>NW_021703774.1:137235170-137736864 GCF_005190385.1 Monodon monoceros | reverse complement strand
TTTTTTTTTTTTTTGTGGTACGCAGGCCTCTCACTGCTGTGGCCTCTTCCGTTGCAGAGCACAGGCTCAGCGGCCATGGCTCACGGGCCCAGCCACTCCGCGGCATGTGGGATCTTCCTGGACCGGGGCACGAACCCGTGTCCCCTGCATCGGCAGGCGGACTCTCAACCACTGCGCCACCAGGGAAGCCCCCCCCCTTTTTTTTTTTCCAAGAAGTCCCATTTTATTCCTGAGAGCATACAAATCCCTTTCCTCATAAGGAAAAGTACTTTCTCTTGGGTGATAGATACACCTCTTCCACAGTTCCCAGCATTCTCTTCTACTGGTACTTTCCACGTCAGTTAAATCATTTGTGGAGATAGCTGATGCGTTTGTTCAGGTTGTGCAGGTCATCAATGAACATCCAATTTCCAACCATTCTCTTCTTTCGGATACAACGCTGCAATTCATTCCCCTTCCAGCCTCGAAGCCATATGGGGCCCTTGATCAGTTCTTTGGGGTGCTTTTCAAAGTTTCCCAGGATCCCGATGTTGTCATATACCCCGAATGTGGCTCTCTTCTCATTCCAACGGTCAACCACTTTGCGGGGCGGGAGGGTGACCCTCACATGGAACAGTCTGGGAACACCTCCTGTCCTGGGGGTGACGGAGTGGGTCACAGTCCCAGGGGCACGGCCACTACCCAACTACAAATGCTGCATCTCCAGCAGGCACCGTCAGGGCCTCCTCTCCACCAACCATGAAAAAGGAGGACCCTATGGGGAAGATTCTTCCCTGTCTTTTTTAAAAATTGAGTATAATTTACATATAACATTATATTAGTTTCAGGTATATGACATAATGATTCGATATTTGTATATATTTTATATACTGTGAAATGATCACCATAAGTCCAGTTATCATCTGTACCGTACATAGTTACAAAATTTTCTTATGATGAGAACTTTTAAGATTTACCCTCTTAGCAACTTTCAAATATGCAATACAGTATTATTAACTATAGTTAGGATGGCATGCACTACACTCTATGACTTATATATTTTATAACTGCAAGTTTGTGTCTTTTGAGCACCGTCATCTGTTTCACATACATCCTCACCCCACCTCTGTCAACTACCACCAATTGTTCTCTGATTCAGTGAGCTCATTATTTGTTGTTGTTTTGTTTTGATTTGGTAGTTTTTAGGTTCCACATATAAGTGAGCTTGTCTGGTATTTGTCTTTCTCTGTCTTACTTATTTTCACTAATGTAATGGCCTCAAGTTGCATCCATGTTGTTGCAGATGTCAAGATTTTATTCTTTTTTGTGGCTAATAGTCCATTGTGTGTGTGTGTGTGTACACATACATACATAAATACATACCAGAATTTCTTTATCCATTTATCTATTGATGGACACCTAGGTTGTTTCCATATATTGGCTATTGTAAATAATGCTGCAGTGAACATGATTGTGTAGGTATCTATTTGAGTTAGCAATTTTGTTTTCTTTGTATAAATACCTAGAAGTGGAATTTCTGGGTCATATGGTAGTTCTATTTTTATTTTTTTTGAGCAACCTCTATACTGTTTTCTGTAGTGTCTGCATCAATTTTCATTCCCACCAACAGTGTGCAAGGGTTCTCTTTATTACATCCTTGCCAACATTTGTTATTTGTTGCCTTTTTGATAATAACCACTGTGACCGGTATGAGTTGATAACTCATTGTGGTTTTGATTTGCATTTCCCTGGTGATTACTGACATTGAGCACCTTTTCACATACCTGTTGAACATTAATATATCTTCTTGGAGAAATGTCTATTCATGTCTTCTGCCCATTTTTAAATTAGATTGTTTTCTTCCTCTTGAGTTGTATAAATTCTTTGTACATTTTGGATATTAACCCCTTATCAGATATATGACTTTCAAATATTTTCTCCCTTTCCATATGTTGCCTTTTTGTTGATGGCTTTTACTGTGTAGAAGGTTTGTAGTTTGATGTACTCCCACTTGTTTATTTTTGCTTTTTTTGGTCATTGCTGAAACCAGTGTCAAGGAGCCTCCATGTCTTTTTGTGACGTGATACCTCATTTTTTTAAATTGCTGAATTGTGTCCTATTGTATGGGTATACCACAAGTTTGTTTATTCATTCAGCTGTTGAAAGACATCTTGGTTAATTTCCGTTTTAGGCAATTATAAGTAAAGCTGTTATAAATATTCGTGTGCAGGTTTTTGAGTGGATGTAAGTTTTTAGTTTACGTAAATATGTAGGAGTGTGATTACTGGAGAGTATGGTAAGCCTGTGTTTCTCTTTGTAAGAAACTGCCAAACTGTCTGCCAGAGTGGCTGTACCACTTTTGCATTCCCATCAGCAATGAATGAGAATTCTTGCTGTTCTACATCCTCAGCAGAATTTGGTCTTGTCAGGTTTGGACTTTAGACATTTAATTTAATTTATTTATTTATTTGGCAATGCCATGTGGCTTGTGGGATGTTAGTTCCCCTACCAGGGATTGAACCTCTGCCCTCAGCAGTGAGAGCAAGGAGTCCTAACCACTGGGCCACCAGGGAATTCCCAGATTTTAGACATTTTAATAGGTGTAGTTTCTCATTTTTAAAAAAATGTTTATTTATTTATTTTTTTATTTGGTAGCCCCGGGTCTTAGTTGCGGCATGCAGGATCTTTAGGTGCAGCATGTGAACTCTTAGTTGTGCCACGTGGAATCTAGTTCCCTGACCAGGGATCGAACCTGGGCCCCCTGTATTGGGAGCGTGAGTCTTAGCCACTTGGACCACCTGGGAAGTCCCCTCTCATTTTTGTTTTAATTTACAACTCCCTAATGACATATGATAATGAACATCTTTTCATATGCTTATTTGCCATCTGTGTATCTTTGGTGAAGTGTCTATTCAGATCTTTTGCCCATCTTTTAATTGGGTTGTTTGTTTTCTTATTGTTGAATTTTAAAAGTTCTTTTTTATATTTTGATTCAAGTTCTTTATCAGGTATTTGTTTTGCAGATACTTTCATTTTCTTAGACATATCCACTTTAAATTCTTTCACAAATATCTATGAGTATTAAACTATACACTTATAATGTATTTCAGTGGAATTATTTAGCTGTTTCTTGATTATCAATTCTAGAAATGATCTAGTGAATTTTCAATTTTTCTGTTTATGTATTTTCATGTTTATTATTTTGAGTCTAAAGCTCCAAAAGGGTAAGGATCTTATCTGCCTCGATTGCTACTGTATCCACAGCTTTAGCACATAATAGGTGTTTACTGAATATTAGTTGGATAAATGAAGAAATGAATACTATCTCTTAATGCAGCAGAACATCTTTTTATACAACACCTTGAGACTTTGGATGATGGCATCAAATACAGAATATAAGGGATGTAAGGACTTTGGAAAATATTTTAAGTTAGTCATATATGTTTTTCCTACTAAAGATAGATTCAAACCAAAACAAGCTTATTTTCCTAATTGTCTATTTACTTACCTATTGATGGGAAACAATAGATGTGAGAGTAAGAAACAGATGCTTTAAATAGAATATTGCATGGTAATTTAGTTTCCCTCATACTCCGCCTGAAAACCTGTTTGTCCTGTCTTATCATTGATATTATGAATTTAACCATTCTGGCATGGTAAAACAGGATCAACATTTTGGATTAATCTTGAGTTCTAATGAAACTAGAAAATATTTTCCATTCACACCCTTCAAAAGGCTGTGTTGGCTAAAAGTCAGTCTCATCCATGTCATAACACTTATCATACAGTATTGTCTTTGTCTTTCTCCCCCGTTTGTCTGTAAGAATCTTGTGATTATGATTTCTCTTTGTATCCCCAGCATCTAGCGTAGTGCTCAATAAATGTTTGTTAATGAACAAATACATGAATCCCAGATCATTAATTTTTTCAACAAACACTGAGTGCTTGTTATTTGTCTGTCACTGTGCTGGGTGCTGAGTTTATACTAATGACATTATGATCCCTACCCTCACGTAAAGATTAGTGGAAATAACCAAAAGCAAACAAACAGAATTACAAATTGTGATAAGGGATATGAAGGAAATTAACAAGGAGGGATAATATTAAAAACGGAGAAGGGGAGGAAGGTCTGAAAAGTCCTCTGAGAAGTGACAAAATTTTAGGTGATACATGAAATTTGAGGAGTCAGCCATTCAAAGAACAGAGAGAAGAATGCTTCGGGAAGAGTAAACATCATGGACACAGTCTCTGAGGTAGGAAAGCACCTATTCACGAAACTGAAAGGAATACAGTGTGGTTAAAGTGTAGCAAGTAAGAGAGGTCACATAAAAAGAGGTTGGAGAGGAGATCAGGGAATAGATCATGTTGGCCTTTGCAGCTCATGTAGGGAGTGCAGAGAGAAGCCATGGGAATGGATGAGCTCACCTAGGGAAGAGTGTACAGAGGAAAGAGAAAGGGCCCAGGGCTGAGCCACTGAGGTCAAGTGGAGAAGGAGGACCCAGTACAAGTGACTGAGAAGGAGTGGCCAGAGAGACAGGCAGAAAACCAAGAAAATGTGTTGTCTCGGAAGTCAAAAGAAGAATGTAGTTTGTCAAAGGATAGGGATTATCACCTATGCCAAATGCTGATCAGGGTCAATAATTTGTGGACAGGAAAGGGCCCACTGGACTTGACTACATCAGGGTCATTGATAAAAGCAGTCTTGGTTGAGCTGTGCATACAGAAGCCAGCATGGGTTGAAAATGGAATAAGAAGTGAGGAGATTGAGATGTCCTTTTCAGGTTTTACTAAGGGAGAACAAAAAATTGGGGCAATTATTAAATGAAGATGGTGATTATGGGTGAATTTTTTTTAAGGATGGGAGAAACTACTGTATTTATATAAAATCATGAATGATCCTCTAGGCAAGTTGTTTTAGGAGAAAAGGGTATTGATCAAAGGAAGAGAAAAGTTTTTGAGAAGGTCAAAGGGATGGGATCTATTCATCTGTTGAGGGTTAGGTTTTCAACAAGGGGAAGAAAGGTGGGGAAAGACAGGTAGATTTTTGTATTTAGTGGTGAGAGCATTAAGAAATTTCTGTATCCTTGGCTCATACTTCATATAGGAAATATAAACATTGAGAGAAGGTGAAATAGGGATAGGTGATGAAGGTTTCAGAAAAGAGAATTAGTTATGTTGGAGTGGGAAAGTAAAGCCTAGTAGAAAATTGAAATTTTCATAGCCCTGTAAGACTTTGTATCAAACTTTCAGCCAGTTTATACTAGTGCAGTCCTGACTTCATGGGATAGGGTCAGTATTTTTCTTTGGAGACATTTTGAGCTTGTTACATTATCTTAGCAATACAAGCACTTTTGAATGGAGAAACAAGTAAAGTCCTATAGGGCCAATCTGTGTTGCCATCTGTTCATCCATTTCCGTTTATTTGTTTACTCATTGATTCATTCAGTGAGAGTTATTTATTGCTTAGTGTTCTGGTTTTAACCAAAGGGATGCAAAAAGAGGTAGAAAAATGGCCACTCTATTAAAACATACTGTTCACGTTTCTATAGATGACAAATCTTAAGTATATGAAATAAGTAACAAAACAATTACAAAACTGCAGATGCTTTGCAGTTGGAAGCAGACAGATGGTGATGGTGGTGCTAGTGGCGGCAAGGAGAATGAGATAGGTGATATTCATTGAGTGTTTATCATGTGCTAGACACTTTTCTAAAAGCTGCTCATCTCATCCTATTTAATATATGTAACTCCTTATGAGGTAGGTAGTGTTATAATCCACATTTGACAATAGGTCTAAAACGATTAACTTGTTCAGAAATCACACAGCCAATAACTAGAGTTAGGAATCAAACTCAGATTCTTTGACTTCCAGAGTCCACACTCCAAAGCAATATGCAATGGTTTTAGGAACAAACAATAAGAGAGTGATGAAATTGAGGTCTGTAGTGCTAGGGCCACTTCTCTAGCAACACTGGGACTATGACCACAGAGTTCCTGGGCAGCCAGCTAAAAGAGAATCAGAAGGGAGCTAACATTTATTTAGTACATACTCTGTAATTTGTTTATTATCTAGTTTGCTCTTTCTAGTAAACCTTTGTAAAAGGTGATATTATCCTTATTTTACAGTTGAAGAAACTGAGATACTATGAACCAACCAAGGTTTTTTTGGCTGTATAACTCATGCTTTTTCCCCATAGGTGTAGTGGAGAGGATAAAAATTAAAAACTCGTTAGGTTTTATGGCGATTTTTATGTTATTTTCTTAGCATTTCTGAGAGGAACATCTGTATTTATACCATGTTTTCAAAGCAAATTTTATACTTCATTCAAAAAGAAGGGTGAAAAATATCTGATTTGTATTTTATTAGATGGCAATTTGTTATTTTAAATGAAGTTATATATTAAATTAGTTGCAATTTACTTTTGAATAACTGGCATTACAGTAAGTTTTGTTTAGCATTTGGGAATTTTGGTGGTGAATACAGAATAACCTTTATAAGACCCTGAATTACAAGGTCTTTATAAGACCCTTAATTACATTAAGATAATCTGTTGGCTTATAACTTCAGAGATCAATTTTCTCAAGGTTTTTTTGTCCTCTGGTGTTAAAACATAGCCACTGGCTATACTCCTTGGGAAACAGAGAGGTAGTAATTTCTCAGACTGAAAGTGGGTCGAATTGTGGTGTTAAGAGCATTGTAATGAGCAGAAGAGATCAATATTTCTAAACAAACCTAGGTTCAGAATACTTCACAGCCATTTATTAGCTTCTTCATGATCTTGGGCACAAGGCACTTTCATCATCTGTAAAATAAAGGTGAAAACACTTAAGTTGCACAATTACATATAATAAAGATCTGTTGAATGAATGAATTATGAATATTAGAAGTAATAAATATGTTACCTACCACTGTATATAGTGTGTTATCCCCAAATGATAACTTATTATTTTAATTATATCTTTATGGAAAGTTGACTGTGTTTCTGTGTAAAGTATTGGTTTTTGTTATTGAGTGGTAGAGTTCATTATATATTCTGGATATCAGATTCCTATCAGATATCTTGATTTGCAAATATTTTCTCCCATTCCTTGAGTTGCTTTTTCACTCTGTCAGTAACGCCTTTTGATGCACCAAAGTTTTAAATCTATTTTTTTTTTTTTTGCGGTATGTGGGCCTCTCACTGTTGTGGCCTCTCCCGCTGCGGAGCACAGGCTCCGGACGCGCAGGCTCAACGGCCATGGCTCACGGGCCCAGCCACTCTGCGGCATGCGGGATCTTCCCGGACTGGGGCACGAACCTGCATCCCCTGCATCGGCAGGCGGACTCTCAACCACTGCGCCACCGGGGAAGCCCCAAAGTTTTAAATCTTGATGAAGTTCAACTTACCTGTTTTTTCTTTTGTTGTCTGTGCTTTTCGTGTCACATCTAAGAAAGCACTGGCAGATCAAATGTCATGAAGCATTTTCCCTATGTTTTTTCTAAGAGTTTTATAGTTTTAGCACTTACATTTAGGTGTTTGATCCACTTCAGTTAATTTTTGTATATGGTGTAAGGTAAGAGTCTAGTTTCGTTCTTTTATTCTTTTGAATGTGGATATCTAGTTTTCCCAACACCATTTTTTTTTTCTTTTTAATTTGGTTGCACTGGGTCTTAGTTGCAGCAGGTGGGCTCCTTAGTTGTGGCATGCGAACTCTTAGTTGCAACATGGATGTGAGATCTAGTTCCCTGACCAGGGATCGAACCCAGCCCCCCTACATTTGGAGTGTAGAGTCTTAATCACTGCACCACCAGGGAAGACCCTCAACACCATTTGCTGAAAAGACTTTTTTTGCCATTGAATTGTCTTGGCACCTATGTCAAAAATCATTTGACTATCTATACATGTGAGAGTTTATTTCTGTGTTCTCTGTTTTATTCTCTTCTTTGTGTCATTATTTATACTACTATCACACTGTTTTGATTACTGTAGCTTTGTAGTAAATTTTGAAACCATCAAATATGAATCTTCCAACTTTGTTCTTTGTCAAGATTATTTTGGCTGTTTGGGATCCCTTGAGATTCCTTGTGAATGAATTTAAGGATGGATTTTTCTGTTTCTGAAAAAAAAAGTCTTTGGGGCTTTGATAGGGATCGCACTGGATCTGAAGATCACTTTGGGTAATATTGACATCTTAACAATGCTAAGTCTTCTGATTCACGGACATGGCATTTCTTCTTGAAATTTTTTTTGTCAATCTTCTGTTGTCTTCAGTGTAGAAGTCTGTCATTTTCTGAGTTAATTTAATTCCTAAGTATTTTATTCTTCTTGATGCTATTGTAAATGGAATTGTCTTCTTTCATTTTTTGGCTTGTTCATTTTTTTTTTTAACTTTTTTTTTTGGCTGCACCGCATGGCATGTGAGATCTTAGTTCCCCCACCAGGGATCGAACCCACACCCACTGCAGTGGAAGCATGGAGTCTTAACCACTGGACCACCAGGGAAGTCCTTGTTCATTATTATTAAAAATTTTTTTATTGAAGTATACTTAATTTACAATATTACATTAATTTTAGGTGTATAGCATAATGAATCAGTACTTTTACAGATTATACTCCATTAAAAATTATTATAAGGTAATGGCTATGATTCCCTGTGCTATGCAATATATCCTTATTGCTTATCTAATTTATACATAGTAGTTTGTATCACTTAATCCTG
Source organism: Monodon monoceros (assembly GCF_005190385.1). Taxonomy (NCBI): domain Eukaryota; kingdom Metazoa; phylum Chordata; class Mammalia; order Artiodactyla; family Monodontidae; genus Monodon; species Monodon monoceros. The sequence continues at coordinate 137,728,185 of NW_021703774.1, read as the reverse complement.
TACCCCTAATTTTCCCCTCCCCCTCTCCTTTTCCCCTTTGGTAAGCACTAATTTGTTTTTTGCATCTGTTAGATCTGTTTCCGTTTTGCATGTATACTCATTTGTATTATTTTTTAGGCTCCACATATAAGCCGTATGATACAGTATTTGCCTTTCTCTGTCTGACTTATCTTACTTTTGGCTTGTTCATTCTTAGTGTATAGAAATACAAGTGATTTTTGCGTGTTGCCTTTGTATCCTGCAACCTTGCTGAATTTGCTTATTAGTTCTTACGGGGTGTGTGTGTGTGTGTGTGTGTGTGTGTGTGTGTGCAATCTTTAGGGTTTTGTATGTGCCATCTGTGAACAGAGATTATTTTACTTCTTAATTTCCAATTTGAATGCCTTTTATTTGGTTTCCTTGCCTATTTGCTCTGGCTAAACTTCCAAAACTGAGTTTGAATACAAGTGGCAAAAGTGCATATTCTTATCTTGTTCCTGTCTGAGACGAAAAGCTTTCTGTCTTTCACTGTTGCATATGATGTTAGTTTTGGGTTTTTTATATGTGGCCCTTATTATGCTGAGGTACTTTCCTTCTATTCTAAGTTTGTTTAGTGTATTTATCATGTAAGCATGTTGAATTTTGTTGTGCTTTTTCTGTATCAGTGATCATGTGGATCTTTTTTCATTCATTTAATGCTGTGTATTACATTGACTGATTTTCCTTTGTTGAACCATCCTTGCATTCAAGGAAAAAAATCCCACTTGGCTATATATATAATCCTTTTTATGTGTTGCTGAATTTGGTTTGCTAGTATTTTGTTGAGGATTTTTTGCATCAGTGTTCAAAAGGGATATTGGTCTCTAGTTTTCTTGTAATGTATTTGTCTGGCTTTGGTATCAGTAATGCTGGCCTCATAGAGTGAGTTAGGAAATATTCCTTCCCTTTCAGTTTTTTGGAAGAGTTTAAGATTTGGTGTTCTTAAATGTTTGGTAGGGACTCCCCTGGCAGTCCAGTGGTTAAGACTCTGCGCTTCCACTGCAGGCAGCATGGGTTTGATCCCTGGTCGGGAACTAAGATCCCATATACCACACAGCATGGCCAAAACATAAAAAATGTTTGATAGAATTTACCAGTGATGCCCTCTGATTTGGAGCTTTTCTTTGTTAGGAGGTTTTTGATTACTGATTCAATCTGTTTGCTATAGATGTATTCAGATTTTCTATTTCTTCCTGATTCAGACTTGGTAGGTTTTGTGTTTCTAGGAATCGGTACATTTCATCTAGGTGGGTCACAATTTTTCTAAATCAAAACAGAATTAATTGAAAAACTCAGATTAGGGTACTGAGTCTTAAATCAGTGCTTCCTTTGACAAAACAAATCAGAAGGTGGTTATAGGATGTCAGCTAACAATGTGTCTGCTATATAATGCATTCATCACATTTTCAATATATAAAAGGGCAAAAGAAATGTTTAAGTGGGTTATTAACAGTGGAGAAATATTTAAATTTATATTAAGAAGTAGAAATTAAAATTATGCCTAAATAGCAAAAAACCAGAAAATGTTGATAATACACAATGAAGGTGATGTTAAGTTGAAATCAGCATGATTATATTCAAAAAGCTATATGTATCAATTCTTAGAGTTATTAATTCCTTTTGGGGGAAATAATTCTGAAGAACGAGGTTTGTAATCAAAAAGATGGTCATTTTAGTGTTACTTTTTTGTTTTTAATTTTTAAATTTTATTTAATTAATTTTTTTGGCTGTGTTGGGTCTGTGTTGCTGCATAAGGGCTTTCTCTAGTTGTGACGAGTCGGGGCTACTCTTTTTTTTGCGGTTCGTGGGCCTCTCACTGTTGTGGCCTCTCCCGTTGCAGAGCACAGGCTCCGGACACGCAGGCTCAGCAGCCATGGCTCATGGGCCCAGCCACCCCACGGCCTGTGGGATCTTCCCGGACCGGGGCACGAACCTGTGTCCCCTGCATCGGCAGGCAGACTCTCAACCACTGCGCCACCAGGGAAGCCCCGGGGCTACTCTTCATTGCGGTGCGCAGTCTTCTCATTGCAGTGGCTTCTCTTGTTGCGGAGCATGGGCTCTAGGCATGCGGGCTTCCATAGTTGTGGCTTGCAGGCTCTAGAGCACAGGCTCAGTAGTTGTGGCACACGGGCTTAGCTGCTCTGTGGCATGTGGACTCTTCCCAGACCAGGGATCGAACCTGTGTCCTGCGCATTGGCAGGCAGATTCTTATCCACTGCACCACCAGGGAAGCCCTAGTGTTACTTAAAATAGCAAATAAATTTGAAATAATTTCTGTACAAAATTGGATAGTGATAAGTTAAATATAATAATGTAATTTGATTCCACCATTAAAAATTTTTATAAAGCTGTATGGAAAATGCTTATGATGATGTATGAGTAAAATAAAATGCAAACTCATAGTTATACTTTGTTTTTAATTATAAAGATTATTCTTGGGCATACAAATAAGTATATCTAAGAGGAATGTGTAAAACTGAAAATGGATCATTTTGTTTGGTGGAATTTTGGATAATTATTCTCTTTTCCTCTTTGTTTTTAATTCTTAGAGTGGTTCTTAATATTGATTCAATTAAAAACAAGTCAGGATCTGTAAAATAATCTTGCCCAAAAAAGTCAAACTCAAGTCTGATCAAATGTCTAGATTTTGCAATCAATTTTAGGAAATACAGAGAGAAACTCACGTTAAACAACACCACAAGAAGGCAATCAATGAAATCCAGATTGTGGGAAAGTACAGGACAAATGACTCAATTTCTTCAATAAAATCTTTGTGTTTTTCTTTTTAAAACACTGTATCATACACTATTTTAAAATTTTTAAAAATCCTTTTCATTATTTTTGTTTTTTGGCCATGTGGCTTGTGGGATCTCAGTTCCCTGACCAGGGGTTGAACATGGGTCATAGCAGTGAAAGCCCAGAATCCTAACCACTAGGCCACCAGAGAACTCCCTTCAGTAAAATATTTTTGAAGGAGAACCTATATATTAAAAGAGACTTGAGACAAATTCACCAGTCATAAAGTGTGGACCTTATTTGATTCTTGATTCAAGTATAACATTAAAAAACTAAATAAAATTAAAAATTTAAATATATTCATAAAAGCTTAATAAAAACACTATATTAAAAATATAAGACTCATACAGCATTGAATGCATATATTAGAAAAGAAAGATCTGAAGTCAGTCATCTAAGTGTCCACCTTAATAAACTAGAAAAAGAAGAGCAAATTAAATCCAAAATAATCAGAAGAAAAGAAATATTAAAAATTAGAGTAGAAATCAATGAAATTGAAAACAGGAGGTCAGTAGAGAAAAATCAGTGAAACCAAAAGCTGGTCTTTGAAAAGAGCAATAAAATTAATAAGCCTCTAGACAGGCTCATTAAGAAAAAAGAGTGGACACAAGTTACTAATATCAGAAATGAAAGAAGGAACATCATTACACATTCCATTAAAAGGGTAATAGAGGAATAGTATGCACAACTCTACGTCCACAAAGTTGGTAACTCAGAAGAAATGGACCAATCCTTGAAAGACACAATTTGCCAAAACTCACACAAGAAGCAGTAGACAATGTGAATAGGCTTATGTCTATTAAAGAAATTAGGTCAGTAATTAATAACCTTCCAAATCAGAAAGCACCAAGCCCAGGTGGGTTCACTGCTGAATCTAAACATTTGAGGAAGAAATTATACCACTCCTCCATAATCTCTTTTAGAAGATAGAACCAGAGGGAATACTTCCACGCTCATTCTGTGAAGCTGGCATTCCTCTAATAACAAAACTAGACAAAGACATTACAAGAAAACTATGGACCAATATCTTTCATGAACATAGATGCAAAAATCCTCAACAAAATATTAGCAAATTGAATCCAACAGTGTATAAAAATAATCATATACCAGGACCGAGTGGGATTTATCCTAGTTATGCAAGGCTAGTTTAACATTAGTAAATTAATTAATTTTAATCCATCACATCAATAGGCTAAAGAAGAAAAATCATGTGATCAGCAGATGCAGGAAAAACCATTTGACAGAATGTAACACCCATTCATTATAAAACTCTTAGTAGATAAGGAAGAGAGAGGAACTTCCTCAACATGATAAAGAACATCTACAAAAAACTGACAGCTGATATAATAAATAGTGTGAAACTTGAAGCATTCCCACTAAGATCGTGAATGGGGCAAGATGTGCCCTCTCACCACTGCTTTTCAACATTCGTACTGGAAGTCCTAGCTCAGGCAATAAGACAGGAAAAGGAAATAAAAGGTATGCAGATTGGGAAGAAAGAAATAAACCCGTGTCTTTGTTCACAGATAGCATAATCATCTATGTAGAAAATCTGAAAACATTGACCAAAAAACCCCTCCTGGAACCAATAAGTGATTACAGCAAGGGTGCCAGATAATAAGGTTAATATGCAAAAGTCAATTGCTTTCCTATATACCAGCAATGAATAAGTAGAAATCGAAATTAAAAACATGATATCATTGATGTTAGCACCCCCCAAGACTAAATACTTAGGTATAAATCTAACAAAATATGTTGTATGTACAAGATTTATGTAAGGAAAACTACAGAACTCTCATGAGAGATACTCCATGTTCATGGATTGGAATACGCAATATTGTCAAGATGTCAGTTCTATAGATTGATCTATAGATTCAGTGCAATCCCAATCCCAACCAAAATTCCAGCAAGTTATTTAGTGTATATCCAGAAACTGAATCTAATGTTTGTATATAGAGACTAAAAATCCAGTGTAGGCAACACAGTATTGAAGAAGAATAAAGTTGGAAGACTGGCACCACCAGACTTCGAGACTTACTATAATGCTGTAGTAAGCAAGACAGTTTGGCATTGGCAAAAGAATAGACAGATCAGTGGAACAGAAGAGAGATCCTAGGAAAAGGCCCACAGAAATATAGTTGACTTATCTTTGACAAAGGAACAGAGGCAATACAATGGGCAAACTGGGCATCTGCATGCAACAGATTGAGTCTAGATGCAGATCTTACACCTTACACAAAAATTTACTCAAAATAGATCACAGACCTAAATGTAAAATGCAAAAATATAAGACTCCTAGAAGATAATGTAGGAGAAAATCTGGATGACCTTGGATTTGGTGATGAGTTTTTAGATGCCAAAAGCTCAATCCATGATAAGAATTGATAAGCTGGACTTCATTAAAATTAAAAACTTCTGTGAAATAATTTGTGAAGAGAATGAAAAGACAAACCAAAGACTGGGGAAAAATATTTGCAAAAGACATTTCCAATAAAGAAGTGTTATCCAAAATATACAGAGAACTCAATAAGAAAACAAACAACTCAATTTAAAAGTGGGCCAAAGACCTTAACAGACACCCCATGAAAGAAGATATACGATGGCAAATAAGCATATGAATAGTTGCCCACGTCATAAGAGTAATGCAAATTAAGACAACAATGAGGTACTACTACACACTTATTAGAATGGTCAAAATCCAGAATGCTGACATCACCAAATGATGGTGAGGATGTGGAGCAACAGGAACTCTCATTTATTGCTGGTGGGAATGCAAAATGGTACAGCCACTTTGGAAGACAGTTTGGCAGTTTCCTACAAAGAGAAACATAGGCTTACCATACAGTCTGGCAATCATACTCCTAGGTATTTATATAAATGAGTTGAAAACTTATATGTTCACACAAAAACTTGTACGTGAATGTTTATAGCAGCTTTATTCACAATTGCCAAAATTTGAAAGGAACCAAGATGTCCTTCAGGAGGAGAATGGATAAACTGTGGTACATCCAGAAAAAGGAATATTCAGTGCTAAAAAGAAATGAGCTTATCAAGCCTTAAAAAGAAATGGAGGAATCTTAAATGCATATTATTAAGTGAAAGAAGCCAATCCGAAAGGGCTATATACTGTATGATTCCAACTATATTACATTCTGGAAAAGGCAAAACTATGGAGACAAAAAGATTGGTGATTTACAGGGGTTAGTGGAGAGGGAAGGATAAATAGGCAGAGCACAGATATTTAGGGGAGTGAAAGTACTCTGTATGATACTATAATGGTGCATAAAAGTCATTATACATTTATCCAAACCCGTAGAATGTATAAGACCAAGAGTAAACCCTCATGTAACTATGGACTTTAGGTGATAATGATGTATCAGTGTAGATTGATTGATTGTAAAAAAGGTACCATTCTGGTGGGGGATGCTGATAATGGCAGAGGCTAGGCACGTAGCCAGGGTAGGGGGTATATGGAAAATCTCTGTACCTTCAGCTTAATTTTGCTGTGAACCCCAAACTACCCTAAAAAATAAAGTCTATTAAAAATATATATGTGACTTTTAAAAATGTTGATACTGCTTGGATATTTGATATTAAGAAATTGTTCATTTTTAAGGTGTGTGGTTTTGTTATGTTAAAATAGTCCCTATGTTTCAGAGATTATATATTGAAATATTTAAAGGTTAAATGGTACCTGAAATGTATTTCAGAATGATTAAATGGGGGAGAAGTGGGTGAGGATTGACTTTGATAACGGTCTCACCTGGGTAATGGGCACTTGGGGTTTTGTTATGCTGTTATGCATACTTTTATATGATTGAAAATTTCTATAATAAAAAATTTTTAAAATCAAGAATGACCAGAGTATGGTTACAAAAATAGGGATATGTTTTAATTGCTTGCCTTTTTACAAATTAGCACTTTTAACCCACATATTACTCTTATAATGCATTATAAGTGTGTTATTTACAAGGTAATAACAGGATATATAAAAAATTAATTCAGAGTATAGTAAAGGATATGAATCTGATAACTTCATACAAGTTTAAGGTTTTATGTTGAATCTTATTTTCTTACAACTCTTTCTGTTTATATAGCCTCACTTGGAAATAAAGTTTGAAGGTTTGGTCAGGGACCCTTTGGAGCCAGATACACTCTTAAAATGACTCTGATAATTATTGTTTTCAATTAATAACAGCAAAGTTGCAGCAGGTGTTTAGACAGAAGCAGGGTTCGAATCTGATTGAACTGCTTTAGTTCTTATTACATTGATTTTGGTATTTGTTAATATGCAAGGGTAAAGTACTCTTTTGCACTTAAGAAGTTTTACAAGTTATTACTGTCACTGGTCTTTGTGAGTGGCTGGATATTGGTCAGTCACAAGCACTTTCCTCTCCTGGTTTTTATTCTTGCAAGGCAGTTATTTCTGTCATAATTACAGGGCTTTTTGAAGACTTGGGACATCATTCTTTCTACTTTCTAATTTGGAAAGAAATAAGTGAGCATTTGATGATTTGAATTTTCAAGAATTGCAGTGGAGTGTTATTCACACTGTAAGGGGGTATAAATAGGCACAAAAAGAGGTACTGAATATGAAGCTTGTTCATAAATTTCATAGTAGGGTTTGTTATGTGGAAAGCCGTGAGTGGGAAATTTTAAAAGGAAAGGGATGTAAGGGCACCATCGTATATTTAGTACCTATAATGTGCTACATTTTACATGGGTTATCTCACTTAATCTTCATAAAAACCTTACATGGAGGATATTAATATTTCAGTTTTACATATGAGGAAAAACTGAGCCTCAGAGATTTTAAATTATTCCCATAAAATTATTTGGCTAGTGAATGATAAAGTTGAGATTGGAACCCAGAAGTGCCACATTAAAGAAAATTACACACAAACGGAACATTTTAACCAATATTTCGCTGGAACATTATATAGCATACGTATTATAAATCATCATAATTTGTCTCTTTACAGTTAGTTGGATCATACAGATCCTGTTATTTAAGGTCATTCATAACCATTTGGCCTATAAGACTTGAGGTCACTATTATTAATAAACTGCTTAAAATGTGTTTGTGACTGTTGAAGTTGTGAATTTGAGCATGTATGATATAGCCCTTCCTTGATAAGTGCACATTAATGTTTGTTTCTCCATTCATATATTCGTTTGTGCAATCATTTTACTAATCCAGGAACCAAAAGCATTTATCGAGTACCTATGTTATTTCAGGCACTGTGATATCAGTATTAACAATACTTTCATTCATTGTTCCATGGAGTTTACATTGTAGTTTGGGAAAATGGAGAATAAGTTAAATAAATGCAATAGATTGTGTTAGTTATGGTAATGAAGGTATATGGTCTGATACTTCAGCAATATAAGAAGTTCACATGTACAAATATATAATTCTCTTTATTTCTAGAACTGACTTTACTCATCTGAGCCTTTAGCTCAGAGAACTAAGGAAGATACTTAGATGATGTTTGGAATGTGGTGGGTTATTTCTGGTGGTCATAATGACTAGGGTCACTAATGGCATTTAGTAATCTGGGACGAGGACTGCTAAATGTCCTGTGTTAAACAGGACAATGCTGTCCAGTGAAGAATTGGCCCACCCAAAATGTCAAGACTGCCTTTGTTGAGAAACACTGACTGACCTGGCTCATGGCAGACAATTTCATCTTGGTCTTCTAGGCAAGTCCAGTATTATCCAGTAATTTAAAATCCAGGATTATTCTCAAGTCGGTTCATATCTCTTAGATTCTGTCCATCTTTTCCATGGTACTAATTCTAATGACCTGAGGGTCTTATTATATCATAATCTTTGTCTTTTTGAGAATGAGGGTCAGTGTTTCCAGGTCTCTCTTTCATTTTATATTGTAGTACACTATCTATTGATATGTCAGTCATAGGCACTGTCCAGTAGTTTTGTGCTGTTATGCTACACTCAATTTCATGCAGTTCTGTGGCATGGGTGATCCCACAGAAATGTATACCTTTGCCTGTCTGCCATTTCTTTGCCATTCCAGGTAGTCCCTTGGCAAGTTATCCACTTTTCTAACTACTGTGTCTTTCTCTAAGCCCATTGGAAGCGTAAAGGATTCCCTCAACACTGTTCATAAGCCTGTGGGATATTGGCAAGGATGGGTATTCTTGGTTCCTTCTGTTTAACTGCATTCTGCTGTACCCTAGCTCGTGCTTTTAAAAAGGTATCTTTGTTTTGGGGGTTTTTTCATTCTTTTTTGAGGTTATTTTCCCAAAGCACGAGTCCTCTACTTCTGAAAGTTCACAACTGTGCTAGTTTGCTAGGGCTGCTGCAACAAAATACTACTAACTGGGTGGCTTAAACAAAGGGAATTTATTGTGTCACAATTCCAGAGGCTAGAAGGCTGAGATGGAGGTGGTGATAAGGTTGGTTTCTTCTGAGGACTGTGAGGAAGAGATCTGTTCCGTGTCTCTCTCCTTGGTTTATAGATGGTTGTCTTTATATTCACATGGTATTCTCCCTGTAAGCATGCTGTGTCCAAATTGCCCATTTTATAAGTTCACCAGTCCTCGTGGATTAGGATCCCACCCTAATGACTTCATCTTAACTTGTATATCTCTGTAGAGGCCCTATCGCCAAATGATGTCATATTCTGAAGTAATAGGCATTAAGACTTCTTATGTATTTGGGGGAGATACAATTCAACCCATGGCACCAATTAATATTCTTTTTTCCTCTATTTTTTTTTTAATACAGAAGAAGCTCTACTCAAAGTTAAAAGATCCCAATCCAACACCTAAAAAATTTATGTAAAGTAAAAGGGGAGAAAGAAAAAGGCCCTATTTCCATCCAACTCTCATCCCCAACTTGACTGTTACTTTTCCATGACAGTCAGTACATAAAGACTATCTCATTTTTTAAATTTATTTATTTTTAAAATTTATTTTTGGCTGCGTTGGGTCTTCGTTGCTGTGCGCCGGCTTTCTCTAGTTGTGGTGAGCGGGGGCTACTCTTCGTTGCGGTGCACGGGCTTCTCATTGCGGTGGCTTCTCTTGTTGCAGAGCAGGGGCTCTAGGCGCATGGGCTTCAGTAGTTGTGGCTCGTGGGCTCTAGAGCGCAGGCTCAGTAGTGTGGCACACGGGCTTAGTTGCTCCGCGGCATGTGGGATCTTCCCCGACCAGGGCTCAAACCTGTGTCCCCTGCATTGGCAGGCGGATTTTTAACCACTGCACCACCAGTGAAGCCCCTATCTCATTCTTTTTAACAGCATGAATTGCATTAGGTTTTATGGTTATACTGCAGTTTAACCATTCCTCTTCTTCCTGATGAACATTCAGGTTGTTTTCAACTTTCGGCTATTACAAAGTATACAGAGATAATTCTTGTATACATCTCTTTGCATATGTGGGTTGTTTTGTAGGATAAATTTTTTAAATTGCATGTACTGAGTCAAAGGAAATGAACACTTAAAAATTTTAAAGATATTGTTAAATTAGCCTACCAATTTATGCTACCATCAGCAGGATATGGGAGAAAGTTCCTCTTTCCTCTAAGCCCTCTCCACCACTGAACGATGTCAGTTTTAAAAAAAACCAAAAATACTTTGCCTGTACCATAGAATAAGAATATCTCATTCTTTAGTTTTTATTTTGTCACTAGTGATACTTAGTATCTATTTATTGGCTATTTTATTTAATTTTCTGTGAATTTCTCTCTGAGTTCTCTGCCTGTTTTTCCTTGGAGGTATTTGTATTTTTTTTATTACTTTATTGAAGCTCTTTATATGTTATGGATATTAGCCCTTTGTCCATTATATATAACACAAATATTTTATCCAGTGTGATATTTTATTTTTTTATGCTATTGTAAATGGAATTGTTTTTGTAATTTCCTTTTTAGATTGTTCATTATTAGTATGTATAGAAATACAACTGATTTTTGTTTATTGACTTTGTATCCTGCAACTTTGCTGAATTCATTTATTAGTTCTAACACATTTTTTTGTTGAATCTTTAGGGTTTTCCACATACAAGATCACATAATCTGCAAACAGAGATAATTTTACTTCTTCCTTTCCAATTCGAATGCCTTTTATTATTATTATTTTTCTTGCCTAATTACTCTGACTAGAATTTCCAGTACCATGTTGAATAGAAGAGGTGAAGGCAGGCATCCTTGCCTTGTTCCTGATCTCAGAGGAAAAGCTTTCAGTATTTTACCTTTGAGTATGATGTTTGCTGTGGGTTTTTCATATGTGGCTTTTACTATGATGTGGTAGTTTCCTTCTACTTCTAGTTTTTTTTATTGTTTTTATTGTGAAAGAGTGCATTTTGTCAAATGCTTTTTCTGCGTCAATTGATATGATCACATGTTTTTTCCACTTCATCCTGTTAATGTGTATTATATTGATTTTTTTTCTTTTTTAAAAATCTATTTATTTTACTTGTTTATCTTTGGCTATGTTGGGTCTTCATTGCTGCGCGCGGGCTTTCTCCAGCTGCGGCGAGCAGGGGCCACTCTCTGTTGAGGTGCTTAGGCTTCCTGTTACAGTGGCCTCTCCTGTTGCAGAGCACAGGCTCTAGGCGCGTGGACCTCAGTAGTTGTGGCACATGGGCTCAGCAGTTGTGGCTCGTGAGCTCTAGAGCGCAGGCTCAGTAGTTGTGGCGCACGGGCTTAGTTGCTCCGTGGCATGTGGGATCTTCCCAGACCAAGGATCAAACCTGTGTCCCCTGCATTGGCAGGTGGATTCCCAACCACTGCGCCACCAGGGAAGCCCTCTATTGATTTTTTATGTTGAACCATCCCAAATTTATTCTTGCTCCCCTCTATTTTTCCCCCACGTTGCAGCCATGCAGATCTGATCATGTCTTTTTCTTTGATTAAAACATTTAAGTGATTTCCCATTGCTCTGTTAAAAAGACCAAAACTGTTAATACAACCTAGAGAACCTTTGCTTGGTCTAGCCTCATCTTATTCCATGCATCCCTTAACTCTCAGGGTCTCTAGCCACATTAACCCTTTTTAGTTTCTTGAAAGAGCCATGTTCTAACCCTAATGGCACCCTGGCACATGGTATTTCTTCTGCTTACTCTTGTCTCTCTCCTTGGTACCATTTTATGCATAGAAAACTTACCCATACTTCAGATTTTATCTCTGTCATTTCCTAAATAAAATCTTCCCTGACCCTGCCAAGCTAGGTAAAACCTAGATTACATGATCTTATTTTACCGTGTACTTCTTTTGAAGCAAGTGATTTTACACTCACTTGTATTATTATTTGATTTTAGATTATAACCTCTGTAGACTGTAAATTCCACAAAAGCAAGGGCCGTATCTGTTTTGTTCACTGCTACACCCAGTAGGGTAGCCCGGTGCCCAGTACATAAAGCTCAAATATTTGTGGAATAAATGAGTGAATGAAGGCTTCTTGGTTTTACTTCTTGATTAGAAGGGTTATTGAAGGATTTCAATATTAACAATTCAATTTAATTTTTAGGAAGTTCTATCATTTGGCATTTGTGTGAAAGATGAATTGGACAGACACATCTGAAGGTTAGGAGAACAGATAATAGATTTTGATGATCTCCTAGGCCTCATATAATAAAGGCTTGAATAAAGGCAGCAGCATAGGATGGAGAGGAAGAGGTGGGATTTGGGGAGAACCATTTAAGAGAGAGAACAACAGGACGTAGTGACTGACTGGATGTGGTCATAGTGATGGAGAAGGAAAAATCAAAGTCTCAAAATGATACATGAATATAGTATGAGACACCATTACATAGTGGTTAGGAACAGAGCCTTTGGAGACGTTTTATGTAACTTACTAGCTGTATGACAGAGCAGTTTTACTTCACCTTTGTTTATTTAACTCTGTTAATTATAAATGAATGCCTTCATAGAATTTATGAGGTTGAATAGGATAATACATGTATGTAAAGTGCCTAGTATTCATACAGTTTGCTGTGAACTTGAGCAAGTCTTTTAACCATCCAAATTTAGTATCCTCTGATAGAAAATAAGGATAATATATCCCCTGTTCTCCCTGTATCACAGAGTTACTTTGAAAATGTGAAGCCTCTGAAAAATGTAAATTGGTAGTCATGTTAGCTAGGTATATTAATTACATCTAGTAGAAGAAGAGATGATTGCTCTCACTTTGTCTTTAATAGGACCTCATCTCTTGTTTCATCTTTGTAAGATATAGGATACATACTGTCCATAAAAACTGGATTAGTAAAATTTACACTACTGGGAACACCTTTCTGCCTGTATGGAACTCTCTGTGATAAGGCACTAATGAGTTCTCAAGAAGATAAATCTTAACAGGGAGCTAAGGTGATCCTTGTTGCCTGGTATGGAAGGAAGAAGAAAGTGAGATTGTCGGGAACTGACCCTGGAAAGTGGAAATAAGGTGCTGGAAATTGGCATGGCCAATTTTTGGTTGTCTGCTCTGATTCCCTGTAGCTGGGGCTGTGCATATTTTTATGATTGAGTTGTGTATTTTGATCTTTCCTGGCCTTCATAGCAAACCAGTGAAAGCAGATGGTATGATTATTATTCTGCACATAAGGACAGTAAAAAAAACAGAAGTTAAAGCCCAGAATTCCCAGTCTTTGTTTATTTCACCTGCTATATTGCCTCTTCAAACAGAAATAGCAGATGTTACTGTTCTAAACGCCCATGTTATGTGATATTGTGTACAGGAATTTTGCCTAAGGGCAGCTTAGATATTTTTCCCCTGCTATGTATTTGGTGTGTAATCTTGGCTGAGATTTTTGTTCTCAGCCAGCAATTTCACTTTCCTTATTTTTGACAGACATGTTAATCTCTTTCTTGCTTTTGAATTGGGTCTTTTACCCAGCTTCCTCAGTTGCATTTTCCTTTGAAGTTTTTAGTGTTGTATTAGTACTGTTCCCTGTCTCTCAGTGTTGGTCAGTATTGGTTTACTTCCTTTATACTGTGATCCTAAGTAAATTTAGTATATTCTTTTTCCTGCAGGTTTTCTGTGCTTCCTGCTGTAGCTTGAAATGTAAACTGTTATACATGGATAGAAAGGAAGCTAGAGTATGTGTAATCTGCCATTCAGTGCTAATGAATGGTAAGTATTAAAACAGGTTGAATTCACAGTTATTGAGACGGAACAAGAGAATTCCAATGAAGAGACTACTGTTTTTTCCTTCCTTGCTCTACAAGTTGCTCACCTTCTCAAATGTCATAACTTTACCTGAAAAATTTTAAAATACCTTAGCATTTCAGAATTCCTGTGCCTAATTTAATGAATAAATGCTAAAGTCAGGTAAGTTTTGCAGGAAAAAAGGAAATTCTTGTGGAAATCTGGTGCTCTGTGGCTGTTAATGTTCCTGTGAAATGACTGGACTGGGAGTGGGGAGGGGGCTATTGACCACTGAGATGATGAAATATTAAAATTGGGCTGAGGTTTTCCTTTTAAGGGAAGCTTTCTCTTTCTAGGGAATATCTTAATAATTTGGAACACATTCTTATTGACACTTTGGTTCACTCATCTTGTTAAAAATAAATATTTTAGCATCTCGAATCAAATAGAAAATTGCATTTTTCTGTCACTTATCATCTTAATACTACTTAGATTTGTCATAAGAGTAATAGTTTCTAATTTACTTATGTGGTAAAAGAATATGGCCAGGAGAAGGTAAATATAGCTTATCCAGTGTTCACCTTTTGCAGGACTGGAAATAAATCCAAGGGCATTTTAGTTAAAACAAAACTCCCCAAACAGACAACCCCCGCCCCCCAGAGTATTCTCGTAAAGAGATACAATAAAATTGATTAGGCTGTATAGTATTTTCTCTTTGAGTGCATCTTTGTACAGTTGCCAGAACAGTTACTAATAGACACAAAATGTTGAACTTAGACACCACTGCTGCTTGTGCCAGGATAATGTGTCTCCTGGAGGCTGAAACTTATCTGCTCAAGGCCCCTCCTGCTCTGTGTGTCTGCATTGCTCATAGTGATGTTTTCCTGTTGCTTCCTTATTAACCTATTGCATGTCATTTAATCTGATCTGTTCTAATTTCCTATGGTCCACCCAATTTCCTCCCATTTCTGAATTCTTATAATTTTGATCAAATATGAATTCATTCTCTTTACTCTTAAGGGTCATTTTTCAGATGGTGGTTATTTCACTCAGTGATGATTTCATTTTTGGATATTTATCCACAGATAAGAGCATGCTGCTTAATTTCAATACCTGATACCTCTTTTATTTGTTGAGGTCTTCCAACTTGATGGCTTTTTTTTTTTTTTTTAACTTGGCATAGCTAAAGATGAAGGAAATGGCAGAGGATTCATATGGAATACTTACTTTTTATTAAGCCAAGGATGCCCTTAACAAGGGGATCCTAAAATAATCTACTTTTTGTGGTTTTTCCAACGTCTTTCCTCTCGCATGGCTTAGCCTGGTCTTTTACTGAATATTTGATTTGATGCTTTTCAGTGTTCCCTATCCCTTTTCCCCTTTCTCCTTTTCTCTTCCTTCCCTCTTCCTGCCAGTGCTTTCAAAGGAACATAGCTGTTGTTTCTAGCTTTGTCCTGCAGTTTGGAGGCAATAAGTATTCAAAATCTTATGGTTCATTCTTTGATGTAGAATGAGATTTTTAAAAAGATGCTCCAAAAATTGGGTGGTTTCTATTCCTGGGCACGTGATATTACCTGAACCCAGAAGATAAAATTTATATCTTTCATTTCTGTAGTATCTTTCATCCTATTTACTTTAAAAACAATAGTTGATATGTCAGTATTTAGTTAGTAAAATTATAGAGTATACAGAACCTTAACACATTTGTGATCATTTATATTGGTTGATGGCACTTATGTGATATTGGCACATTTTCATGTTCAAATGGGTCCTGTGCTTTTGAGACACACCAAAGATGTGAAATGGTTGTTTTTGATGGATACTTTTACACAGGGTAATGATTGCACAAAAGCAAAATTCACGGAAATGTTGAGATGTGTTCTCCTGAGCTTTAGGCTTCAGAATTTTTAAAATGAGATTTTACCTCAACTAAGAAGAGCCTAAAAACCTAGAAATGAATCAAAAGATATCATATAGTGGAGTTATGTTATTTTAGCCCCTGATTTTGATTTTTGACAGAATTTTATAAAATGCATTGAATATTAAACCTGCCCTACCCACCAGAAATGTCTAAATGCTATCCCAGTTGCAAGTCCTTAATAAATTTAATGTTGTTTTACTCCCTCTTAAGGGAGTATATGGTCCCTTTTAAAGAAGCCAGGGGCCTAGTCATTAACCTCAGACTGATCCGCTATCAGTCTATATCAGAAGTATCATATAATTCTTATTTGTTGCTTCCAAATAGCTTACTTAACTACATGGTCTCCTTTATTGAGTAAAATCACCTATCTCCTTAATACCTTCACTAGCTGGAAGAGAGACATACTATGAGTGTTAATTAGGAGGAACTACATTATTTATCCAGTATTGTGGAGGTCTTGATGTCCATATTTTGCAATCCATTCACATTGATTGTGTCTGTATTTGCTTTAGCTCAAGCCTGGGAGAACATGATGAGTGCCTCAAGCCAGAGCCCTAACCCTAACAATCCTGCTGAATACTGTTCTACTATCCCTCCCTTGCAGCAAGCTCAGGCCTCAGGAGCCCTGAGCTCTCCACCTCCCACTGTGATGGTACCTGTGGGAGTTTTAAAGCACCCTGGAGCAGAAGGTAGGGGATCATGTGCTATTCTCTCTCTTTTTCCTCACCAAGTTCCTCTGAAAAGGTGCTGATGTGATTTTACATCACAAGTCTTTAACACACTGCAGATAAGTCCCTTTGGGTGGTTCTTAAAGTGGAAGAACAAGGTGAGAAATGTGTTGAGACTATTTCTGGGCAAGTAAAGAGGAATATTGTGTTGCCTGATATTTTGGAGGCACCTCTAAAAATATGCCAGTACCCTCTCCAACTTAAGAATGGAGTAATTACTTTGCTTTTGTTTGAAAAGAGTTACAGAATTTGAAATCAGCCTGCAAAATCCTAGCCTCATGCCTACCTTAGTGTTCTTTGCAGGAACTTAGTAAGTGATGAAAATAAGAATTCTTTTTTCTGACCAGCCCATTCTAGTATTGCCTTTTGGAATATATATTGCCATTTTCTCTTTTCATTTTTAATCTGTCCCTGTAAAAATATGAAAATACTGTGTTAGGTACACAGACATTTATAAAATCCAGAACTTTAATTCTGATTATATCATATGATAGGTAGAAAATCATAGGCTCAACTTATTTTAGTTTATTATATCTTTATGATTATGATATTGTCAGATGAAAGGCACTTTGTAAGTTCAGGGGATTATCAATAGTAAAAATAACAAATATTTCCTTAAAATGATCTGTCAAGAAGTCTCCCCTGATAATTAAACTCTGTCTTCTTTCATTAATTTTGTATCTTTTTGTCTAGCAATATTCCTTTCCCCTTGTAAAATAGCCCTCCCCTTTTGAAGATCAAAAACTTCTATTGACATTATCATACTCTTCTGAGCTCAGGCTTTCGTTCTTAAAATCTTTATTCTCTTTACTTCATTTGCTGTTTTTGTTGTTCTTCCCTGGTCTCTCTTTGTTTTGGCCGTTTGAATTGATTTTCAAAACTGGATTTAAAGAGATCATTTCGTCAGACTCAGTTTTCCAGCTTTTCCCCATCCTTTTACTAAAATGCAGACTACTGCATTTCACTGTCTGCACTGCCGGATCAGTCTTTTTCTTCTTCAGTTACACTTTAGCCAAAGATCTGGTCAGATTGCTTCCCAATTCTTACATATCTGTGCCAACTCTTCTTTTATTAATTAATAATTCTTCAACATTCTTCAGGGCATCTTTTGCCTTTTAAAAATACCATATCACTTTTCTAGATATTTTATTCCTACAGAAACCTCATACTTTTAGGAGCTGTGGATGTCTATTTCTAGATATTTTTTCCGGGCTATTAGTTTATTTCCTAGGCACTTCAAACACCTTCCCTAGTTTCTCTGTTAGTGATATGGGACAGAGTATGTGACATAATCATAGGCATATTTAATGCTTTAAAGCGAAGTGTTTTAAATCTTTACATATAAATTACAGAAGTAAGGAGTATATTTAAATGTGTATTTTTATTAATTTATAACCACTTTTATACAGTTACAATTATATTTAGAAGTATAAAATGCTAAATAGTGATTTCTTTGTACATCTGAGATTGGTGACCTTCTCTTCTTGATGTTAGAAACCCTATCAATGTCACAGTGTTACCTGTTTTATTTTTCTGGCTCCTCAAGTGGCTCAGCCCAGAGAGCAGAGGCGAGTTTGGTTTGCTGATGGGATCTTGCCTAATGGAGAAGTTGCTGATGCAGCCAAATTAACCATGAATGGAACTTCCTCTGCAGGAACCCTGGCTGTGTCACATGACCCAGTCAAGCCAGTAACTACCAGTCCCCTATCAGCAGAGGTAAGAAAACAAAACAGCAACTAAAATTGAGTACTTACTTTACTCAGCATTGTTCTGCCTCTGTCTTGTCTTTTCCTAAGTTGACTGACCTTTCTTTGGAACGCCATAGACTTCAGATACAGCTTAGTGCATGTGTGTGTATGTGTGTGTGCATTCTTGTGTGTGTGTCTAGGGGTAAAATAAATGTGGCAAAACCAGTTGTTCTTGTTTGTTCTGTATTTGGAAGTTTTTTCAGGAGAAAGATCCTTATAAAGGTTCTTCTCAGGTGAGCTCAGTCTACTACTGTAGCTAGAGGCTGTGCTAGAGCGAATCCTGGTCCCTTGATACCTTGGTTTTCAAAGCATATTCCCCAGGTTCTGTGGTAGCTGCCAGGGAGTTGCCGTGGTGAGGAAGGGCCAGGAAATATGAATGTGGCTGAGGAATCCTTCTATTCCTTTGTCTTCAACCCGAGCATCTCTACTTTTTTCTGGTCTGCCTGTTGTGTTTCCAAGTAAGACTTTTAAAAAGGATTCTAAAGCTTAAAAATAAACCACTGACTTAATGGATGGTAGACTCATAATTTACGTAAGGAAACTAGCTTGTGCTGTGATGTCACATTTACTTTGTCTCTATAGGATACACTGGTCACAGTTTAGGGGCTAATTTTCAGAAGGGTCAAATACTAGCTACATTTTTTTGAGTCTGTGAAAGAATAGAGCCACCTAGGACCATAATTGGAAAGTATACATGTAGGATCATTTATACAGTGGGTCCCTTTCTTATTGCTGTTTGCCTCATTGAATATGGTGGTCAAGATTATAATAAGGTGATTAGTTCCAACTAAGTATGTGTGTCTGGCTTTTTTTTTAAAATAAGAGGATCAGAGTTTGGATAAAGTTTTTACTTTTGAAGTTTTCATGGTTACTGTTTATTTACATTTATGTTCAGTAATATTTTTCTAGAAATTTACATAATTTGCGGATTTGGTTATAATTGAAATTGTGCATTATTAAGATTAGATTTATTGACATACAGAGATAAATTTCCTGTTTGGTGAAGGTACATTAAACCATGTTACTGTCTTTAAATATGTCTAAGTCTGTTTTGGGGGATTTTTATGTGGCCGCAGAGGACAGCAGCCAGAACTGTATGACTTGTTCTTCTTTGAATCTATACAATGATTTTGTCAAGAAAATTTCTTTTTTTCTCCAATTGTTTATGTGGAAAAATTTCAAATCCACAGAAGAGTTGCAAGAATAGTACAGTGAACCCCCATATACTCTTCACCCATATTCACCAATTGTTGCCATTTTGCCACATTTACTTTACCCCTACACACACACACACACACACACACACGCACACTGTTTTTTGAGGAACCATTTGAGGATTAGTTGCACTTTATCACTTAATACTTCAGCTCATGTTTCCTAAGAACAAGTGATTTTCTTACGTAAGTACAATATAATTATATGAGAAAGAAATTTAACATATAATTCTATGTATTATCAAATATATAGTCCATATTCAGATTTCCCCAATTGTCCCATGATGTTCTTTATTCTTTCATTTATACACGTGTGTGTGTGTATATATATAAATTTTTCTATTAAAGTCTTTTTTAAAAAATTAGGATACCATCAAGGATCACAACTGCATTTAGTTCTCATGTTTCTTTGATTTTCTTTAATTTAGAACAGTTCTCCCACTTTTTTGTCTTCCACATCATTAACATTTTGGAAGCATTTAGGCCATGTTTGGCATAAAGTCCTTATTTTCTGTTTTCTTGTTTTTTCCTCATGATTTTAGTTTCAGATTAAATATTTTTGGCAAGAATAATACTACCATAAGTGATGGTCATTTCTTAGTGGAACACATCAAGAAGTATCAGTTTGATAATTGGTTAAATTGATGTCTCCTGTGTTTCTCCACTGCAAAAGTAGCTTTTCCTCTTTGCAATTAAAAAGTAAAGTGAGGGGTGATACTTTGAGACTCTGGGTGTCCTGTTCCCCTACAATCTTTCAGTCAATGATTTTACTGTCCTTTATATATATATATATATATATATATATATATGTATCTACTTTTTAAAGATTTCTTTATTATTTATTTTTGACTGCTTCAGGTCTTAGTTGCAACACGTGCAGTCTTCGTTGAGGCATGCAGGATCTTTCGTTGTGGCCCCTGCGCTCTTCGTTGTGGTGCGCGGGCTTCTCTCTAGTTGTGGCGTGTGGGCTGCAGGGCATGTGGGCTTTGTAGTTTGCGGCACACAGGCTCTCTAGTTGAGGCGCATGAGATCAGTAGTTGTGGTGCACAGGCTTAGTTGCCCCGTGGCATGTGGGATCTTAATTCTCTGACCAGGGATCAAACCCGTGTCCCATGCATTGTAAGGCAGATTCTTTACCACTGGACCACCAGGGAAGTCCCCTGATTTTACTGTCCTTTGACAATCTTACCTAAATCAATTATAACTATAGTGTTTATACAGTGATGACTTTTTTCTTTCTACAAAACTTCGTTTACATCTCTTAAATTATATGATAGGTTCTTTTTAAAAATTTTTTATTTATTTATTTATTTATTTATTTATTTATTTTGGGGGGCTGTGCTGGGTCTTCGTTGCTGTGCATGGGCTTTCTCTAGTTGCGGCGAGAGGGGGCTGCTCTTCATTGCCGTGCGCAGGCTTCTCATTGCAGTGGCTTCTCTTGTTGCAGAGCACGGGCTCTAGGATCACAGGCTTCAGTAGTTGTGGCGTGTGGGCTCAGTAGTTGTGGCACGTGGGTTCTGGAGTGCAGGCTCAGTAGTTGTGGCGCATGGGCTTAGTTCCTCCGCGGCATGTGGGATCTTCCTGGACCAGGGCTTGAACCCGTGTCCCCTGCATTGGCAGGCGGATTCTTAACCACTGCACCACCAGGGAAGCCCCTATGATAGGTTCTTAAAGCATAAATGTTTTGAATGAATGAGGAAGCTCTAGTGAATTACTATTATAAGGAAACAAAGTTCAGGTCAGTTTAAGAGAAACAAACAAGTTAGTTATTTTATTTCTGTGCTCTCACATTGTTCAACACTTTATTTTAATATTTATCTGGTAAAATGAGGGAAAACAAATTCTTTAGGGCCAGAGTTGAATATATTTTTCTCATCTTTATGACCTAATAATAGAGTGCCTGGCACTTAAAAGGTGCTCAGTAAATGAAACAACTTCTTTTCATAGATGATATTTAAGTAGAAGCCAGATGACCACTTCTTACAATATCAAAAGGTAGATTTTTGCATCACTAAATAGCAAGTTAGAATAGGTTACTTTATTTCTTATTCTAAATCTAACTTTATTGATTTACTTCAAATCAGTAATGTTTAGCCAATACAATTTTCCACATTTCCTAATAGGACGATGTACTGAGAACACTGCAAAAATTTTAGCAAAAACCCACTAAAAACTTACAGTCCTAAATTATAGACGGTATAGACAAAAATATAAGACATAGGCATTTTTTTAAATAGTTTTAATTTTTATTCAAGTATAAAATATATATAGCAAAGTACTTAGGAAACACATGATGAACATACATACATATATGTGTGTGTGTCTCTATATATACATATAGAGACACACACCCGTGTAACCACCACCTAGATAAAGATACACAGAACATTTCTATCACTATAGAAGTTTCCTTCATGCCCTTTTTCTGTCAATACCTGCCCCCTTTCCCCCAAGGTAACCATTATTCGGACTTGTATCACCATAGATTAGTTTTGCCTGTTTTTAAATTTCATATAAATGGAAAAATATATAATGTTTTGTGTCTAGCTTCTTAAACTCTAATACTTAATGAGGTACTTGCCTGGTGGCACAGTGGTTAAGAATCTGCCTGCCAACGCAGGGGACACGGGTTTGAGCCCTGGTCCGGAAAGATCCCACATGCCGCAGAGCAGCTAAGCCTGAGCGCCACAACTACTGAGCCTGCGCTCTAGAGCCTGTGAGCCACAGCTACTAAAGCCCGAGTGCCTAGAGTTCATGCTCCACAACACAGAGAAGCCACTGCAATGAGAAGCCTGCGCACTGCAACAAAGAGTAGCTCCTGCTCATCGCAACTAGAGAAAGCCCGCGCGCAGCAACGAAGACCCAATGCAGCCAATAAATAAATAAATTTATTTTAAAAATACTTAATGAGATTTATCTGTGTTGTGTGCATCAAAAGTAACTATTTTTATTTCTGAGTAATATTCCATCATATGGCTGTACCACAATTTATCTATTTTCCTATTAATGGACATTTGGATTGTTTCCACACTTTGGCTATTTGAGTAAAGCTGCTATAAACATTTTTATACATGTTAAACAGTTTTTTTTTAAATGAGAATCCTATGTATTTAAAAAATTTTTTACTTATTTTATTATTCATCTGGTTGTGCCGGGTCCTAGTTGCGACAGGCGGGCTCCCCAGCTGCGGCTCGTGGGCCCCCCAGTTGCGGCTGGCAGGCTCCCTAGTTGCGGCATGCAAACTCCCAGCTGCAGCATGCATGCGGCACCCAGCCCCCCAGTGAGGGACCAAACCAGGGCCCCTCGCATTGGGAGCACAGAGTCCCAGCCACTGTGCCACCAGGGAAGTCCCTAAACATGTTAAAAAGTTTTTATATGCTTTTCCTTTAACTTCTTAAAAGCTTTCTTTTTTAAAAATGGAAGTATTATTGATTTACAATGTTGTATTAATTTCTGGTGTACAGCAAAGTGATTCCGTTTTATATATATATATATATATATATTCTTTTTCAGATTCTTTTCCTTTATAGGTTGTTACAAGATACTGAATATAGTTCCATGTACTATACTGTAGGACCTTGTTGTTTATCTATTTTATGTAAACTGGTGTGTATCTGTTAATTCCAAGCTCCTAATTTATCACCTACCCCCCACCCTTCCCCTTTGGTAGCCATAAGTTTGTTTTCTAAGTCTGTGAGTCTGTTTGTAAATAAGTTCATTTGTATCTTTTTTTTTTAGATTCCACATATAAGTGATATATTTGTCTTTCTCTTTCTGGCTTACTTCACTTAGTATGATAATCTCTAGGTCCATCCATGTTGCTACACATGGCATTATTTCCTTCTTTTTTATGGCTGAGTAATATTCCTCTGTGTGTGTGTGTGTGTGTGTGTGTGTGTGTGTGTGTGTGTGTGTGTGTGTGTACGTACCACATCTTCTTTACCCATTCATCTGTCAGTGGATGCTTAGGTTGCTTCCATGCCTTGGCTGTTGTAAATAGTGCTTAAAACTTCTATTTCTTGCTTAAGAAGAATATAGAGCATCATTTTAATAGATCTTTGAGCATATTCTATTAAATTGTTAAGTGGATTTAACCCCACTCAATGTATTTTGCAACATTATACTTTATTAAGTGTAGTTAATGTGATCTTCATATTAATGAAAAGAAAAATGAACTTGAAGTTTAATTTCATGACAAAGTAAATGAAAACTCCTTCATCAAAGTTAATTATTTTTATTGTGGTAAAAAAGACATAATATAAAATTTACCATTTTAATCATTTTTAATTACATTCACATTGTTGTACAACGGTCACCCCAATTCTCAAGGTTCAGAAATTACGAGATAATATTGGAAGTTTTTTTCTGTTGCCACTGCAAGTTTAAAAAATATTTTTGTTTTATGGCAAAAGAAACCTTGGTAAAGGAAGCTTTAATCCATGTTACAAGATCTTTTCTCTCATTACTATGATTTGATGATGCCAAAAGGAGAAACTATACAATTATAAACATTTTCATAGTATAAGCCCAGTCCTTGGGAAACCACAGGTTAATGAGTATCTTGTGCTCTCTTTCAAAAAGTATGAATATGAAATTTTCACTTAAATTCCCATTTGTAGTCTTGAGTTTATTCTGCAGAAGTCTTCAACTGTGTGTAATGCTCTCTTTGCTTATTTGCTTTTCCTAGACGGATATTTCTCTATTCTCTGGAAGTATAACTCAGGTTGGAAGTCCTGTTGGCAGTGCAATGAACCTTATTCCTGAAGATGGCCTTCCTCCCATTCTCATCTCCACTGGTGTAAAAGGAGGTATGTGGACTTAGATGTTTAAACAGAGATAGTTATATATGCCAAATGTTGCCTTCTAATTAAGGGAAGGAGATAGAATTCAAGTGATAATCACCTTTCTCTTCTCCAACAAAGAAGGTGACTACTCAGTGCCATGAAAAACATTGGTGCTGTTACTGATTGTTTTAGAGAAGATATTTATGTTTTTATATTATCATTTCCTATGTTGGAAGGGTGTAATATTATTTTTAATTCCCACTGTGTATAAATGTAGCTTATTGGCAGTTCTTCATATTCCAAAGCACATAATACTCTGAAGAGTTGCTTATAGTTCTAGGATTAGCCCATATGATACAGTCAGTACATTAATTTAACTTCTTGTTTTGAAGTACAGTACACATTCAGAAATGTGTATATAATAAGTGGAGAGCTCTGAACTTAAGTAGCAATTTTCTGTTAAAAAATATTTTTAGTGAGTCCTGGTAAGAAGCAGAGTTACTAATCAGTCAAAAGAATGCTTACCTTGGGCTTCCCTGGTGGCGCAGTGGTTAAGAATCCACCTGCCAATGCAGGGGACACGGGTTCGAGCCCTGGTCCGGGAAGATCCCACATGCCGCAGAGCAACTAAGCCCATGCACCGCAACTACTGAGCCTGCGCTCTAGAGACCGTGAGCCACAGCTGCTGAAGTCCACGTGCCTAGAGCCCATGCTCTGCAACAAGAGAAGCCATCGCAATGAGAAGCCGGCGCACCACAACAAAGAGTAGCCCCCGCTCGCAGCAACTAGAGAAAGCCCGGGTGCAACAATGAAGACCCAATGCAGCAAAAAAGTAAATTAAAAAAAAAAAAAAAGAATGCTTATCTTTATGCAAAAGTTTCTTGTTGATAGATCCAGATCAGCATCCAGTCAGTACATTTTCAGGAGATGATTCATCAATAATCTCTCCTCAGTTTTGTCCAGATGGTTTATCAATAATCTCTCCTCAGTTTTGTCCTAGTCTTTTACCTGGTCTCCCTGCCTTCAGTCTTTCTCTCCTTTATTTACTCTTACATATTGGTGCCAGTTATCTTTTTTTTTGAAGTATAGTTGATTTACAATGTTGTGTTAATTTCTGGTGTACAGCAAAGTGATTCAGTTATACATGTATATATATCCTTTTTGATATTATTGTCCATCATGGTTTGTTACAGGATATTGAACATAGTTCCCTGTGCTATACAATAGGACCTGTCGTTTATCCATTCTATATATAATATCAATAGTTTGCATCTGCTAGTCCCAAACTCCCAATCCAACCCTCCCCTGCACTCTCCTCCCTCCTGGCAACTACAAGTCTGTTTTCTATGTCTGTGAGTCTGTTTCTGTTTCATAGATAAGTTCATTTGTGTCATATTTTAGATTCCACATATAAGTGATATCATACGGTATTTGTCTTTCTCTTTCTGACTTACTTGGCTTAGTATGATAATCTTTAGGTCCACCCATGTAGCTGCAAATAACATTATTTCATTCTTTTTTATGGCTTAGTAATATCCCATTGTGTGTGTGTGTGTGTGTGTGTGTATGTATACACACACACACGCACATACACCACATCTTCTTTATCCATTTGTCTATCGATGGACACTTAGGTTGTTTCCATGTCTTGGCTATTGTAAATAGTGCTACTATGAACATAGGGGTGCATGTATCTTTTCAAATTATAGTTTTTCCCGGGTATATGCCCAGGAGTGGGATTGCTGGATCATATGGCAACTCTTTTTTTAGTTTTTTGAGGAACCTCCATACTGTTCTTCATAGTGGCTTCACCAGTTTACATTCCCACCAACAGTGTAGGAGGGTTCCCTTTTTTCCACACCCTCTCCAGCATTTGTTATTCATAGACTTTTTAATGATGGCCATTCTGACTGGTGTGAGGTGGTACCTCATTGTGGTTTTGGTTTGCATTTCTCTAATAACTAGTGATGTTGAGCATCTTTTCATGTGCCTGTTGGCCATCTGTATGTCTTTGGAGAAATGTCTCCTTAGGTCTTCTGCCCATTTTTGATTAGGTTATTTTTTTGATATTAAGCTGTTATGAGCTGTTTGTATATTTTGGAAATTAAGCCCTTGTCGGTTGCATCATTTGCAAATATTTTCTCCCAGTCCGTAGGTTTTCTTTTTGTTTTGTTTATGGTTTCCTTTGCAGTGCAAAAGCTTATAAGTTTGATTAGGCCCAGTTATCTTTTTAAACGTAGGTATTATCATAGATTGTTCTTGCTTAGAATTCAATGGGTTCCCAGTGCCTTCCGTATAAATTACTTACCTTGGCATACAGTGTTCCTTGTAACCTTATCTCAACTTATCTAATTTTATTTCCAGCCAACACCCCGGTACTTTACAGGCATGCTACAGGTTATTTACTGTTTTCTGAATATTCACATTTCATACTTCCATGCTTTTTCTTATGCTGTGGAATAGTGGGAAGAGAATGGACTTCAGAGCTGGACCAGCCTGAGTTTTAATCTGGTAACAGTCCATTCCAGCTGTATGATCCAGTGGGCAAGTCATTTATCCTCTCTGAATATTTTTCCTAGATTTTTTTTTAAAAATTAGGTAACTATAGCTAATTAAGAGTCATTATGAATAATAAATCAGATGTCATACCTGAAAGTACATAGCAAGAAAATTGGTACAAAGTAGGCATGTAATTAATATTTTTTTAGCCTTTCCTCTGTCTAGAGTAGAATGCCCTTCTGTATGCTAGACTCCTTGAATAACTCCTCAACCTTTCAAAATCCATATTAATGGAAAACTTCTCTGAATCCTACCTCGGCTGTCTTTGTAGTAGTGTTTTACATCCTCATTTCTGTTCAAATAGAAATTCTTATAGACTGTTACTATATTAACACATTTTTCATTGTAATTTAGATATTTATAGGTCTGATTCTTTATTCTCTATAGACCATGAATCCCTTCAGTCTGAATTCATGTTTGTGTCTTCTGCTCCTAGCATGGAGCTGGGCCTATATTAGGCTCTCAGTAGTGTTTGCTGAATAATCATACTGTCAAATGCAGCTTGCGCCTCAGATAGTTCAATGAACTTTCACATAAAGTTAAGCATTCTTTTGATTGTATAATGCCTTTGCTCCTTTACTAGGACCCTCTAAAAATATTCTTTTGTAAGTAAATTTGCTACTTAGGTTTCAAATTTGGGTTATTTTAATAAATCTTAAATTAATAAGAAATTAAATTGGCCTACTCTGCTGTTAAAATAAGATTTCAGGGTTCCATTTTCATTAAAAGTCACATCCATTAAATCTAATTGTCAAAACCTCTCCTACCAAGAAGCAGCAACTAGTTATCTATTGTATATTCACTTTCTTAAATCATATTACTATGTCTTAACCAGAATTTTGCTGTTTTGTATTCCAGTGGAAAAACTTAATTAAAAAAAATTTTTGAAAGTCACTTAGTATTTCTCTTTTCAGTAAATATTTTCATTGATAGTGTATACATTTCCAAAATACATTTTGGTTTCTGTTGGTCAGTGGGAAATGGTGTTATTTTGTACTGAACTCTTTCTTGACTTAGAGGAATTGTTTCATAAAACCAGTCGCTTATGATACTTTTATTGTCTGGGTGCATTTTTTAAAGTTTGATTTTTTTTAATGGTAAAAAATCTCAACAGTACAAAAGCATATAGAGTAAAAAGTAGGATTCCCTTCTGCTTCAACCCCTAGACATCCTTTCTAGAGGTAACTAGTGTATTATCACTTACTTGTATATAATGGATTATTTTAAATGTTGGTCTTAGAACATGTAATATGTGAAATTCTTATTATGATAGTTGGAGGATTTTTGTTAGATCAAAGGGTTGTTTTTAGACTGTGGCCTAAACCATTGCATGGAGAAGTCTATACATAGGATAACCATGTTATCATCCAAACTGGACTAGAGCACTTTTAAGAGTGAAAGGGGCACTATTAATATGCCACTCGGATAGCAGATATAAACCTGTGTTCACCCTGTGAAACCTGTGTACAAATCAATTGCTTATCTCTTTCCTGTGAATAATGAGGCCATTCCTCCAACAGATTTCTGTCTTGATTTGTCTCTTTAACCAATGGCTTACATTGTTTTCTCCCCTTACAGACTATGCTGTAGAAGAGAAACCATCACAGATTTCAGTAATGCAGCAATTGGAGGATGGTGGCCCTGACCCACTTGTATTTGTTTTAAATGCAAATTTGTTGTCAATGGTTAAAATTGTAAATTGTAAGTTGGAAATTTGTTTTTTGAAATTAAAATGAGATACTGAGTCATTAAATTCATTACACGCAAGTATTTTTATGTAGAGCCACATCTTAATGAAAACTGGGTACGGAAGAAGTTGGTTTGTATAAAATTGTATATCCCCAAGGACAACTGTTGGACTGATTGAGACTTGCTTTTAGTCAAAGGGGTGAGATAGGTGAATTCTCCATGGAGGAAAGCCAAACGAAACTTGAACTCATCTGAGTTAAGTTCTTCCTGAGATGGGTATGCTAAGTCACAACTCACCACCAGAATAGCTGGAGGTGGATAAATTATCCAGGGGGGTCAATTTACATGCTAGGTTTAAATCCCAGAAACCTTAATCATGGTGCAAAACCTTATTTGGGAGAAGTGTTAACTAACACATAGTAAAACTTCAGTACATCACAATTTAGGATTCAGAAGAAACTTCTCAGTTCTTGATGCTAGCTTCTTAGGTATCAGAATAAGAGAGAGGATAGTAACCTAGAATCTTGAATCCAGTATGGTATTGGAAAATAGAGAATGCATTTATACTGGATGAATGTTAATAGGCAGAGTTTTGGAGAGAGGAAGGAAGCATTGGGGAACAGTCCTCCAGTTCCCATTATGTATTTCTTTTAAGTTGTCCTTGGAAACCAGAAACACCAATATACTAAATTCTTCAGAGGTTCTGTAGAAATGAAATGCAGGTTTCTGGTTTGTTTGCTAATCACACCCTTGTATGTTTGGCCAGCTGCTAATGCTTGCCACCTTTCCTTCTAGGATCATATTTTAAAATAATTTGCTGGAAATTTCAATTTACCGTATCTAGTTTATAAGTTATACTTAGAAAATAGCTAACCTAGAGTTCCTTAAGTGTGCACCATCTTAATATAGTTGGATTGGCACCTCTTGTTTAGGTATATAAAGAAACAATTCACAGAATGAAAGAAAGGAATCTTTTATTAGTGTTGATTTACATCATGATATCCATAATTTTATTTGAACCCTTTTTCAGTTCCATTGGGGATCTTGTTGTGTTGGCATACAAATAATAAAAATATCAAGGATTGAACATTATTTTTGAACTATGTATAGCTTGTGCTGTTGTGACTCCACATAGCCTTAAAGTGAAGAAGTAGAAGTGATTAGTCCAGAAAAGCCATCTGTTTCACTGCTTTTTACCAGATGAAGTCAAGTAAAGTCCTGTTGCTGATTATCTAGAATTTTCTCCCAGGAAAACTATAATTTAAATAGCTAGACTCTTTTAGTCACAGGTTAAATTTAATAAGTCTATATCAAAATATATTATCTTTAGGCCATAGCCTGAATCCAAGGCTATAATAATTGCTTTTATTGTTTTTCTTGTTTCTAGTTTTAATTATTTCCCTTAGTAAAGTGATTTAATTATACGCACACGCACACGCACACACACACACACAGGTGGGGGAATATATCCTTTAATCATTATAGCTGAGGATGCATAGTTTGGTTTAATTTATTTCATTGTTAATGGAATGTTGTTTCTTTTAATACACCTTTTTATAATAGAAGTTAAAAGTTTTTAGTGCACTTTCTTTCACTATTACTTCTTTTACTTCCCTTCCAGTTGTTTTTCTAAGTGTTTGCTTAGAGCAAGAGGCATTGGTATGCTTTATTTTCTGCAATAGTCCTTTGGCTCAGTGCAGTGACAGTTCACAGCTGAATTATACAGACTCAGTGTGATCTATTTTATTCTTTGGTGTATTATAACAAAGATGTCTGTGCATTTCTTAAGGGTAAGGATTGAAAAGAATGTCTTCATTTCTTTTCATTTCATCTACAGATGTGAACAGGAAGTGCTGGTGTTTCACAACCAAGGGAATGCATGCAGTGGGTCAGTCTGAGATAGTCATTCTTCTACAGTGTCTACCGGATGAAAAGTGCTTGCCGAAGGATATCTTTAACCATTTTGTGCAGCTTTATCGGGATGCTCTGGCAGGTGGGGATACTTTCTGACTTAGTCTGCACCCTTTACAGATGATAAAAAATTTTGGACTCAGATGCAAAATAATAGTCTTAAATTTGGAAACCTGGCATTGGACTTTGGTAGTATTGGCAAGTTAGAACTTGGCATGGTGTTTGGAAGTTATAACTTTTAATACTTTATGTGAAACGTTGTTACTATTTTATAATGGCTAGAATCAGAGTTGTAAGATAATCCATTGACCATGATGTAAGAATATTTTCCTTTGAGTGGCCTAGGGGATATAGTATTGGTATCCGGTAGAAGGAAGCATAATGATAGCTTACTACTTCAGTTAACAATATTTATATAATCATAATGTAAATATTCATTTAATTTTCAAGTTTCAAAAACCATTAGCATGGACAACTTTATTATGGTTTCAAAATAAATTGTAAATGTTGTTACCTGTAACAATGTAAAAGTAAATGCATAGCTATTAGAAGTTGGAAAAGACTAAGGATACTAATATAAAGACATACTATTAAAAGCTGAGAGAGAATTAAGTGTATTATTTGACATTACAAAGTTAACTGTCCGCAGATTTAATAGAGGAGGTAAGAAGTAGTGTAATTGAGCTAAGTGCTCATTTATCATGATAAAAAGTCAAAAAATAATATCTGTAGTTGATAAATAGTGAAAGTGTAGTATAAGAACTAAAGCAAGTGAATAATAAATGAGATTATCCCTGAGAAACAAGGCTGGGGTGGGGTGAGGGTAGCCAAGGTATTACAATTATTTTCATATGTTATTTGATAATGTTTTAATAAATATATTAAAATAATAAATTATTCATACTTTCTGAATGCAGGTAATTCCCCTTGTGGGATTCTATGCCAAAGAAATTATCTGAAATGTAAAATACACTTTGTACATGAAAGTGTTTATTATAGTATTACTTAAATTTAACACAAAAATTTAGAGGCAACCTAAATGCCCAGCTATAGGAAAAAAGTTTAAGTGTGTTATATTTTTTAGATGAATGCATCTGTTTTAGAATATTTTTTAGCTATTAAAAGTAGTATTTTTATGGAAAATGCTCTTGAAATAAGTACAAATGCATGATACAAAGTTTCATCTTTAATGTGGTTATGGCTTATGCATAAAAGATTATGCCTTTATGTCATAATTATGATATTTTAGGTGAAATATTACATGAAGGCAAGGTGCTATGTTAGAAATTGACCACATGATACCTGTGAAGTACAGTTCAGTATTTACTGTTCAGTATTTGTGTCAGTTCCAAAATGTATGGGGTTAATTTGAAGTCATCTGGAGCCTCTAGGCCTAAATTTCATTCCAGAAATTACTTGAAACATTCTTTTTTTCCCCTCAGTTTGAATGTATTCAGATTGCATGTTTATATGGTTTTTTTTTTTTTTTTTTTTTTTTTGTGATACGCGGGCCTCTCTCTGTTGTGGCCTCTCCCGTTGCAGAGCACAGGCTCCGGACGCACAGGCTCAGCGGCCATAGCTCACAGGCCCAGCCGCTTCGCGGCATGTGGGATCCTCCCGGACCGGGGCACGAACCCGCGTCCCCTGCATCGGCAGGCGGACTCTCAACCACTGTGCCACCAGGGAAGCCCTATATGGGTTTTGAGAGGGCATCAGGGACTAGGGCATGGGAGGTTCATGAATGTCTTGATTAGGAGTTTGTCCTTTATTCTGCAGGCAGTGAGGAGCCATTGAAAGAAATGAATGACATAACCAGATTTGCGTTTTAGAAAGATGACTCTAGAAGCAGTATGAAAATGGATCAAAGTCTGTGTGTCTGGTAGCAGGTAGAGCAGATAAGAAGCAATTACAGTGGATAAACAAACTTAAAGTGGATGAGCACTAGAATATGGCATAACAATGAAAGATAAACAAACTGCTGATACATGCAGTAACATGGATGAAGTTCACAGACAGTAATACTGAACAAAAGAAGCCAGACACAAAAAAGTACATATTATGTGGTTACATTTATGTGATTCTCTGGAACAGGCGAAATGAATCTGTGGTGATGGAAATTAGATCATTGTGTGTCTGGGGTGAGGTGTGGGTGCAAGCACTAGAATTGATTGTAGACGGGCCCTGGGAACTCTCTGGGTTGATATAAATGTTCTGTATAGTGATTGGGATAGTGGTTACATGGGTGTTTACATTTTTCAAAACTCATTGAACTGTATAATTAAAATATGTAGGTATTATTCCGTGTAAATAATACCTCAATAAAATTGACTTAAAATTTGTATTGATATAATTGACACATACATTATATTAGTTTCAGGTGTACACTATAATGATTTGATATATGTATACATTGTGAAATGATCAATAAGTCTAGTTAACATCCATCATCACACATAGTTACAAATGTTTTTTTCTTTGTGATGAAAACTTTTAAGGTCTACTCTCTTAGCAACTTTCAAATATATAGTACATTACTGTTAACTATAGCCACCGTGCTGTACCTACATCCTCAGTACTTATTTATCTTATAACTGGAAGTTTGTACCTTTGGACTACCTTCACGCATTTCACTTGCCCTTCAACCCTCACCTCTGGTAATCACCAATCTGTTCCCTGTATCTATGAGTTCAGTGTATGTTTGTTTGTTTGCTTAGATTCTACATATAAGTGAGATCATACAGTATTTGTCTTTCTCTAACTTATTTCACTTAGCATGATGCCCTCAAGGTATATATGTGTTGTGGAAAATGACGGGATTTCCTTCTTTTTAATGACAATGATATTCCATTGAATGTACATACCATGCTTTCTTTATCCATTCATCCATCAACACTTAAGTTACTTCCATGTCTTGGCTGTTAAAAATAATACTGCAGTGAACGTGGGGGTGTGGATATCTTTCCTAGTTAGTGTTTTCATTTCCTTCAGATAAATACCCAGAAGTGGAATTGAAGGATCATATGGTAGTTCTATTTTTAATTTTTTGAGAAACCTCCATACTGTTCCATAGTGGCTGCACCAATTTATATTCCCACAAACAGTATACTAGGGTTCCCTTTTCTCCACATCCTTGCCAACATTTGTTATTTTTAAATTGATTTTTAAAAAAGCTATTGTCAGGATCCAGTAAGAAATTAGGATATTACCAATAATAGCAGTGGGAATAAAGAGTATTGAAGAGATATAAAAGAGTGATGCCTCAGTTCAATAAGATTTCATAACTAATTGGATGTGAGGAGTGAGAGGGGACAAGTCAAAGTTGGCTTTAGATTTCTGGCTTGAGCACCTGAGTGGACTTCGTTCTTATTCATTGAGGCAGTGAATAGAGGAAGAAGAACAGATTTGGCAGAGGAGTGGGAGATGAGTTCTTCGTTCAGTGTGTTGGATTTCAAATAATGGCAACAGATGGTAATATGTAAATGAAAGATGAATACATAAATAGAGCCTTCAGGAGGTAGATCTGGGCTAAAATACAGATGTGGAAGACCAGCATTTTTGTGATAGTTTTAAACTATGGCTGTGAATGGGATAGGCCAGTGTGAAGAGACTAGATCTATGAATGGAACTCCAAGAAATACCAACAAGGAAAGGATGTGAATCATTACATGAGTCATTAAAATATGTGTTTACCATAAATGGTTACTCATCTTTTAAAAGTATCCTTATATATCAATAGAGTGCATTTTGAACTAGCATATTGAAATGCAAAAATACTACAACAAAAATCACTTGGAACTGATAGTAAGACTAAGTAAGACTAAGGTCAGACTGTAATACATCTAAGCTGTATTAAATGTTATCTATGAGGTGAGGGCATATATGAACATATCTAAGTAAATAGTATTTTAAGCAATGAGTGAGCTGTAAGGCTCTCTCTCTGTCTCTCTCCTTGAAAAGGAATCATTTCACAGCTTACAAAATACTGGAGCTAGTAGGGAACTTACATTATCTAGTATAATGCTTCATTTTTCAGATGAAGAAAGTGAGATCTAGAAGTGTTAAATGGCTTGCTCAAATCACAGACCTAGTTGGTGACAGAATTAGGACTAAAGTATTCTATGAATTATTTCAGTTGCCTATGTGTGTATATTAATAGTATAGCAGTTTTTAAAAAACAGATATGGATAATACATATGTGCTGTGCCTATTTTATTAAGAATCCCATGTGTAGATAATCAGGGTAGAAGCTTAGTATATTATTTCACTGTGATTTTTGTATGAACTTCCATGAACTCTCTTTATAATATTTTTACAGATTTTTAATCTAAACTACATGTATTAATAATAATATGTGTGTATGTATATATATATATATGTCTATGTATGTTTCTCATTTAGTATATATAAAATTTTTTTGTTACATGTCATTGCTTATGCTTTCCACAGTGAGGGGAAAAATGGTATTTTGTGAAAAATAACATTCTGAGAGTTTCAGGGTGCCTTCTGGATAATGTAGTGCCATGGGAGGTTCTAGATTGTATATTATTTCTCCCCTTCTCCCCTCCCTTACTCTGTGTTTTTTATTTTTTTAACATCTTACTGGAGTATAATTGCTTTACAATGTTCTGTTAGTTTCTGCTCTATAACAAAGTGAATCAGCTATATCTATACATATATCCCCATATCCCCTCCCTCCTGTGCCTCCCTCCCACCCTCCCTATCCCACCCCTTTAGGTGATCACAAAACACTGAGCTGATCTCCCTGTGCGATGCAGCTGCTTCCCACTAGCTATCTATTTTACATCATTTAGTAGTGTATATATTGTCCATGCCACTCTCTCACTTCATCCCAGCTTACGCTCTCCCCACCATCCCCTGTGTCCTGAAGTCCATTCTCTACGTCTGCATATTTATTCCAGTCCTGCCCCTGGGTTCATCAGAATCATTTTTTTTTAGATTCCATATATATGTGTTAGCGTACAGTATTTGTTTTACTCTTTCTGACTTACTTCACTCTGTATGACAGACTCTAGTTCTATCCATCTCACTACAAATAACTCAATTTCGTTTCTTTTTATGGCTGAGTAATATTCCATTGTATATATGTGCCACATGTTCTTTATCCATTCTTCTGTCGATGGACACTTAGGTTACTTCCATGTCCTGGCTATTGTAAATAGTGCTGCAATGAACATTGTGGTACATGTCTCTTTTTAAATTATGCTTTTCTCAGGGTATATGCCCAGTAGTGGGATTGCTGGGTCATATGGTAGTTCTATTTTTAGTTTTTTAAGGAACCTCCATACTGTTCTCCATAGTGGCTGTATCAATTTGCATTCCCACCAACCGTGCAAGAAGTTTCCCTTTTTTCCACACCCTCTCCAGCATTTATTGTTTGTAGATTTTTTGATGATGGCCATTCTGACTGGTGTGAGGTGATACCTCATTGTGGTTTTGATTTGCATTTGTTTAATGATTAGTGATGTTGAGCATCCTTTCATGTGTTTGTTGGCAATCTGTATATCTTCTTTGGAGAAATATCTATTTAGGTTTTACACCCATATTTGGATTGGGTTGGTTTTTTTTTGATATTGAGCTGTGTGAGCTACTTGTATATTTTGGAGATTAATCCTTTGTCAGGTGCTTCGTTTGCAAATATTTTCTCCTGTACTGAGGGTTATCTTTTCGTCTTGTTTATGGTTTCCTTTGCTGTGCAAAAGCTTTTAAGTTTCATTAGGTCCAATTTGTTTATTTTTGGTTTTATTTCCATTTCTGTAGGAGGTGGGTCAAAAAGGATCTTGCTGTGATGTATGTATGATGATGTTTTCCTCGAAGAGTTTTATAGTGTTTGGCCTTACATTTAGGTCTTTAATCCATTTTGAGTTTATTTTTGTGTATGGTGTTAGGAAGTGTTCTAGTTTCATTCTTTTACATGAAGCTGTCCAGTTTTCCCAGCACCACTTATTGAAGAGGCTGTCTTTTCTCCATTGTATAATCTTGCCTCCTTTATCAAAGATAAGGTGACCATATGTGTGTGGGTTTATCACTGAGCCTTCTATCCTGTTCCATTGATCTATATTTCTGTTTTTGTGCCAGTACCATATAGTCTTGATTACTGTAGCTTTGTAGTATAGTCTGAAGTCAGGGAGCCTGATTCCTCCAGGTCTGTTTTTCTTTCTCAAGATTGCTTTGGCTCTTCGGGGTCTTTTGTGTTTCCATACAAATTGTAAAATTTTTTGTTCTAGTTCTGTGAAAAATGCCATTGGTAGTATAGTCATTTTCACAATGTTGATTCTTCTAGTCCAAGAACATGGTACATTTCTCCCTCTGTTTGTGTCGTCTTTAATTTCTTTCATCATTGTCTTATGGTTTTCTGCATACAGGTCTTTTGTCTCCTTAGGTAGGTTTATTCCTAGGTATTTTACTCTTTTAGTTGCAGTGGTAAATGGGAGTGTTTCCTTAATTTCTTTCAGATATTTTGTAATTAGTGTATAGGAATGCAAAATATTTCTGTGCATTAATTTTGTCTCCTGCTGCTTTACCAAATTCATTGATTAGCTCTAGTAGCTTTCTGGTAGCATCTTTAGGATTCTCTATGTATAGTATCATGTCATCTGCAAGCAGTGACAGTTTACGTCTTCTTTTCCGATTTGGATTCCTTTTATTTCTTTTTCTTCTATGATTGCTGTGGCTAAAAATTCCAAAACTATGTTGAATAAAAGCGGTGAGAGTGGGCAGCCTTGCCTTGTTCCTAATCTTAGAGGAGATGGTTTCAGTTTTCCACCATTGAGAATGATGTTAGCTGTGGGTTTGTCATATATGGCCTTTATTATGTTGAGGTAGGTTCCCTCCCTGCCCACTTTCTGCAAAGTTTTTATCATAAATGGGTGTTGAATTTTGTCAAAACTTTTTTCTGCATCTATTGAGATTATTGTATGGTTTTTATCCTTCAGTTTGTTAATATCGTGTATCACATCGATTGATTTGCATATATTGAAGAATCCTTGCATTCCTGGGATAAACCCCACTTGATCATGGTGTATGATCCTTTTAATGTGCTATTGGATTCTATTTGCTAGTATTTTGTTGACGATTTTTGCATCTATGTTCATCAGTGACATGGGCTTGTAGTTTTCTTTTTTTTTTTTTTTTTTTTTTTGCAGTACGTGGGCCTCTCACTGCTGTGGCCCCTCCCGTTGCGGAGCACAGGCTCCGGAAGCACAGGCTCAGCAGCCATGGCTCACGGGCCCAGCCGCCCCGCAGCCTGTGGAATCCTCCCGGACCGGGGCACAAACCCGGGTCCCTTGCATCGGCAGGCGGACTCTCAACCACTGCACCACCAGGGAAGCCCTGTAGTTTTCTTTTTTTGTGACATCTTTGTGTGGTTTTCATATCAGGGTGATGGTGGCCCTGTAGAATGAGTTTGGGAGTGTTCCTCCCTGTGCTATATTTTGGAAGAGTTTGAGAAGGATAGGTGTTAGCTCTTCTCTAAATGTTTGATAGAATTTGCCTGTGAAGCCATCTGGTCCTGGCCTTTTGTTTGCTGGAAGATTTTTAATCACAGTTTCAATTTCAGTGCTTGTGATTGGTCTGTTCATATTTTCTATTTCTTCCTGGTTCAGTCTTGGAAGATTGTACTTCTCTAAGAATCTGTCCATTTCTTCCAGGTTGTCCATTTTATTGGCATATGGTTGCTTGTAGTAATCTCTCATGATCCTTTGTATTTCTGCAGTGCCAGTTGTTACTTCTCCTTTTTCAATTCTAATTCTGATGATTTGAGTATTCTCCCATTTTTTCTTGATGAGACTGGCTAAAGTTTTATCAATTTTGTTTATCTTCTCAAAGAACCAGCTTTTAGTTTTATTGATCTTTGCTATTGTGCCTTCATTCCTTCTTCATTTATTTATAATCTGATCTTTATGATTTCTTTCCTTCTGCTAACTTTGGGGTGTGTTCTTCTTTCTCTAATTGCTTTAGGTGTAAGGTTAGGTTGTTTATTTGAGATGTTCCTTGTTTCTTGAGATAGGATTGTATTGCTATAAACTTCCCTCTTAGAACTGCTTTTGCTGCATCCCATAGGTTTTGGGTCGTCGTGTTTTCATTGTCATTTGTGCATCCCATAGGTATTGGGTTGTCATGTTTTCATTGTCATTTGTTTCTAGGTATTTTTTGACTTTCTCTTTTATTTCTTCACTCATATCTGGGTTATTTAATAGCATATTGTTTAGCCTCCATTTGTTTGTATTTTTTACAGTTTTTTTCCTGTAATTGATATCTAGTCTCATAACATTGTGGTCGGAAAAGATACTTGATACGATTTCAGTTTTCTTAAATTTACTGAGGCTTGATTTGTGTCCCAAGATATTATCTATCCTGGAGAATGTTCCATGTGCACATGAGAAGAAAGTGAATTCTGTTGGTTTTGGATGGAATGTCCTATAAATATCAATTAATTGCATCTGGTCTAATGTGTCATTTAAAGCTTGTGTTTCCTTATATATTTTCATTTTGGATGATCTGTCCATTGGTGAAAGTGGGGTGTTAAAGTCCCCTACTATGATTGTGTTACTGTCGATTTACCCCTTTATGGCTGT
Organism: Monodon monoceros; assembly: GCF_005190385.1. Lineage (NCBI taxonomy): Eukaryota > Metazoa > Chordata > Mammalia > Artiodactyla > Monodontidae > Monodon > Monodon monoceros. Next base: position 137,689,115 of record NW_021703774.1, on the reverse strand, counting down.
TAGCATTTGCCTTATGTATTGAGGTGCTCCTATGTTGGGTGCATAAATATTTATAATTGTTATACCTTCTTCTTGGATTGATCCCTTGATCATTATGTAGTGTCCTTCTTTGTCTCTTGTAGTAGTCTTTATTTTAAAGTCCATTTTGTCTGATATGAGTATTACTACTCCAACTTTTTTTTGATTTCCATTTGCATGGAATATCTTTTTCCATCCCCTCACTTTCAGTCTGTATGTGTCCCTAAGTCTGAAGTGGGTCTCTTGTAGACAGCATATATATGGGTCTTGTTTTTGTGTCCATTCAGCCAGTCTGTGTCTTTTGGTTGGACCATTTAATCCATTTACATTTAAGGTATTTATCAATATGTATGTTCCTATTACCATTTTCTTAATTGTTTTGGGTTTGTTATTGTAGGTCTTTTCCTTCTCTTGTGTTTCCTGCCTAGAGAAATTCCTTTAGCATTTGTTGTAAAGGTGGTTTGGTGGTGCTGAATTCTGTTAGCTTTTGCATGTTTGTAAAGGTTTTAATTTTTCCATCGAAGCTGAATGAGATCCTTGCTGGGTAGAGTAATCTTGGTTGTAGGTTTTTCCCTTTCATCACTGTAAATGTGTCCTGCCACTCCCTTCTGGCTTGCAGAGTTTCTGCTGAAAGATCAGCTGTTAACCTTATGGGGATTCCCTTGTGTGTTATTTGTTGCTTTTCCCTTGCTGCTTTTAATATTTTTTCTTTGTATTTAATATTTGATAGTTTGGTTAATATGTGTCTTGGTGTGTTTCTCCTTGGATTTATCCTGTATGGGACTCTCTGCACTTCTTGGACTTGATTATTTCCTTTCCCATATTAGGGAAGTTTTCAAATATAATCTCTTGAAATATTTTCTCAGACCCTTTCTCTTCTTTTTCTGGGACCTCTATAATTCAAATGTTGGTGCTTTTAATGTTGTCCCAGAGGTCTCTGACACTATCCTCAATTCTTTTCATTCTGTTTTCTTTATTCTGCTCTGCAGCAGTTATTTCCACTATTCTATCTTCCAGATCACTTATCCGTTCTTTTGCCTCAGTGATTCTGCTATTGAATCCTTCTAGAGTGGTTTTAATTTCATTTATTGTGTTATTCATCATCGTTTCTTTGCTCTTTATTTCTTCTAGGTACTTGTTAAACATTTCTTGTATTTTCTCCATTCTGTTTCCTAGATTTTGGATCATCTTTACTATCATTACTCTGAATTCTTTTTCAGGTAGACTCCCTATTTCCTTTTCATTTGTTTGGTCTGGTGGGTTTTTACCTTGCTCCTTCATCTGCTGCATATTTCTCTGTCTTCTCATTATGTTTAACTTACTGTGTTTGGGGTCTCCTTTTCGCAGGCTGCAGGTTCATAGTTCCTGTTATTTTTGGTGTCTTCCCCCAGTGTGTGAGGTTGGTTCAGTGGCTTGTGTAGGCTTCCTGGTGAGGGGGACTGGTGCCTGTGTTCTGGTGGGTAGGGTGGATCTTGTCCTTCTGGTGGGCAGGGCTGCATCCGGTGGTGTGTTTTGGGGCATCTGTGAACTTAGTATGACTTTAGGCAGCCTCTCTGCTAATGGGTGGTGTTGTATTCCTGTCTTGCTAGTTGCTTGACATGGGGCATCCAGCACTGGAGCTTGCTGGCCATTGGGTGGAGCTCTGTCTTAGTGTTGAGATGGAGATCTCTGGGAGAGCTCTTGCCAGTTGATATTACTTCAGGCCGGGAGGTCTCTGGTGGTCCAGTGTCCTGGACTCAGCTCTCCCACCTTGCAGGCTCAGGCCCAACATCGGCCCAGAGCACCAAGACCCTGCCAGCCACATGGCTTGGAAGAAAAGGAAGAAAAGAAAATGAACAGATAAAACCCCAAAACAAATGTTAAAAGCAAAACAAAACAGACAAAATCATAGAAAGTAACATACACATGCACACTCACAAAAGGAGAAAAAAGAAAAAAAAAAAAGGAAACAAACCAATAAACAAACCCACCAATGATAACAAGCACTAAAAACTAAACTAAGATAAACATAAAACCGAAAACAAGTCAGATGCAGAAAGCAAATCCCAAGTCAGCAGTTGCTCCCAAAGTCCACCACCTCAATTTTGGGAACATTCATTGTCTATTCAGGTGTTCCACAGCTGCAGGGTTTATCAAGTTGATTGTGGGGATTTAATCCACTGGTCCTGAGGCTGCACAGAGAAATTTCCCTTACTTTTCCGTGTTCACACAGCTCCTGGGGTTCAGCTTTGGTTTTGACCCTGTCTCTGCACGTAGGCCACCCTCAGGCATCTGTTCCCCGCCCGGACTGGAGGGGGTTAAAGCAGTGGCTGATTAGGGCTCTCTTGCTCACTCAGGCTGGGGAGAGGGAGGGGTACGGTAGTCATAGTTGGAATGTGGGACGAGCCTGCGGCAGCAGAGGCTGCCATGACCTTGCAACAGCGTGAAGTGCACCATGTGTTCTCCCAGGGAAGTTGTCCCTGGATCACAGGACTGTGGCAGTGGCGTGCTGCACAGGCTCCCGGGAGGGGTGTGGGAAGTGACCTGCAGTTGCACACAGGATTCTTGGTGGCAGCAGAAGCAACGTTAGCAGTCCATGCCCGTCTCTGGGGTCTGAAATGATAGCCGTGGCTCACGCCCATCTCTGAAGCTCACTTAGGTGGTGCTCTGCCATCTGTGGGCATATGGAGCAGGAAGCCCCTCTCCTTGCACACCCCGAAACAATGGTCTTTGGCCTCTCCAGCAGGTGAAGACTTTTTCCCAGCCTCCCTCCCAGCTAGCTAGCCCCCCTTCAGGATGTCTTCATGCAGGCAGCCAGCACCAGTCCTCTCCCTGCGGTCTGATCTCCAAAGCCCAAGCCTCAGCTTCCAGCCCCTACCCACTCTGGTGGGTGAGCAGACAAGCAGCCTCAGGCTGCTGAGTGCTGGTTGGCACTGATCTCTCTGCAGGAATCTCTCCACTTTGCCCTCTGCACCCCTATTGCTACACTCTCCTCCGTGGCTCCAAAGCTTCCCCCCCGCCCACCCGCCATCCCTGCCAGTGAAGGGACTTCCTAGTGTGTGGAAACTTTTCCTCCTTCACAGCTCCCTCCCAGAGGTTTAGGTCCCATCCCTATTCTTTTGTCTCTATTTATTCTGTTTTCGTTTGCCCTATCCAGGTACGTGGGGATTTTGTTGCCTTTTGGGAAGTCTGAGGTTTTTTTCCCAGTGTTCAGTAGGTGTTCTGTAGGAGTTGTTCCACATGTAGATGTATTTTTGATGTATTTGTGGGGAGGAAGGTGATCTCCACATCTTACTCCTTCATCTTGAAGGTCTCCTCCTCCGTGTTTTACTCTCATGTTTTGCAAACAGACATTCAGAACATGAATTTGAATGAATTGTTATCTATCAGATTATTTTTTTGGAGTTAATCTCTGGTTATTTCCCTCTCTTACTCAAAAACCTTTATTGGCTTTGTGTTGCCTTTAGAATAAACTGTGTACTCTGATATTCAGTGCTCTACATAATCTGATTCTATATTTCCAGTCTCATTTCCCACTAGTAGTCTCCCCATACTTACAGTGAAGCCAAACTAAACATTTCTTGGTTTGTTGTATACTTTGATGATTTCCTCCTTCTTTACCTGTGATCCTCATGCCCCCCCCACACCATGCTATTTCCCGAAACCCCAACTATCTATATCCTATCAGTTCTCTTAAGTCGTATCAATGACCACTTTCTCCATGAGTTCTCCCCTGATGATCTTCCCAGATAGAAGCAATTTCTTCTTCTGAATGCATTTAATTATCTTTAAAAGCTATTTGGTATGTAGAAAAGTGTATAAGCATATATATTAGTAATTGTTCAAGTTATAAAGCCTAATAACTAAATAACCACCCACAAACAAAATACCCAATTTGGGAGATAAAAATGACTAATCCACTGAAACTCTCCTTTTTCTTTCCTGATTACATCTTCCTTCCAGACTTCCCATCCTCAACCCCTAGGGTAACCATGGTCTTTAATCTTGTGTTATACTTTTCTTGCTTTTTTTTTTTTTTTTTACGGTACACGGGCCTCTCACTGCTGTGGCCTCTCCCGTTGCGGAGCACAGGCTCCGGACGCGCAGGCTCAGCGGCCATGGCTCACGGGCCCAGCCGCTCCGCGGCATGTGGGATCTTCCCGGACCGGGGCACAAACCCACGTCCCCTGCATCAGCAGGCGGACTCTCAACCACTGCGCCACCAGGGAAGCCCCCTTTTCTTGCTTTTTAAAAATAATTTTATCACAAATGTTTGCATCTCTAAGGATTATAATATATTACTTCGTATGTTTGTGAACTTTATACATATGTGATCACACTGTACACATTTTATGTGCTTTGTTTTTTTCACTCTACCATATGTTTCTGTCATTCATTCATGCCTCTAGTTCATTCATTTTCAGGCTACTGTTTTATATGAACTACATAAATTTACCACAGTTTATTAATTCTCTTTATGATGAACAGTTTGCTCTTCTTACTAGTTTACTGTTTTTCAGATATGTTCTTTAAATTTTTTTGTACATGTATACTTATGAGTATAAGTTTATAAAGTATGGATTTCTTCAACTTTATTAGATGGTGTTAAATTATTTCCCAGAGAGGTTTTCCAGTTTTTATCTATCTGTCCCCATCTTCAGTGTATAAGAGTTGCCAACATTTGATATTATGAGAGTTTTAATTTTTGCCAGTCTGGTGGATATAAAACAGTGTCTCATTTTGAATTGCATTTCACTAACTATTATGTTCATATATTTATAAGCCATGTACATTTTGTATTCTGTGACAAATATGTCCCTGTTTATGTCTTTTACTCATGTTTCTATTATGTTAGCATTTTCTTTGGGATTCCTTTAATTTTTTCAACATAAACACTCAACTATGACCTTTTTCTGACAGAGTTAAGTTATTCAGTATGTATTAGCTTTCTATTACTATATTTCTAAGCCACAAACTTAGTGGCTTGAAACAACACAAATTATTATCTCATAGTTTCCATAGGTAAGGAGTCCAGGCACAGCTTAGCTGAATCTTCGGCTCAGGGTGCCTCAAGGTGTCAGCCATGCTGGCCTTCTCATTTGGAGCCCAAGGTCCTCAGGTTGTTGGCAGAATTCACCTTCTTACAAATCCCTGCTTTCTTTTAGCTGTTGGTTGGGGAGTACTCTCGGCTCCTAGAGGCTGTCTGCAGTTCCTTGCCTCATGGCTCCATAGATAGTTTACAACATGGATGTTTCCTTTCTTTCAGGTTATCAGGAGTGTGTCTCTGCTTTGGTTCTCTGACCTCTAGACCTAGATTTAAAGACCTTATGTCAGGCCCAGTCTGATAATCTCCCTGTTGATGAACTCAGAGTTTGTTAATTAGTAACCTAATCATGGGAATGACACCCATCATATTCATAGGTGTTTTCCCCACGCAAGGGGAGGGAATTAAACAAGGCATGTACACCAGGAAGCAGACAGAATTCTGCCTCAGAGCGTTTCTGTCCTCCCAAACGTGACACAGACCTAAGCATACTTCACTCGTTTAATATCTTTACCATTCTTACTATTGTTGTGGTTGGTTTTACCTTTTGTAAAAGAAAAAATAATTGTTTTTACTTAATTCAATTATATTCAGTTTTTAATATCAGTATAAAAATCAGTATCAATATTCAATTCAATCAAAATTATTGTTTGCCACTATATTTTCTCTATATCTGCTATTTTAGTACCCCATATTTCCATTAGGACTTGCTTTTCTTATTGAAATACATCTTTTCATTTGTTCTCTTGGTGAGGGCCTATGGTTGTTAAACTCCATTAGTCCTTGTATGTTTGAAATATTTTGCCATCACTCTTGAATAATTAGTTGGCTACAAAATTCTAGGTTAACAGATTTTTTTCCCTTCCTTTCTTCCTTTCTCTCATTCCTTCATTTCTTCCTTTAACCTCCCCTTAGCAAGTACTTTGAAGGTATTACTTCCTTGTCTTCTGGCATCTCCTGCAGTCTAGTTTTTTTTTTTTCTTTTTAACAGGTAGTTATTTGTCTTTTCTCTTTGGCTTTTAGGATTTTCTCTTTATCCTTGATTATCTGTAAGTCCACTATTAAAGTTCTCTGTGAGTTATTGTTAGTCAGGTTTTTGGTGTAATTTGTATCTAATAATATGTGCCTTTTCAGACATATATTACTGTATATAAATATACATATTCAGTTCAGGGAGTCTAGACAAACAGATACAGTCAGGTAACAACCACCAATATCAAGATATATAATGTTTTCATCATCTCTAAACCTTGCCTCATGTCCCTTTGTATTTAATCCCCTCCCCTTACCCTCTGTCCCTGGCAACTATTGATTTGATTTCTGTCCCTCTAGTTTTGCATTTTCCAGAAGGTTATATAAATGGAATCTCACTGTTATGTTTGGCTTATTTCACTTAACGCAGTGCTTTTGAGATTCATCCATATGGTTGAATGGATGTCTGTACCACAATTTGTTTATCCATTCACCTGCAATGTATGAAAAGTTCCAATTGTTCTGGATCCTTGCCACCACTTGATACTCCTTTAAAAAAAAAAAAAAAGCCTTTCTAATGAGTGTTTAGTGGTATCTCTTTGTGGTTTTAATATGCATTTCCTTAATAACTAATGATATTGAGCATCTTTTCATATGCTTATTTGCCATCTGTAGCTCTTTTTTTGCCCATTTAAAAATTGGGTTGTTTTCTTAATGAGTTATTGGTACTTCATAAATTTTGGATACAAGTCTTTTATCAGATAGTGCGTTTTGCAGATATTATGTTCCAGTCTATGACTTATGTTTTTCATTTTCTTAACTATCTTTCAAAGAGTAGAAGCTTTAATATTTGATAGAAGTCCAATTTATCAGTTTTTCTTTTATAGTTTATCTTCAGTTTCCTAAAAAATCTGCCTTAACCCAAGGTCACAAAAATTTTCACCTGTATTTTTCTGGAAGTTGTATAGTTATAGCTTTTATATATAGATCTATGATTAATTTGGAGTTAATTTTTGTACAGGGAATGAGGTAAGGCTTGAAGTTTTGTTCTCGAAGTTTTGTTTTGGGAATTTTTTTGTGCATTTTGTTTTTGATTTTTTCCTGCTTATAGACAGATATTCAGTTGTTCCAGGGCCATTTGTTAAAGACTATACTTTTGCCATTGAATTACCTTGGTCCTGTTTTTGAATGTTATTTTACCTTATATGCATGGGTTTCTTTCTGGACTCTATTCCATGGGTCTATTATGTATACACATATGTGGATTTATTTTTATTTTTACTACTGAATACTAAAAGTGTACTTTTGATCTGAAAACATTTCTTTCTTTACTTTGGAAAATTCTTAATTATTATCTCTTTCAATGTTACTACTCTTTTATTCCCAATGTTGTCTATTTTTGGAAACCTTTTTTTGATGTTGGGGCCTCTGAAATCAGTCTTCAATATCTCTTAACTGTTCTTTTGTATAATTTTTCTCTTTGCTTTTTTGTGCTGGATCCTGGGTACATTGTTCAGTGAATTCTTCCAGTTTAATATTTCTCTCTTCAAGAAGATTATTAATTTAAGAGAAATGTTAATGTGAATTGATTAATATTTAATAACAATTATAATAATTTTATGATTATTAAGGATATAATAAGGCTTACACTGTTACTGATTTTCAACTTTTAGATTTAACTTCAGAACAAAGCAAGAAGACAATTATAAGCACAGAACATAAATATTAACCTTGTAGGTTAGATCATTTCTACATTTGAAAACAGCTTTTTGTTCCTTTTAAATTATTCAGAATTTTACATTTGCAGACTTGTTTATCTTCTCTCAACTATTTCTTGGGTGTCCTAAATCTAATCCTTATGAATTGAGAGCACATTTGTGTAGCCTAGTAACATGGTGATGAATATGATGGCACAATTAAAGCTGCCTTAAACCTTCCATTGTCTTCCCACTGCAATTGGAATAAACTCCATTTTATAAAGGTCCTATATGATCTAGTCCTTAAAGGTCTCTTTGACCTTATCTCTTAATAGTCCTCAGTTTGCTTTAGCTACATTGATCATCTTTGTGACTTTTGAACCTGTCATACTCATTTCCGATTCATGATTTTTGAATTTACTCCTGCCCGACCTGGAGTGCTGTTCTTTTCAGAGCTTTACTGGCTGATTTCTTCTCTTCATTCAGGTTTGTTCTCAAATGTTTCTTTCTCTGAGGATTTTCCCTGACTCTCATGGCTAAAGAAGTATTCTCTCCCCTGCCCCCGTCAATTATTCACATTACCTTCCTTGTTGTATTTTCTTCAAAACATTTATCACTAACTTTACTAACTGAAATAGTTTGTGTATCTTCCTTCATTAGGATATAAGCTCTATGAGGGCAAGAGTTTTATCTGTCTGGGTCAACTCTGTATACCAACCTTTAGAACAAATGGTCTGGCACGTTGGAGAGGCTTAATTTAAAAACTGTGAGTTGGGGAGTAAATCAGTTGGGGTGATGTCACTAGCAAGCTTTTTTTGTCATTTGGCGGAAAAGTACCTGGAGGAAAGGAGTCCTGAGAGAACACTTCTATTAATAAAAATGCTGTGCTTATTATTCCTGACTTCCTGTTCCCACTGGGACTTGGAGACAAGGGAAAATACTATTTAGATCAGCTTAAGAGTGTTTCTGAGACCCAGTGTGTCTCTGGTCCCTGAGAAAGAAATACCATGGGTCACTCAAGCAGGTCACTTGGGAAGTTTCTATAATTTCAGATCTTTGAAAGATCTTTTTCTTTTTATTATCTCTTTTTGTCACCTACTCTCATTCTGTAGTCTTCCTTATTTTTTCCTTTAAATTGTAGCCACCTGGGTTAACCCAGATGCACTTTTGCTTAGTTTAAATTTCTTTCTTATCCTATATAGATTTATCAAAAGGCAATGTAAACTTTAAGGCACTATATTACTGATTTGTATGGTATTAATTGCATTCAACTTCTTTGAATTTTATTTTTATTAATGTGTAATATACTAATAAAATTATAGGCCTCAAACACAATGAAGTTTGACCTTTCATTTTGAAAAACTATTTATTTGTCTGTTTACCTACCTATTTATTTATTTTGGCTGCACTGGGTCTTGGTTGTGGCACACGGGATCTTTTAGTTGCTGGCATGTGGACTTCTTAGCTGCGGCATGTGGACTCTTAGTTGCGACACACGGACTTCTTAATTGCGGCATGCGAACTCTTAGTTGCGGCATGCATGTGGGATCTAGTTCCCTGTCCAGGGATGGAACCCGGGCCCCCTGAATTGGGAGCACGGAGTCTTACCCACTGGACCACCAGGGAAGTCCCTGATCTTTCATTTTTTTAATGTGAAAGTTTATCTCAGCCTAAGAATTAACTTAGACAAAAATGTATTTAGAATACTTTTAAGCTAATTTTTGTACTTAAAGTGTACTTTTGATCTGAAAACACATTTCTTTCTTTAATTTGGAAAGTTCTTAGTTATTCTCTCTTTGAGTATTACTTCTCTTTCACTCCCAACATTGCTTTCTTTTGGAATTCTTTTTAATGTTGGAGCCCCAGTTTAAGTCTTCAAATGAAAGCTTTTTTTGGTCAAATTCTCATACCCAGTATTTTATTTTAGTTGATATCTATACCCATGGAATGTTACTTATTTTTAGATGAGGTGATAAATGGCAATCTAAATTATTCATTATAATTGATAGAGATCTATCAATTTTTTTTTCAATTTTTAAGAAAGTAAATGCTTAAATAATAAAAGATATATTTTATAATGTAAAGGGACATAATGAAGAATCTGAGTGTGATTGGGTAGGGAGGAGGGTTTTTAGGTGGTAGAAGCAGAAAAGTTATTAGTATCTGTGGAACAATAACCAGTAATAGATTCCAGTCTCTTATAGGGAGATCCCAAAGGAGTAATGAATGAATGCTTTGAGTACCAAGCTTAACACAGTTTTCACCTCTGAGCTGTATTCACTAGGGCATTCTTGTGAAAGATAAACATTATGCTGTCATTAGAGCTTTAGAGGACTCCTGTGGTGTAGTCTCCATTGTGGAGGGAAAAAAATCTTCTCTTTTGTTTCCCATTCTCTCCCCACACCCCAACTCAAGTGAAAAGATGAAAATTTATAAAAACCTTACTCTAAAATCTTTGATAAAGCAAAGGAAGTTGTATAATGTTTGGTTGATCATTCATTATATGTATATTTGCATTATAAAAGTAATAGTTAACATTTTTTGAGAACAAACTGTGCAAGGTGCTGCTTGTCATTTTACATATATTCTTTTATTCACACCAGGTCTGAAATTTAGTATAATCTTCCCTTGTTGTCATAGATGTTGAGGCTCAAGTCAAGTAACTTGCCCCCAATCTCATAATAGTAAATGATGGGACTAGTGTTCAAACCCATGTCTCTGAGACTCCAAAATCTGATTTTTTTCAAAATAACGTACTACTTCCTTGATATGGGGATTATTTTGGTGTTTTTTGGTTTTTTTCGTTTTGCGGTACGCGGGCTTCTCACTGTTGTGGCCTCTCCCGTTGCGGAGCACAGGCTCCAGACGCACAGGCTCAGCGACCATGGCTCACGGGGCCAGCCGCTCTGCGGCACATGGTATCTTCCCGGACCAGGGCATGAACCCATGTCCCCTGCATTGGCAGGCAGACTCTCAACCACTGTGCCACCAGGGAAGCCCTATTTTGTTTTTATAGATCTGGCCCAGCAGCTTAAATGTAAAGCCAGATTTGGGGGTTTTTCCCCTGTAGGTTCTCATTTATTTTTTAATTTAATTTAATTAATTAATTTATTTTTTGGCTGTGCCAAGTGGCATGCAGGAGCCTAGTTCCCCAACCAGGGATCAAACCCGGGCCCCCTGCATTGGGAGCGTGGAGTCTTAACCACTGGACCGCCAGGGAGGTCCCCCAGATTCTGTTAATCCTGGGGCAAGGGGTACTACCCCTAAATGTATTGGCTGATGATGATGTGCAGGTGAACATGGCTTTCAGTCATAAAGTTTCTGGTTTTGTGGGGAAGTCTTCCCTTCACTTGTGTTCCCTACTGTCAGCATAGCTTCCACTTCACTCAAGGATTCTATGTTCCATCATTGAACTGTTCTGCAAATAGACTCTATTTTTCAAGGAAAGTAAGCATTTAACTTCTCTGATGGCGATTTCTGTATTTGCTGTTATTTCTTTCAGAGGCATCAAAGGAAGCTTGCACATGTCTAGTGAACAAATCTGCTGTTACATTATTGAACAGCTCTTGCCATGAAGTTCTTTTGTAGTTCTAAACTGAGGAAAATGTCTCCTTAATGAAGGGTGATTTGTTGCTGTTTCATTCAGAAAATATTTGAATTAGAAAGTGCTTAGTTAAGAGCATTTGCAACTAAAAAACAAAAAACCTGCCTAATATGAATTTAAATAAACCCTAAGTTACGTTTCATATTTGTCTCAACCAAAAATAGAATAAATCCTGTTTGTTTTACTACTTTCTCCATAAATTTTCTTCCCTTAATATCTCATATATATAGTTGTACTTAATGTCTTAATTCATTATGTTCATGAATTGAATTTATTTACTCAATGGGATTGTAAGCTCTGTGAGAACAGGTACCTAATCTTAACATATTTTTTTGTGACATTTGAGGCAATAATTTTTATACTGAGACCTCTAAAGTAATTCATACAGTAAGTTTAGTCTAAAGGAAGGCATCGATATTTTTGGCTTTTAGCCAGACAAACTAGAGTGTGATAATGCAAGGTATTTTATGCTCACCAGAAGCCCTGATGAAATTGGAAAACAAGTTTTCATTTAATAAATGCCATTTATTTAAAAACAACTTTATAAATATGTGTCTTTCATAGTGAAAGGTTGGGAATTATTGTTTGGTAGTGTCTGGCCCAGTGCTGATAATAATGATTATTAAAAATATGATTGATTTATTGATGGTAATTAATGAACTTTTTTGTTTTAGGTAATGTTGTAGGCAACTTGGGACATTCCTTCTTCAGTCAAAGTTTCCTTGGCAGTAAAGAACATGGCGGATTCTTATATGTGACATCTACTTACCAGTCACTGCAAGACCTAGTACTCCCAACCCCACCTTACTTGTTTGGGATTCTCATCCAGAAATGGGAAACTCCTTGGGCTAAAGTGTTTCCCATCCGACTAATGTTGAGACTTGGAGCCGAATATCGACGTAAGTATAAAATACCCTCTTCTAAGCATTATGACCAAGACATAGTGACTAAACAGACTTGAGATATTCAGAGAGCCCCATGGTGATACAATTAAACGGAAGTATTCTTTTGAAATAGCTAAGCTAAATTTGGCCAGTGTCTCTACTTATTTTGGCTATAATGGGAAGAACTCAAAATAACATTATTGCCTTGTAAACTTACTGGTTTTATAGGTTAATTGATAGATACATGATCATCTTCAGAAAAAATGAATATCAACTTAACAAGTAACTATTTTTTATAGTATCTGTATATGGTAAGTATTTTTTTGTCACTTGGTTAGAAAATAGTTATGACAAATTATATTTTATATAATGTAACAGATACTGGAAGCTAGTGGTATGGAGATCACTCTCAGCTGGTAAAGTAAGCAACAAAAGAGCCTCCTTGCCCATGCCATAGCAGTGCAACTAAGCTGTGATTGTTTTTAAAGATATTAAGGCCTAATTGCAAGCTTTACTTTATTTTATTTTATTTATTTATTTATTTATTTTTGGCTGTGTTGTGTCTTTAGTTGCGGCACGCGGGATCTTTCTTTGCAGCACACGGGCTTCTCTCTAGTTGTGGCGAGCAGGCTCCAGAGTGTGCGGGCTCAGTAGTTGTGGCACATGGGCTCCAGAGCGTGTGGGCTCTGTAGTTGAGGCACGCGGGCTCAGTACTTGCAGCACGCGGGCTTAGTTGCCCCGCAGCATGTGGGATCTTAGTTCTCTGACCAGGGATCGAACCTGCATCCCCTGCATTGGAAGGCAGATTTTTAACCACTGGACCACCAGGGCAGTCCCATGCAAGCTTTATTTTAAACTTTATATCTTTTCCTAATCAATGTTGCCCTGGTCTAGGAATCAGACCACTTGAATAACGTTATTAACTCTGCCACTTACTAGCTCTGTAACTTTGGGTGAAGTCATTCAAGTTGTCTGATTGTCAGTTTCCTTTGCAACTGGAGATAATAATACTTGCCTTTATATTGCATGGTATTATTAAGAGGATCAAATGAGATCATTAAAAATTATTTTATAAAACATAAAACAATGTATTATATGTTTTCAGCAGGTCACCTTCAGTCTTTCACTTATTTATTCATTCATTCAACAAGAATTTAATAAAGGCCTACCATGTGTAATAAATCCGGAATTCAGAAATGGCTGAGATGTGGTTATAGGCTCTTGGGAACCTTTGTAAGGAAGATGTAGAAATCATGATTATAGTAGTATATTATGTCAAAACACATGTTCAAAGTTAACAGAGTTCTTTGGGAGTTCAAAGATGGGCTCTAACTTCACCAAGAATGAAGGACCAAGGTACCTCTGGACTGAACTGTGAAAGAAGCATATGAATCAGCTAAATGAAGTAGGGAAAGGAAAGGATTGTGTGCAGAGGAAAAACATTTGCATTTTCCTGTGTTGTACAGGCAGTTGAAACTGTAAAGTTCGAGGAGTGAGCCAGCTAATAGGATCACCTGGTATTTGGCTTGTCTAAGGAGGGTCCTGAATCAGAAATGTGTAAGAGTGAACTCTTTTAGACTTCCTGAGCACAGAGAAATCAGGAGATACTTGTTTCCTGGAATATATTAATCCAGTTTGGAAAAGAGTGCTTCTTAAGACATGTAGTTCATTTTTGAAACAGCTGCATCAAAAGACTGGTGTGGTTTGTAGAAGGCTCCGAATTTGTCTGTGATGCTGTTATGGTAAATGCTTTCTGAGCCCTAAATTTTATGCTCTAATGAGTCATTACAATATATTTTGAGAACTCTATGAAACATGATGTCTCTTTTACCAAAATTTTAAGCTGCCAAACTTAGTCTGATCATGTCTCATTTCCATAGTTTATCCTTGCCCACTGTTCAGCGTCAGATTTCGGAAGCCATTGTTTGGAGAGACGGGGCATACCATCATGAATCTTCTTGCAGTAAGTTGGGAATTTTTATTTTCTTTTTCCTTACTGGGGTTTGCATGAGAAGGAAGAGAAGGATTTTATTATTTTGTTAATACCCTGCTGCTTCACGTAGGTGAAGGTTTACTGTAGGAAAAGAACAGAACATGTATATTCTTTGGAAAGTATATGGAGGTTTGGAATGAAATAGTACAGGATTCTGGCTCTTGGTTATACACTAACTAAGTGACCTTGCAGGATTATTGTGAGGAGTAGTTATACTTAAAGCACCCAGCATTATGTCTTGTTTTAATTTTAAGCTTGGCATCCTGATGGTGTCCCCTGTTTCTGTGTAGCTTACTGTTTTGCCAAAGATTGGTCAGAGATTGTGTTCAGATACCTCTAGCCAGTAAGGCATCTATACTTTCTTGATGGATCTGCATGGACTGGGATTCAAACGTCATTCTTTTCTTTTCTGCTGGAGTCGCTCATGTCTCCTCTGCACATGCATGGGCTCTAACCCTGTTGACCAAGAATGTTGGTTGGCTTGGGCCCATTAAGTCACTGCTGCACATGTGCACAGACTAAGGTCAGTCCTGGGTATTTGGAGAGTTCATGAAGTTCCGTATGTCTGTCTCATTCCCAGAACTTCTTGTTAAATCTCTCGCTAGTCTGCCTGCTCATTACTTGCTCCAAATAGGCTAGCATCCTCAGGCTAACAGGGCCACTGGTCCTTTTCACTAGCCACTGAGATTACCACTTTAACTGAGACACTCCAAATCAAGCAAGATCCTTCAAGCAGCAAAGCTTATTGTTTTCACAAACTACCTTGCCCAGGCTGAACTATGAACAGGGCTAAAGGCAGCCCCAGGCAAGAAAATCACAGATTCAACTCTATTCTTCTTACTTGAAGTTCAGTAGTTTTTATGAATGAACACATCTCAGTGTATTGTATGTCTTTGGTCTAATTCCAGGGCACTGAAATGGTTTTTTTTGTTTGTTTTGTTTTTTTAATAAATCTACCCAACTGTTTAGTTGCTTTTGGGGGACTTGGTTATTTCCTCACTCTGTCATGCGATTGTAGTTATAGTTCCAGTTATCTTTTAAAGAGATGTAAACTAAGAAAGCTTCTTGTAGGTTTACCCATGTAGTTGCCATTTCCAGTGCTTTTCATTCCTTTGTATAAATCTGTATTTCCATCTGGTGTCATTGTCCTTCTACCTGAAAGATTTCCTGTAATGTTTCTTATAGTGTGGATTGGCTGGTGGTGAATTCTTTTAGCATCTGTATTTCTAACAACGTCCTTTGTATTTGAAAGATGCTCTCGCTGGATGTAGAATTCTAGGCTGACAGTTTAATTCTTTGAGAATTTTAAAGATTTGCTCTATTGCCTTCCAGTTTGCATTTTTTCAGATGAGAAATATGTTTTCCCTCCTTTGTTCCTGCCTACATAATGTTTTATCCTTTTCTCTTTGCTTTGAAATTTTTCTTTTTATCACTGTTTTTGAGCCATTTGATTATGTGCCTTGGTATAGTTTTTTTCCATGTTGTTTCTTGTGCTGGGGTTTTCTGAGCTTCTTAGATCTGTGTGTTTATAGTTTTCATCAAATAATTTTTCTGTCCACCCCTCCTCTCCTTCAGGGACTCCATTGTTAATAGACTTATTAGCCTGCTTGAAATTGTTTCACAGCTCACTAATGCTCTCTTTTTTTTTTTTTTTTTTTTTAAATTTATGGCTGTGCTGGGTCTTCGTTTCTATGCGAGGGCTTTCTCTAGTTGCGGCAAGTGGGGGCCACTCTTCATCACGGTGCGCGGGCCTCTCACTATCGCGGCCTCTCTTGTTGCGGAGTACAGGCTCCAGACACGCAGGCTCAGTAATTGTGGCTCACGGGCCTAGTTGCTCTGCGGCATGTGAGATCTTCCCAGACCAGGGCTCGAACCTGTGTCCCCTGCATTGGCAGGCAGATTCTCAACCACTGCGCCACCAGGGAAGCCCACTAATGCTCTCTTTATTTCTTTTTCAGTGTATTTTTTTCCTCTGTGTGTTTCATTTTGGACAGGTTTTTTTTATTGCTGTGTCCTGAAGTTCACTAATCTTTTATTTTTATTTATTTTTTTCTGAGTTAGAACTTTTTAATTTTTTTAACATCTTTATTGGAGTATAATTGCTTTACAATGGTGTGTTAGTTTCTGTGTTATAACAAAGTGAATCAGCTATACATATATATATCCCCATATCTCCTCCCTTTTGTATCTCCCTCCCACCCTCCGCATCCCACCCCTCTAGGTGGTCACAAAGCACTGAGCTGATCTCCCTGTGCTATGTGGCTGCTTCCCACTAGCTATCTGTTTTACATTTGGTAGTGTATATATGTCCATGCCACTCTCACTTCGTCCCAGTTTACCCTTCCCCCTCCCTGTGTCCTCAAGTCCATTCTCTATGTCTGCATCTTTATTCCTGTCCTGCCCCTAGGTTCTTCAGAACCTTTTTTTTTTTTAGATTCCGTATATATGTGTTAGCATACAGTATTTGTTTTTCTCTTTCTGACTTACTTCACTCTGTATGACAGACTCTAGGTCCATCCGCCTCACTACAAATAACTCAATTTCGTTTCTTTTTATGGCTGAGTAATTTTCCATTGTATATATGTGCCACATCTTCTTTATCCATCCTTCTGTCAATGGACACTTAGGTTGCTTCCATGTCCTGGCTATTGTAAATGGAGCTGCAGTGAACATTGTGGTACATGACTGTTTTTGAATTATGGTTTTCTCAGGGTATATGCCCAGTAGTGGGATTGCTGGGTCATATGGTAGTTCTATTTTAATTTTTTAAGGAACCTCCATACTGTTCTCCATAGTGGCTGTATCAATTTACATTCCCACCAACAGTGCAAGAGGGTTCCCTTTTCTCCACACCCTCTCCAACGTTTATTGTTTGTAGATTTTTTGATGATGGCCATTCTGACTGGTGTGAGGTGATACTTCATTGTAGTAATCTTTTATTTTGCAGTACTTAAACTGCCGTTGATTCCATCCTTTTTCTTTTTTCCTGTAATTTCAGCCATTGTAATTTTCATTTCTAGAAGTTTGACTTGGGTCTTTTTCTATATCTTCTGTGCCTGTACTTAACTTTTTAAACATCTGGAATATAATTATAATAAGTATTATGATGTACTTGTTTGGAAATTCTAACATGTGTTTCATTTCTGACTCAGTTGCCATTGATTGATTTCCCACCCACCCCCAGCATTTTGAGTTGTATTTTTCTGCTTCTTTGCATCCTTGATATTTTTTAATTTTTTTATTGGATGACAAATATTGTGATTTTACCTTGCTGGATGCCAGGTATTTTTATGTTCCTATAAAAATTCTTGAGTTTGGTTACAAATAACACAGTTAATTTATCTAAAAAATAGGTTGATCCTTTTGAGTCTTGCTTTTAAGATTTGTAAGGTGGAACCAAAGTCTTGTTTATTATAGGGCTGATTATTCCCCACTACTAAGGCAAAACCCTTCTGAGTACAGCTGACCCTTGAACAATGCTGGTTTGAACCGTGAGGGTCCACTTATACGTGGATTTTTTTTCAACAGTAAATACTACCGTACTACCTGAGCCATTCTTGGTTAAATCCTCCAATGCAGAACCACGGATATGGAGGGCCGACTATAATTTGTACATGGGTTTTTGACTGCACAGAGGGGGTCAGTGCCCCTAACCCCCACATTGTTCAGAGCTCAGCTATATTTGTAATGACTTTTGGTGTTGTCTGGAATTAAGCCAAACTTCACAGATTAAGCACAGTCCTTCACAAGACTGCCATTACTCCAGATGTTAGCTGCAAGTTCAGGGGTCCCCAGACCTCCCACCTTCTGACTAACTAGATACAAGTGTGGGAGATCCCACTAACCCGTCAGGGTTGATAATTCACTAGAATGATTCATAGAACTCAGCAAAGTACTATGCGGTTAACCCTTAAACAAAAGGGCTTGAACTGCTCAGATCCACTTACATGTGGATTTTTTTCAATAAATATGTACTACACAGTCCATGGTTAGTTGAATCCGCAGATACAGAACTGCACTTCAGAGAGCTGAATGTAATGTTATACATGGATTTCTGACTGTGCAGGGGTTGACGCCCCAAGCCCCATGTTATTCAGGGGTCAACTGTACTTATGATACAGTTTTATTATAACAAAGGAGATCTAAATCAGGAGCAGCCAATAGAAGAGACACATAGTGCAAAGTCTGGGAGGGTCCCAAACAAGAAGCTTCTTTGTCTTCAGGAACATGTCACTTTCCACATACATTGATGTGTAACAATACATATGGAATGAGCTCCTAAGCATCTGTGTCCTGAGTTTTTATTGGAGTTTCCCTACAAGGCCTGATTGATTGAATCACCGGCTGTGTGACTGAACTCAGTCTCCAGCCCCACTTTGGCAGAAGTCAGGCTGATATCACATGCCTCAGAGCCCCAGCCTCTCATCACATGGTTGATGTTTCTGAAATGGCCAGCCGCCACCCCAAGTTATCCTTTTAGCATCAGTGTCATCAAACTGACATAGACTCTCAGAGTCTGCCAGGAATAACAAAGGCACTCATATCACTCAGGAAATTCCATGGGTTTAGAGGTTACCTCTCAGGAACCAGGGGCAGAGGTCAGCCAAATTCTTTATTATACAGTAATACTTTACCCAGTGCCCATGAATTATGAGCTTTTTCTATCTGGGTTTTGGCAATAGGCACTATTCCCAGGCCTGTGTAACAGATAATGCTCCCAATAATCATTTCAGGGATTTCTTTCGCTAGCCTCAAGAAGTTTCCTCACACACATTTGCTAATCAGGACACTGCTATTCTGATGGGACCCTCTGTGAACCTTTGGAGTTCTCTCTCTGCAGTTTTCTCCTCTCTGTCCTGTGAACTCTAACTACCTTGATTTTCTTCTCGATTTTCAGTTTTGTCTCCTCAACTCAGGAAGTCTGCCAGCCTCTGCCTGGGTTCCTGCTTCCTGCATCTGAGCTTGGAAACTCTCCTAAAGCATAACCTGGGCAGTCATAGAGCTCATCTTGTTTGTTTCTTGTCTCTCAAGGACCACTGTCCTTTGTTGTCTGAAATTTGGTGTCTTGGAAATCATTGTTCCATGTGTTTTGTGTGAATTTTGGTCGTTTAAGGCAGAAGGCTAAATCCAGTCCTCTTTTCTCCATCTTGGCCAGAAGTGAAATTTTTTAAATTATATTTTAATCTATAAGATCTCTCTCTCTATTCTTCTATTCCAACCCCCATCCCTTTGTCCCTCTTTGGTAACTTTAGTTTTTAGTCACATTTTTGACAAGTTAGTTTTTCTTTCAGATTGTAGTCTATTTTGGAATGAAAAGGAGATATTTATCCTGTAATCAAGCAACAGCAACCTACGGTTTTTATGGCCTATCTCAATTCATTTTTACAAATATTTATTGGATTATCTACTGAAGCATCTCACTCTACATCATCACTTTCTCCCTAGTTTACCAGGATTTACAACCTATTGATTTCAACACCTTTTCACTGTTTCTCACTCCTCCGGCTTTTCTGTTTATCTACATTAAGATTCCATGGTTTCATCATTAAAATCACTTTTTTACATAGTTCTAGTTCTTTTTTCACTTTTACCCTGTGTTGTGGTAGCCTGGCAAAATGTAAACCCTGATTAAATCTACCTCTTTGTTTAAAATTATTTTTTAAAATTTATGTATGGTAAAATCCACCTTTTTTGGCATACATTCCAAGAGTTTTAACAACGTATACAGTTATGTTACTACCACTGTCACAATCAAGATACAGAACAGTTCCATCACCAGAAAATTTGCTGGTGCACCTGTAATGTCTGGCAACCATTGATCCTTTGTCCCTATAGTTTTAGTTTTTTCAGACTGTCCTATAATGGAAATTATACAGCATGTAGCCTTCTTAATCTGGCTTCTTTTACTTATCATAATGCATTTGAGATTAATCTGTGTTGTTACATGTATTGTTGGGAAGGAAATAAAATCTTTTTCTTCTACTCATCTCAGGTTCTTCAGCTGGGGCCCTCTAAATTAGACTGGCCAAAGACTGATTAACAAGAGGCATATTTAGGGGTACTATATTCTGGTGCCCTTCAGTATCAATAGGTCATTCATTTTTATTGCTGAGTAGTGTTGTATGTATGAACTACAGTTTATTCATTCACCTGTTGATGCATATCTGGGTTTCTAGTTTCTGGCGACTGGGAATAAAGCTGCTATAAATATCCATGTGTTAAGTTTTGTGTGAATATTTAGTTTTCATTTCTGAGCCATACTGTATGTTTAACATTATAAGGAACTGAAATTGTTTTCTAAAATGCCTGCAGTATTTTGCATTCATCAAGTATAAGGATCCTTTTTTTTTGGCCAGTACTCATTATTTCTCCTTTTTGGTTTTTAATTTTTGCCATTCTAATAGGAGTCTAGTGGTTTTAATTTTTGTGATTTTAATTTGTATATTTCCTGTGATGAATGATTTAGAGCATCTTTCATTTGCTTATTTTGTCTTCTTTATATCTTTAGTGAATGTTCAGATTTTTTCAACTGTTCATATTTTTAAAATATGGTTGTTGTTTTCTTATTGTTGAGTTTTGAGAGTATTTCATCTATTCTGAATGTAAGTCCTTTGGTAGATTTGTATCATTTAAAAATATTTTCTCCCAGTCTGTAATTTATCTTTTCATTCTCTTAACAGTGTCTTTCACAGAACAAAAGTTTTTAATTTTGTTGAAGTCCAGTTTATTAATTTTTTTATGGAGTGTTCTTTTTATATCATATCTAAGAACTTATTGACTGAAACTTATATCACAAACATTTTCCTCCATGTTTTCTTCTAAAAAGTTTGTAGTTTGGGATTCCCTGGTGGCGCAGTGGTTGAGAGTCCGCCTGCCGATGCAGGGGACATGGGTTCATGCCCCGGTCCGGGAAGATCCCACATGCCGCGGAGCGGCTGGGCCCGTAAGCCATGGCCGCTGACCCTGCACGTCCGTTGCCTGTGCTCCGCAACGGGAGAGGCCCGCGTACCACAAAAAAAAAAAAAAAAAAGTTTGTAGTTTTATGTTTTATATTTAGGTCAGTGATCCATTTTTAGTTAATCTTTATGATTGTTAGGCATTGTTTGAAGTTGTTTTTTTCCCACTTGTATGTCCAGTCATTTCAGTATCATTTGTCATTTACTTGCCTTTGCACCTTTATCAAAAGTCAATTGATTATACCTGGTTGGATCTAATTCTTCCTTCATTCTTAACTTACGTCCAAGCTTAAATATGAGTGAAGACAAAAAGAGTAGCATACTCACCGGTCTCATTTTAGATTCATGACCAATACCGTTAAGGAAGCTCTTGGACCTACCTGGCAATCCTTCCTGGTCCATAATACATTCCTACTTCCCTAGATGACTATTTGCGTGTGATCTCTTCTCAAATTTCCAGTGCCTCCTCTCCTTTCCTCAGTTTCAGCTGATGGCTTAGCCCAATTTCCCTGAGTGAATAGAAGCAATCAGAAGATAATTTTCACACAGTTCCATCCAGCAACTTACTAATATCTACACGTTTTCTTTTCTTAGCCTCCAGGACACCATTCTTTCTTGGTTCTTCTCCTGCAGTCTTCTGACTTCCCCTTCCTATCATATTCTCCATCTCAGTAAATGGCAGTTCCTGTCTTCAGCTTGCCCAGGCCATGAAATTCAGAGTCATCTCTTTTTTTTTTTCACATTCCACATCCAACCTAAGGGCAAATATTGTCCTTTTTCCCTTCAAAATATATTTAGAGTTTGATAACTTGTCACCATCTTTTGAACTGTTAACATCTTGGTTCAAGTTATCACTGTCTTTTGCCTGGATTATTTTCATTATGCTTATCTGATATCCTTTCTTCTATTCTTGTTCCCTTTCCATCTATTCTTTACAGAGAAAGTCAGAGAGATCCGTCAAAATAGGTCAAAAGCCTTCTCAAAGTTAAGGCAAAGGTCCTTGTGGTGACCTACCAGACCCTATGAAATCTAGCTGCGTGCTATCACTTTGACCTCAACTCCTACCATTCTTGCTCATTTTGCTTCAGCCACACTAGATGTGGAGTATATATGCGTGCATGTTTTACTCTACAGGTATTCATTTAGTCCCTAGGATGTTCCAGGCATTTGGGATATAACAAGAACAAAACAAGTGAGCATCCTTACCCTATTGGAGCTTACCTTAGAGGGAGGAGATAGTTAAATAAATACAGAAAATGTTAGGTGGTGACAAAGCAGGGATAAACATTCAAATATTTGTTTAATATTGTATATAAAGGGTATATGAAACTTTTTAGTCTGCTTCTTTGTAAGAGCTTACAGACTAATCAGAGAGTAGAATATACACAATGGGGCTTTCATTATACATTTTCTTATTATTTAAATGAATGAGATCTTTTAATTTTGACATTCTTTTTATTTATGCTAATTTTATTACTATAAATTAAATCCTGCCATTGATGAATTTTTTCTTCCACTTCAATCTGGTTTTGCCCAGGACTTTAGAAATTACCAGTATACATTGCCAGTAGTTCAAGGTTTGGTGGTTGATATGGAAGTTCGGAAAACCAGCATCAAAATTCCCAGCAACAGATACAATGAGGTAAGATTTCCCATGAATTTTTCATAATTGAATATCATAAATGAAGATGAGAAATACATGATTACATGTAAATTTTTAGTTAATCGACAGTGAAATCAGTTCATAATATTATATGACTTAGATCAGTGATAGGGAATTCCATAACAGAAAGACAAAATGTTAAATTCGTGATTTATGTAGTCTTTGCTTGTGTCATGTGTTGTGTTTTGACCTTTTGATCCTGATAGTCAGTGACAGATTTGCTTTTTGAGGTATAAAATTAACTTTATAATATTTATTAGTGGTGGGATCTTTTATTTTTCCCTCTTTCTATAAGTATATATTACTTTTAACTATACTTAATGTTTAATCATAGCTCACCTATAAGTCCCAGAATTATTTTTAAATAAGTTTTTGAAAGCAAATGTTTGCCTTTTGAATTAAGCTGTATTTTGTAACTAAAATGAAATTGTGCATACTACACATAACAGAATTATGTAATAACTGTTCTTGCCTATTTGCCATGTGAAGTAGTACTTGAATTTAAAAATTTCTTAAAATGGGTTCTAAAGTGTTGGATAGTAATCATTGTGATTTAAAATAGAAAATTTAAAAATTAGTTTGATATAATGTTAAAATTTGTTGTTTTATTAGACAGGGTGATAACTCCACAGTTACTTCTTCTACCATATCTTGGTATAAAATAACTTGTTCCCTCCTTCTCTTTCTTCCTTTTCTTCCTTTCTTTTTTCCTTTCTCATTCAGCCATTTATTCACTTACTCATTTGTACATTCAATAAACATTTTATACTTGATATACACTTAAAATCACAGAAATGTCTTACTGGACTTTTAAGCTCAGGGCTCAGTATTATTATGTAGGAATGACCTATTTGAAGAAAACATTTACCCTGTGGCTTTCTGTCTGATGGCTTTTTTCAGGACACTAGAAAATAGTAGTTAGAATGTGTGCTTAATTTTTCCTGGGATACAATTAGCTATTAGATAGTCCTACCTTGGAACCATGCTAAACTAGAGTCAAATCTTTAAAGAGAACTATTTTTATGTAATTTATGCCCTAAATAGTTTTTAAAGGAGGCTATGCTTTGAAAACTTGTTTTATTTCCCATATTTGAAATGTTATTATCTATTTCACAAATGTCTATTAAATATATTCCGTGATATGATACAAAGATGAATCAGACATTTTGCCTGCCTTCTGGGAGCTTATTGCCAGAAGTGAGATGATCAGATGTCAGCTCCAAGTGGATAACGTACATTGCTATCCTTGATGTTTACAAGATGGTACTTTGTGTTTGGTAATAAGATCTGTTTATACAAGTATATTTGTAAAAGCTTTGAGGCCCCCATAATTATTTCAGTACTTGACTGAGGACATTCATGACAACAACTGCCATTCATATTATCTGCCTTTATCTGAATTCTGCCTCCTAGGTTTATGGTTGTGCAGGTTCAGAAATCTTTATTCAAAAACAGTAACTGTATTTCTTGTCATTTATTACATTTAATTTTCAATAAAGTTTACCAATTATATATCACTTATTCTTCTTACTTGATTTAGCAGACTGACTTCCCTTCTAATTCAATTTTTGTTTTAACTCAGTGTAATTTTATTTCTCATGATGTTGGACATTTGAATTGTCTTGTGTCTAATAGTTGAAAAAGTAATTTCGTATATATTATTTCATTTAATCACCACAGTATTCCACTTTTCCTCTCATTCATTTTTCTTTATTTGTACCTTTAGTTTTTCTTATCACTCCCTGAACTATGTTTTCTTTTGTTTATAGCCTTTGCACAAGCTCTTTTCTAATTGTTGCACTTCCTTTCATTTAATAACACACATTCTATGTGTAATACTCACTATATTTGTAATTCCTTATTCAGTGTCTGTTTTCTCTACTAGACTTTTAGTTCCATGAGGGACTGTGTCTGTCTTGTTTACCACTGTATCATTAACAGTCTGTGTAGTATAGAGTAATTGCACAAGAAATATATATTGAATGAAACAGAAATAAAATATAAACAACATAAAATGTAAAAACAAAATATAGATATATAAATAATATAAAAATAACTAAAAGATAAAGTAATGTGGAAATAAGTGCTGAAACTTATTGGAAGTTTATTAAAGATTCAAAGAAGGGAGAGCTCTGATAAATGAAGCAGTCAGGAATTTGCTTTATGTCTAAATGAGCCTGAATCCCTAACAGCCAGAGCAGCACATTCCATGTAGATGTTTATAAACATTCATGTAAATGTAAATGAAGGAAAGATTTGAAATGGACAGTGAAGGATGTATAGGCACTATAAAGTGAAGGGTGGAAAATAAGTGAAAAGAGGGATAGATACCAGCCTAAACAAAAGGCAGGAAAGCACCAGGAATGGGCATGTCTGGTAGGGAGGATGGGAGATATCAACCTGCCTAGTGAAGAAGAGGCTAAAGGCGACTGGGAAATGAAGTTGTACAAAGAGACTTCTGGATATTCAGAGGCTTTCAGAAACCACACAAAGGAGTCTAGACTCTAATATGATAATTTGTAGAGATTTTACAGGTTCTAAAGCAGAAAAGTGAATTAACCAAAGTAGAATTTTAGAAAACTGAGTTTTGGCAGCTATATGTAAAATGTGGAGAGAGGAGGCCTCTAAGTGTCAATTGAAAAAAAAAAAGAAAAGCACAGCGTAAAAGTTGAGAATTATGTTTTATACAGTGGCCTTATTGAGGACTATAGCCCAGGATACAGCCTCTCAGATAGCCCTGAGGAGCTGTTCCAAAGAGGTAAGGGAGGAGCCAGGATATATAGGAGTTTTTGCTGGGAAAAAACAAAACAAAACATGTAGTTGAACATCAGAAGAGTACTGCTAATCATAAAAAAAAACCAGACATCTCAAGTTAATGATTTTAGTGCTTTTCTATTTATGGGAAAATGCAAGAGTCAGGGCTCACTGAAATTATTCCTTAGACAGGCATCTTAACTCTCTAGGGCCAGTATCCTGTTTTTCTCCATCCTGATTTACTAAGGGTGCACTGTTGGTGGCAGGTGCAGTGGCTGATGACTTGATGATAGGCAACATTTGTTGTTTACCAGAATGGCAGGCAACATTCTTTGTTTACTGAAATGGCAGGCAACATTTTTTTCCATATAAGGAAAGACTTTAAGCTTAGAAAGCTAGAAGATAATATTTCTGAAGTAGTAATTTTAATAAATGAAGTAGTCATTGTATATAAATTTTCTAATCTCCTTCATCAAGGCCATGCAAGATCTCTGTTGGTCTAGGTAACGCTACTCATGTTCTTATGATGAGATTATTTTGATCATTGTGTTAACTAACATCTATTTAGGGTATATTATATATCAGGTACTATTCTAAGCATCTGTGTATCTTCACACTATTTCTGTGAAATGAGTAGGGTAATTACCTTTTTACAGATGAGGAAATTAAGGCACAGAGCGAGCAAGTGTTGGAGCTAGAATCAAACCCAGACACTCTAATTCCAAACCCAGACACTCTAATTCTACTCTTAAACACTATACTAAACCGATTTTCATAGACATCAGTTTAATGATTACATCTGATTGTAGGGCTGATTATAGGGTCTTTACAGAGGTAAAGCCCTAATCTAGTATGACTTACAAGAAGGGGAAATTTGGACATAGATATGCATAAAGAGAAGGTGATATGAAGAGACATAGGGAGAAGATGGAAGTCAGGTCAAGTCCTTGACTCTGCAAGTCAAGGAGAGAGGTCTGGAACAAATCTTTCCTTTTACAGCCCTCAAATGGAACCAGCTCTGCTGACATCTTAATTTTAGACCTCTAGCCTCCAGAATTGTGAGACAATAAATTTCTATTGTTTAAGCCACCAGTTTGCAGTACTTTCTTATAACAGCACTAGCACACTAACATAGCAGTCCACTGTAAATAGCTAAACATCAAGACAAAATATGTGGGGGGAAAATACAAAGGACAATGGGGCAGAGAAGGTGAGCCCTGTGATTACCCTACTTTACTGTCTGGAGTTTCCAGGCCATAGAGCAGTTAGCGGGGGAGCCTAAACTGAGCCTAGAGGTCTCCCTGCATTGAAGACAGTGTAGGGAGGGCATGATGGCTAGAATTTACAAGACAGATTATGGAAATAAAAGAACTCTGGAGATCTGCAGGAGGTTCCGATTGTGTCTTCAGCTGATTACTAATCGGTGCATGTATGTGAGAAAAACACTGGAAAGGAGCAGGGAGAACAGTTCTCAAAGGTCCAGGAATAATTTGTATTCTTACGAGCTAGAGTAAGAAAGGGACAAATAATTCCTAAGGATCGAAGTTATCCATAAATTTAGGCTGCTCTGATCCTACCTAACAAGCTTAAAATAAAGCTTCAACAAGATCAAGGCACATACCTGTTAAGGAGAGACACAGAGAATATAAAAAAGACCCAAATCAAGCTTCAAGAAGCAAAAATGACAATGAGATGAAAAATACATTGGATGAGATTAATGGCAGATCAGACACTGCTGAAAAAATTTAATAAACTTTAAACAGCAATAGAACTATGCAAAACGAAACACAAAGAGAAAAGGCTGAAAAATTAAATGAACAGCACGTGACTGAGATGTGGGAAGTGCTGGGTGGCCGAACTCTGTAATTGAAGTCTCCAAAGGAGAGAAGTGGGTTGACAGAAAAGATATTTGAAGAATCAGTGATCAAAAATTTTATAAATTTAGGGGCTTCCCTGGTGGCGCAGTGGTTGAGAGTCCACCTGCCAATGCAGGGGACACGGGTTCGTGCCCCAGTCCAGGAAGATCCCACATGCGGCGGAGCGGCTAGGCCCGTGAGCTATGGCCGCTGAGCCTGCGCGTCCAGAGCCTGCGCTCCACAATGGGTGGGGCCGTGGCAGTGAGAGGCCTGTGTACTGCAAAAAAAAAAAAAAAAAAAAAAATTTATAAATTTAATGAGAAGTATAATCACATAGATTCAAAAGGCTCAATGAACTCCAGCTGCAGGAAACAGGATGAAAACTACATTAAGGAACATTATAATCATCATAATCAAATTGCTTAACCCCAGAGGTAAAGAGAAGAATCTTAAAAGCAGCGAGAGAAAAAAATCCACATTATATACTGAGGAATGAGTATAAGAATGACAGCAGACTTCTCATCAAACAGTTCAATCCGCAAGACAGTGTACAAAATCTTTAAAGTATACTGAAATAGATAACCTGTTAACCTATATTTTATACCCAGTAAAAATATGTTTCAAAAGTGAAAAGCAAAATGCTTTTTCAGAAATATAAGAGCTAAAAGAATGTATTACCAGCCACCTATTCCACAAGAAATGTTAAAGGAAGTCCTTCATGGAGAATACCAAATAATGGAAATCTGGAACCACACAAAGTAACGAAGAGCAGCAGAAATGGTTAAATATATAGGTAAATATAAAAACTCTTTAAAAGATAATTGTTTAAAGCAAAACTAGCAACAGTGTTTTGTGGAGTTTATAACTTACGTAGAAACAAAGGGTATTTCCAGGAAAGGGGAAATAGAAGTATACAGATGTAAAGTTTCTATATGACATGGGATGTGGCATAATATTACTTGAAAGTAGATTGATAAGTAAAGATGTAGAATAAAAATCTAAAAGCAACCACTAGAAAAATTTAAATGGAGAGGTATAGCTAATAAGTCAACAAAAATAAACTGGAATTATATAAAGAAGGCTAGAAAAGGAGAACAAAGAGGAGATATAACAAATAGGATATAAGTGGCAAGATGCTAGATTTAAATCCAGCCATATCAATAATCACATTAATTATAAATGACCTAAGCACCCTCAATTAAAAAGGGGAAATTGTTAGATTGATAAACAAGAAAGATTCAGCTATATGCTGTGAATAAGAAAACCACTTGGAATATGAGGATACAGATAGTTTAAAAGTAAATGGATGGGAAAAGATATACTACAGTAGTACTAATCAAAAGAAAGCTTGAGTGGATAGAGTAATATCAAAATGTATTTCAGAATAAACAATATTACCAGGGATAAGGAGGCACATTTCATAACTATAAAGGGATCAATTCATCAAAAGGGTACAACAATCCTAAACATTTGTGCATGTAATAACAGTGCTTCAAAATGCATGAAGCAAGAACTGTTAGAACTATAAGGACAAATATAGATAAATAGAACTACAAGGATGAAGTCACAAGTATATTATGAGATTTCAGTAACCCCCTGTATCAATAATTGATAGAAGAAGTAGACAGAAAATCATCAAGGATATAGAAAACTTGAATAAAATACACACTTCTCAAAAACCAATGGGTCAAAGAAGAAACCTAAAGAAAAATTAGAAAATATTTTGAGCTGACTGAAAATGAAAACGTGGCATATCAGAATTTGTGGGATGCAGCTAAAGCAGTGATTAGAAAGAAATTGATAGCATTAAACTTCTATATTAGAGAAAAAAGACATCTCAAATCATTGACCTACTCTTCTACCTTAGGAAGTTAGAAAAAGAAGAGCAAATGAAACACAAAGCAAACAGAAGAAAGGAAATAAGAAAGGCCAGCAATTCACAAAATAGAAGGCAGAGGGCTTCCCTGGTGGCGCAGTGGTTGAGGGTCCGCCTGCCGATGCAGGGGACGCAGGTTCGTGCCCTGGTCCGGGAGGATCCCACATGCCGCGGAGCCGCTGGGCCCGTGGGCCACGGCCACTGAGCCTGCGCGTCTGGAGCCTGTGCTCCGCAATGGGAGAGGCTGCAGCGGTGAGAGGCCCGCGTACCGCAAAAAAAAAAAAAAAAAAAAAGAAGGCAGAGAAACAATTTAAAAAATGAAACTAAAAGTTCTTGAGATCAATAAAATCAAATTTCTAATCAGATTGATTAGCTAAATAGTGGAAACACACAGGGTACAAGAAAGGTGGTAGAGTAGGAGGACATGGAGCTCACTGCCCATCCCCCCCAACAAACACATCACCAATGCATCAACATGTGGAACAATTCTCACTGAAAACTAACTGGAAACTGGCCTAAAGATTCTTGTACAACCAAGGCTCTAAGACAGATGCACAAAATCGGGTAGGAAGGGAAGAGAAGTGATCAGGTCAACCTGTGTCCCTAGAAGGAGACACAGAAAAGGAGGGGGATTATATAGGCTCAGAGATCCTCCCTGGGGAGAGAGCTGTTCACATATTGGGCACCCTAGCCTTGAGGTCTGACACTGAGAAGATGAGCACCTTAGCTGGTTTGAAAACCAGTGGGACTAACAGGAGGGCTGTAAGACTCTGATTATGAAGTGCATGCAAACACTTGCTACTCCTGAAAAAGGGTGGAGGAAGGAGATTAAAGCTGCATAGAACTCTGGCTGGTTTCCCATAACCACTGCAGCATGCACCCCAGCCTGAGCTGAGTGCCCTTTCCATCCCCAGTTGCTCCATGACACAGTTCTACACTAGGGCAAGGGCTGCTGCAGCCAAGGGGAGTGCATGGTTGTGAAGGACAGAGCCAACGTGGACCCAGAAAGGCATCTGAATGGGGTAGGGGCAGCCATTGCTGGTGTTTATGGAGGCAGTGCATCTGAGCACTCTAGGACTCTGACGGACCAGGACTACCATAGCCCGCATTGCAACCCATGCTGAGCACCCACTTCAGCCCTTCTTGCTCTAGTACTGCTCCCCTCCGGATCAAGGGAACTGGTGCTGGGAGTGGGAGATCACACACTTAGAGGGAACTGAGACAGCTTGGACCTGACCCTCAGGGATTCTGCTCCAGCAACCTGGGGCCTCACTGCACCCCAAATAGGGTGTTGATGGCCACCGAGCAGAGGAGAAGCCCCAGCCCACACCTGGCTCTCTTCCTAGCCACTCCACCTCCAACCCCACTTTGTACCAGGGTGATAGCTGCCAGCACAGCCTGGGGGAAGAGACGGTTTGTGCTTGTGTCAGATGTAGCACTCCCACCAAAGCCAGTCGGCACGTGCACTGTATAAGGACACTCATACAAGGACAGCCCTTCAAGACCAGAATAGATAACTGTGCCACCTAATTTCATAGACACAGAGAAAGTTAAGCAAAATGAGAAGACAGAGGAATTTGTTTCATTTGAAAGAACGAGAGAAAACTCCTGAAAAAACAACTAATGAAACAAATAAATAATTTACCAGATCAAGAGTTCAAAGCATAACTGAATTAGGGAAAATAATAGATGAACACAGTAAGAATTTTAACAAGGAACTAGAAAATATTTAAAAGAACCACTCAGAACTGAAGAATACTATAACTGAAATGAAAATTGTTGACATAAAGTGTAGGAAGATTTTCTTAGATCTGTCTCCTAAGGCAAAAGAAATAAAAGCAAAAGTAAATAAGTGGGACCTAATTAAATGTAAAATTTTTTTTACACCAAAGGAAACCATCAACAAAATGAAAACACAACCTCTTGAATAGGAGAAAATATTTGCAAATGATATGACCGATAAGGGGTTAATGTCCAAACTATATACATGGTTCACACAACTCAATATCAAAAAAAAACCAACCTGATTTAAAAATGGTCAGAAGGGAATTCCCTGGCAGTCCAGTGGTTAGGAGTCAGTGCTCTCACTGCCGGGGCCCAGGTTTGATCCTTGATCGGGGAACTAAGATTCTGCAAGCTGCACGGCATGGCCAAAAAAAAAGGTAAGAAGACATGAATAGACATTGTGTCAAAGAAAATATACAGATGGCCAAAGGCACATGAAAAAAAAAGTTTCTCAACATTTCTAATCATCAGAGAAATGCAAATCAAAACCCCAGTGAGATAGCACCTCACACTTGTCAGAATGGCTATCTTCAAAATGTCTGTAAGCAGCTATACTCCAATAAAAATTAATTTTTAAAAAAGCCTATAAATAACAAACGTTGGCAAAGCTGTGGAGAAAGGGGGATCCTAGTACACTGTTAGTGGGAATGTAAATTGGTACAGCTACTATGGAGAATATTATGGAGATTCCTCAAAAAAGTAAAGATAGAACTGCCATATGATTCAGCAATTCCACTCCTGGATGTATATTCGAAGAAAACAGAAACAGTAATTTGAAAATATACATGTACCCCAATGTTCATAGCAGCATAATTTACAGTAGCCAAGATATAGAAGCAACCTAAGTGTCCATGAACAGATGGATGGATAAAGAAGATGTGATACATAGATATATCTCTTTATCTATCTATCTATCTGTCTATCTATGTAATGGAGTATTACTCGGCCATGAGAAAGAATGAAATTCTGCCATTTACAACAACATGGACGGACCGAGAGGGTATTATGCTTAGTGAAATACGTCAGACAGAGAAAGACAAATACTGTAATGCTATCACTTGTATGTGGAATCTAAAAAATAAAACAAACTAATGAATATAACCAAACAGAAACAGACTCACAGATATAGAGAATAAACTAGGAAGAGGGGAGTGGGGAGTGGCAAGATATGGGTAGGGGAGTAAAGAGGTACAAACTACTGTCTATAAAATAAATAAGACTAGAAGGATATATTGTACAGCACAGGGAAATATAGTCACTATTTTATAAACTTTAAATGCAGTATAATCTATAAAAATATTGAATCACTGTTGCACACCTGAAACTAATATT
Source organism: Monodon monoceros (assembly GCF_005190385.1). Classification (NCBI taxonomy): domain Eukaryota; kingdom Metazoa; phylum Chordata; class Mammalia; order Artiodactyla; family Monodontidae; genus Monodon; species Monodon monoceros. The sequence continues at coordinate 137,656,702 of NW_021703774.1, read as the reverse complement.
GTAAATCACCTATACTTCAATTAAAAAATAGTAAAAACACAAATTAACATTATGAGATGTGAGAGGGATATCATTACAAGTCCTGTAAATAGTAAGAAGACAATAGGGCATATTATGAACACATTTATGCTAATACATGTCCAACTTGGACAAAATGGACAAATTCTTTGAACATCAACTTTCATACCTCTGTCAAGAAAAAATAGGTAGCTGGAATAGCCCTGCATCCATTGAAAGAGTTGAATTTATTATTATAAACCTTTTCACAAAGAAAAGCCCAGGTCTAGATATGTTCACTGGTGACTTTTACAAAATGAAGGAAGAAATAACACCAGTTCTATACACTCTTAGAAAATAGATGAGGAGGGAATCTCTTTCGATGGGGCCTTCATTACACTAGTATCAAAACTAGAAAAAAAATTGGAAGAAATGAAAACTGCAGACCTATATCCCTCATAGGTGGTTGCATAAATACATAACAAGTTTTTAGTATATCCAATTCAGTAATACACAAAATAATAAGGTACTTCATGACTAAATGGGGCTTATTCCAAATATGCTAAATTGCTTTAACATTCAAAAATCAATCTGTAACTCAGCATATTAACAGGATAGAAAGGAAAAACACGTTAAAAGAAAAAGCTGCTGCAGAAAAAGCATTTGATGAACTCATACTTCCATTCAATCTCTCTCTCTCTCCCCCACACCCTCTCTCTCTCTATATATATATAGAGAGAGAGATCTATCTATCTATGTATATGTATATATATACATATATATATATGGATCAGCAGTTTAAAAATAGAAGAGAACTTTTACAATCTAATAAAGAGAATTTATGAAAAACTTAAAATTAATATATCTAACAGTGACTTGATTGACTGGTTCTTCTTTAAGATTGGGAACAAGGAGATGATGTCTACTCTTATTTCTATTTAGCATTTCAGTGGATCTTCTAGCCAATGTAATAAGGCAATAAAACAAAATTAGAGGAATACAGATAAAAAAAGAAGTAAGATTGTCTTTATTCACAGATAACATGATTGTCTATGTAGGAAATTCTAAAGAATTTACAGAATAGTACTAGATGTGGTCCAATGAATTTATCAGAGTTGCAAAATCATTGTGTAAAAGTCAACTGTATTTCTGTATACTAACAATCAGAAATTGGAATTTAAAAACAATACAGTAGGGCTTCCCTGGTGGCACAGTGATTAAGAATATGCCTGCTAATGCAGGGGACATGGGTTCGAGCCCTGGTCCGGGAAGATCCCACATGCCGTGGAGCAGCTAAGCCCGTGCACCACAACTACTGAGCCTGTGCTCTAGAGCCTGCAAGCCACAACTACTGAACCCCGCAGGCCTAGATCCCGTGCTCCGCAACAAGAGAAGACACCGCAGTGAGAAGCCCACACACCACAACAAAGAGTAGCCCCCGCTTGCCGCAACTAGAGAAAGCCCATGCGCAGCAAGACCCAACGCAGCCAAAAATAAATAAATAAATTGTTTTAAAAAACAATACTATTTTCAAACACTGAAAACTACAGAATATTGCTAAGAGAAATTGAAGACCCAAATAAGTGAAGAGATATACTATATTTATGAATCAGAAGACTCAATATTGTTAAGATGTCGTTTCTCCCGGAATTGATTCATAGCTTCAATACAGACCCAATCAAAATACCAGCAGGCTGTTTCAAAATAGAAACTGAGACACTGATTCTAAAATATATATGGAGATGCAAAAAATCTAGAATAGCTGAGACAACTTTGAAAAAGAACATAATTCAAAGACTTACACTACCTGATGTTAAGGCTTATTTTAAAGGTAGGTTAATCAAGACAGTATGGTTTTGGTATAATATGTATTTCTAGATTGGTGGAACAGAGTAGAGTGATTTCAAGTGCTGTTTATATGGGTATATACACATACCAAAATTCATCAGATTGTACACTTTAAATATGTACATTTTGCCAATTATTTTAAATATAACTAAAAAATAACAAAAATTTTCAAAAAATGTAGTGGACATTCAAACTTTCATCATGTCACAGGGGGAATAGAGCCAAAGAGTTAACCTCATGTCAAAGTTTCAAGCAAAAAGGAACAAAATTGTATTAATTCTTTACTCAAAACCAGAGAGAAATAGAGAAATTTATATTGGTTGTGATATAATGCAGGAATCTGTGAAGTTGTATATCTTTGTAATCCCCGTCTTGTATAATTTAGGCTGAATGGCCTCTTGAGATTCTTTTCCCTGTGTAATTCTAAAATCAGAGTTTTGGTTTATTTTAGTTCAAAGCTACACATATTCTTCAGAGAAATGTGAAGTTACAAAAGCATAATTTTAAAGGTTCATTGTAGCACAAATAAAAACAGATGGCCCTAAAATCTGCTTAAGGAATGTTTTATTTTCTGGCCCTCAAGGAATACATTTCTTTTCTCTTGGGATGGAGGAACTGATAGTCTTCTTTTCAAAAGAATGAAAGGAGTTGGTGAAAACTGCTGGAAAATAGTGCAGAGGAAGGAGGTGCTGTTCCATTGATTATTAGCATAGCTGTTCCCAGTGTTATACATGGAAGACAGTATTTAACCACAGGTTAAATGAAAATATAAGGATCCCCAAGAAGGAGCCCTGGCTGCTCTCCCTCCAGTGACTGCACCAGGAGGTCACTGCTGAACACTGCATGTTCAGAGTAAGATTGTCTTCCCCTCCCTCCAGTGTCACTGCATGCCCATTGATAGGGGTGAACAGTGGCTTCAGAATGCTGTTTCTAGCCAAACCCCTGGCCTTCCCTATCTCCCAGCACTTACAAGCTTGCTGCCACTTTTGGCTTTGAGACTACCAGCTCTAATCTCATTGTGTTCAAGCACCACAAGAAACCCTGGACTCCTTCGGCATCCCTCATCTCCCACAATTTAATTTCTATCTCTGTACATCCCTCTTTCTGACCCCATATTTCACTCATTTTGAGAAACTCAAGGGCTCAGTCCCTGTAAGTTGTATTTGTCTCTATCCATTTCCTTGGTGAGCTATCCAGTCTCCTGGCCTTAAATACTGTCTCTATACTGATGTCTTCCAAATATCTTCCTTCAGCCTGACTGTCTTCCCTGTTTTGTTAGACTTGAGGGTCTTTTAAAAAAATTAATTAATTAACTTTGTCGGCTGTGCCACGTGGCTTGCAGGATCTTAGTTCCCTGACCAGGGATTAAACCCCAGCCACGGCAGTGGAAGCCTGGAATCCTAACCACTAGGCTACCAGGGAACTCCTCGACTTGAGTGTCTTCTTGCCCACTTGACATCTCTACTTACGTAGGCATCTCAAGCTTAGCAAGTTCAATTCTGACCTCCTGATCTTCCCTCAAAACCTCTTCTTGTAGTCTTCCCTAAGTTAATGGCAGTGCCATCCTTCCAGTTACCAGGCTCAAAACTTCGGAGTCATCTTTAAGGCTTCTTTCGTATTCTGTGTCCAGTCTGTTTGGAAATTCTTCTGGCTCTACCTTCCAAATATATCTGGAACCCAACCACCCCTCAATCCTTGGGCCAGTCTTGGTCTAAGTTAATCTTGGATTTGTGTAGTGGTCTCCTAACTGGTCTTTTTTTTTTTCATTTTTTTAAACATCTTTATTAGAGTGTAATTGATTTACAATGGCATGTTAGTTTCTGCTTTATAACAAAGTGAATCAGCTATACATATACATATATCCCCATATCTCCTCCCTCTTGGAGTCTCCCTCCCACCCTCCTTATCCCACCCCTCTAGGTGGTCACAAAGCACCAAGCTGATCTCCCTGTGCTATGTGGCTGGTTCCCACTAGCTATCTGTTTTACATTTGGTAGGGTATATATGTCACTCTCTCACTTTGTCCCAGCTTGCCCTTCCCCCTCCCCATGTCCTCAAGTACATTCTCTATGTCTGTGTCTTTATTCCTGTCCTGCCCCTAGGTTCTTCAGAACCATTTTCTTTTTTTTGTTTTAGATTCCATATATATGTGTTAGCATACAGTAGTTGTTTTTCTCTTTCTGACTTACTTCACTCTGTATGACAGTCTCTAGGTCCATCTACCTCACTATAAATAATTCAATTTTGTTTCTTTTTCCATTGTATATATGTGGCACATCTTCTTTATCCATTCATCTGTCGATGGACACTTAGGTTGCTTCCGTGTCCTGGCTATTGCAAATAGTGCTGCAGTGAACATTGTGGTACATGACTCTTTTTGAATTATGGTTTTCTCAGGGTATATGCCCAGTAGGGGGACTGCTGGGTCATATGGTAGTTCTATTTTTAGTTTTTTAAGGAACCTCCATACTGTTCCACATAGTGGCTATATCAATTTACATTCCCACCAACAGTGCAAGAGGGTTCCCTTTACTCCACACCCTCTCCAGCGTTTATTGTTTGTAGATTTTTTGATGATGGCCATTCTGACTGGTGTGAGGTGATACCTCATTGTAGTTTTGTTTTTCTTTAATGATTAGTGATGTTGAACATCCTTTCATGTCTAACTGGTCTTCTTATTGGTAGCCTTTCCCCCATCAGTTTATTTTCAACACAGCAGCCCAAGTGATCCTGTTAAAACTAAGTCAAATCATGTCACTCCTCTGCTCAAAATTCTTCGAAGATCTTTCATACCAGTCAGAACTATCACTGAAGTCTTCTATAGCATTTGTACTTCTTAAACCATTACCTGTCTAACCTAACTTCTTATACCTCTCCTTTTTCAGTCACACTGTCCTTAATTAATGTTCCTTGAAACTGCCTGGCTTGCTAACATGCTACAACTACACAGCCATTGCACCAGCTATTCTAAATGCCTGTAAGGCTCTTCCTTACATATTCCCATGGCTTTTCCCTCACTTTTCAGTAAGACCTCTCCTAAGTATCCAATATTAAATCGCACTAGCCAGTACTCCTAGTCCTCCTTCATGCTTTATTTTTCTGTATAGCACTTATCAATGTCTAACATATAAAGTATTTTACTTATTTATTTAATTTTTTTCCTCCCCCTCTACACACAAGAATCTAAGTTCTATGAGGGAAGATTTGTTTGTTCACACTGAATAAACCCAAGTACTAACACAGTGCCTGGTACCCATTAGATGCTCATTGAGTATTTGGCACATGAATGAGTGAAGGTTCATGGTTCATGATATGTAGACCCATAGACCTGGAAGGTAGATGCCAGGTTCTAGACACAAGTGAACCCCAGCTAACTGGAAGGACAAATATTTATATCTTCCCTAAATATCTCCAGGGAAGGATATTCCTCCATCTGTCCCATTGTTATTCATTTCGGTGTTCCTTTCTCAGTTCTGTTTCTCTTCCTTTACTCATGCTTTTCTCTTTATCCAAAGTGTTCTTCCTCTGTACCTGATTTCAAAACCAATTCAAATGTTAAAGCTTTTAGGAAACCTTCCTAGAATTCTCCATTTTCCAGATAGTATCACTCCTTCTTTCCTCTGTTCCCATCTTTTTTTGGGGGGGGCCCGCCTTTTCAGATTATTCTAAGCTGTAATGATTTCTGTTTCCTCTAAGTTTGTATAATATATTAATATTTGTACATCTTTTTTAAAGTTTCTTTCTTTTTTTTTTTTTTCCACCATGAGGCTTGCAGGATCTTAGTTCTCCGACCAGGGATCGAACCTGGGCCCCGGCAGTGAAAGCGTCAAGTCCTAACCAGTAAACCACCAGGGAATTCCCCTAGAACTATATTTTTTTAATTGGTTTTTGTGGTTGTGTGAATGGTTAGACTCTGGGGGTGGGAAACACAGGAAAATAAAGCTTATGTACTGCTTCACTTGGTATGTTAAAATGGTCCTTTTGATATAAGACCAAAATAGAATTTAGGTCAGTGCCTGGCTCATGGTTGGCACTTCATAGATGTTATCGATTTTGCACATACTGTGGTTACAGAAGTTGCTTCCTGCCTTTTATCAGTATGTCATTGTCACTAATTTGTGAGCTCTTAGGAAGGTCTGAATCCCATTATCTCATAAGATGTACTCAATTGAATTATTTGCTGCTGACTTGAAGGTTGCTTTACAATTTTATAAGCAGTGTGGAGGAGATGAGCATACAAATTTTATTTAACAAACACTCGAGCTTATTATGCTCTTGGTGCTGTTCTAAGCACTTTATTAATATTAATTTGTTTAGTCCTCATCACATGAAATAGTTACTTTTTAAAATTTATTTTTATGTATTTATTTTTGGCTGCATTTGGGTCTTCGTGGCTGCGTGCAGGCTTTTTCTAGTTGTGGCAGGCAGGGGCTACTCTTCGTTGCAGTGCATGAGCTTCTCGTTGTGGTGGTTTCTCGCGTTGCAGAGCATGGGCTCTAGGCGCTCAGGCTCAGTAGTTGTGGCTCACAGGTTCTAGAACACAGGCTCAGTAGTTGTGGTGCACAGGCTTAGTTGCTTCGTGGCATGTGGGATCTTCCCAGACCAGGGCTCGAAGCCATGTCCCCTGTATTGGCAGGCAGATTCTTTTTTTTTTATTTTTTATTTATTTATTTATTTTTGGCTGCTTTGGGTCTTTGTTGCTGCATGTGGGCTTTCTCTAGTTGCAGCGAGTGGGGGCTACTCTTCATTGTGGTGTGCAGGCTTCTCATTGCAGTGGCTTCTCTTGTTGCGGAGCACGGGTTCTAGGTTCACGGGCTTCAGTAGTTGTGGCATGTGGGCTCAGTGGTTGTGGCTCGCAGGCTCTAGAGCGCAGGCTCAGTAGTTGTGGTGCACGGGCTTAGTTGCTCCGCGGCATGTGGGATCTTCCCGGACCAGGGCTCGAACCCGTGTCCCTTGCATTGGCAGGCAGATTCTTAATCACTGTGCCACCAGGGAAGCCCCCAGGCAGATTCTTAACCACTGCACTACCAGGGAATTCCCATGAAATAGTTACTTTTATTATCCCATTTTACAGAGGAAGAAATTGGGACGCAGAGAAATCGAGTAACTTGCCCAGTGACATACAGCTAGTTAGTAGCAAAGCCGGGGTTGAAATATAGGCAGTCTGGCTTGAATCCTTGCTATTAATCAGATCCAGGACTGAATGTGGATGATGCCATATAAGAAATGCAAAGAATGTGCTATGGCAGTTCAAAGAAGGCAGTGGTCACATTAGTATCTGATAGGGAATTAAAGAAGGCTATATGCAGGAGTTGGTGTTTTTCCTAAGCCTTGATTTGGGGTCAGCTTTTTCAGGTGCTTGGATATGGGAGAAGAAAAGCTCAGAAGAAAAGCTCTCTAAAGCTCAGAGATGGAAAATGGAAGTAATCCTGCTTGTAAGGATACAGTAGGAAGAGAGATAAGACAAGAAAGTTGGTTTGGGGTTAGAGCATAGGATGCTTGTGATTTGAATGGAGGACAAGGTGGGGAAGATGTGATAGGATCAGAGCTGTGCTTTGTAAATGTGGGAACATTCTGTGTGGACTAAAAATTAAACAGTCAGTCTAAGAAAGAAAAGAAAAATTTTATTTGAGCCAAATTGAGGATTATAACCCAGAACAGCATCTCAGAAAGCTCTGAGAAATGATATGCACATTATAATGCACATTATAAGTTTTTTGAGACAGAGTGCTGTACACTAAATGACATATTACTGACAGTTTACACAATCCAGATCTGCAAAAAATGGCCCCCTTACAAGATCCAGAAGCAATGTTATCTTTTAAGTGGTCTTGTTGGAGCTAGGAGAATGTTGCATTCATGGTTAAGCAGGTATTTCTGCCAGTGGGGAGGTTTGGTGGATGCATAATGCCGATTCACAGTGCACAGTAGTAGAAGGGAGAGAGGAAGCCAAAAGGCAGAGAGAATTTTTTATGTTTAAATTTTTCTTGTGTTGCCATAAACTATGAATTTTATTTCACATGTGGAATGAGTCAGTGCTGCTAGAGACTGACTATAGATAAAACAGTTATAAAGTTGTTATTATATCCAGAAAAGAGGTAATTGGTCTTGAACTGCAGTGACAATAGTGATAGGTCAAGAGATATTACAGAATTTGAATTGACAGAGCAGAGAAATGGCACAAATAAAATGGAAAATCCAGTATTTATATCATCATATAACAAGTGTAAGTTTATTTTATGTTCAGTAAGATCCTTTGAATATCTGGGAAATTCTCCTTTTGGTATAAATGAACATAGTTTTAAGAGAAAAAAATCTGTTCATTCATTTCTAAAAAAATACGAAGTTTTTAAAATCTCATTGGGCTTGAAATTGACATCCAGGGAAATGATTTTCTTAGAGGCTAGCTAATTTATTCAGAATGTCTGAATCAAAAATATTTATTTATTAAAAAAATTTTTTTGGCCATGCCGTGCAGCTTGCAGGATCTTAGTTCCCCGACCAGGGATTGAACCCAAGGCTTGCAAGTGAGAGCGCTGAGTCCTAACCACTGGACTGCCAGGGAATTCCTGAAAATATTTTTAATCTGTTCAATGTAGACAAAATTAGAAACCACTTTAGCCTAATGATTTGGAAGAAATGATGGATATATTTTTTTAGAATTGCTGTATATGATTGTAGCCGTTTCCCTCATGTGATACAAGTGTAAATTGCAAATGAGAACCTAAATTAGTCTATCTATTGACTTCCCTAAGTAGGAATCTTCTAGCCGACTTATCTTATTTGCAAAAACTTATTTAAAAGTAATCTTTGGAAAACCCTGATAGAACTGGTTTGTTTTAGTGGGTTGATAAAAGTTAGTGTGAGAGGAATATTTAATTATTGTTTGGATGCCTCTGACGATACAGCTATATATCAAAATATTAACTTTGTAAGAGTTATAAACATAACAAAGTCAAACCAGGAGATGATGATATCTCAGAATTGTATCGATACAGTACCGAGAAATAAATTTACCAAGGAGGTAAAAGACTTGAAACCTGAAAACTATAAAACTTGTTGAAAGAACTTGAAGAAGACCTAAATAAATGGGAAGACATCTCATGTTCATGTATTGGAAGACTTAATGTTGTTAATATGTCAATACTACCAAAGTGATCTACAGATCCAGTGCAAGCCCTATCAGAATTCCAGTGGCCTTTTTTTTTTGTAGAAATGGAAAGCCAGTATTCAAATTCATTTGGAATTGCAAGGGACTCTGAAGCCAAAATAATCTTGTGAAAGAACAAAATTGGAACCTACACACTTCCCAATTTCAAAACTTATTGCAAGGCTACAGTAATCAAAATAGTGTGGTATTGGCATGGAGTAGAATTAAGGTCCCAGAAATAAATTCACACATTTATGTCCAGTTGATTTTGACAAGCATGCCAAGACTATTTAATGGTGAAAGAATAGTCTTCAACAAATGGTACTAGGACAACTGAATATCCACATATAAAAAGAATTAAGTTGTACCCTTACTTCAAACCATGAACGAAGTTTAACTCAAAATGGATCAATGACCTAAATATAAGAGCTAAATCCATAAAGCTCTTAGAAAAAAACATGAGGGTAAGTTTTCATGACCTTTGATTTGGCAGTGGATTTTTAGATATGACACCAAAAGCACAAGCAAAAAAAGAAAAAAATACATAAATTGGACTTAATAAAAATTAAAACCTTTTGTGCATCCAAGGACATTAACAAGAAAGTGAAAAGACAACCAATACAGTGGGAGAAAATATTTGCAATCTATATATCTGATAAGGATCTGGTCTCTAGATCTAGAATATGTAAAGAACTCTTATAACTCAACACAAAAGACAAACAATCCAATTTAAAAACGAGCAAAGGACTTGAAGAGACATTTCTCCAAAGAAGATATACAAATGGCCAACAAGCACTTGAAAAATGCTTAATGTCATCAGTCACTAGGGAAAGGCAAATCAAAACCACAATGAGGTACTCCTTCATACCTACTAGGATGGCTATAAAAAACAACAACAACAGTGGAAAATAACAAGTGTTGACAAGGCTGCAGAGAAATTAGAAACCTAGTACACTGTTGGTGGAAATTTTAAATGGTTCATCCACTGTGAAAAACATTTTGGCAGCTCCTCAAAAAGTTAAACATAGAATTACCATATGACCCTGTAATTCTACCCCTAGTATATATTCCGAAGTATTGAAAACAAGTCCTCATAACAAGTACATGTACACACATTTTCATAGTAGCACTATTCACAATAGCCAAAAGGCCGACATAGCCCAAACATTCATGGATGGATGGTTAAACAAATTGTGGTGTATATGCACAATGAAATATTATTTAGCCATAAAAGGGAATGAAGTATTGATATATGCTATACCATGGATGAGCTCCCAAAACATTATGCTAAGTGAAATAAGCCAGACACAGTAGTCACGTATTATGTGGTTCCATTTATATGAAATATCCAGAATACAGACAGAATGCAGATTGGTGGTTGGAGGGGGGAATGGGAAGAAACTGGTTAATGAGTGAGGGATTTTACTTTGGAATGAATGATGGAAGTGTTTTGGAACTAGATAAGAGTGGTGGTTGAAGAACGTTGTGAATGTACTAAATGCCACTGAGTTGTTCACTTTAAAATGGTTAATTTTATGTCGTGAATTTTAATACATTTTTTTGAGTATAGTGATACAAGAATATAAACGGTATCAGAGCAGTCATCTGCTGTTTTTCACACTGCAGTTTATAATGTAAGAAGAGGGGAGTAAAAGAAAATAAAAGTTTTAAACTAGAGCTTTCAAAAGATCAAAGCCATTTAAAAAGATTGAATTAGAAAGTTGAACAAATGATGACATGAAGGAAAAAATGGGAATAAAAACAAACGAATAAATTATCATTAGCCTGTTTCAACGAGAAGCCAGATTTTAGCATCAAGATGGTATAAGCTCAGATTTATTTACTAGATACAAAGTGGTGGCCGATGAGTTTTTCCAGGTTAGGTTCAGAATTATCACCTTAACTCTCTTTATAAGAACAAAGCAAAATATTAGTAAGTGATTTCATTGAAGATATCAAACATAAGTTAAGAAAACTAAGAAATAATGGAGTTCATATATTTGTAGAGGAAAGCACTCCTTTGTATGGATGTAGAAAAAGAAGGCAAGATAGACTTAAATATGGGACATTCTTTTGACTTAGAATTTCAGTGTATATATATTCTCAGAGAATCCAGTGGATAGGAGAAACTATTGTAATTAGCTAAACTAATTTTAGTTACTTGCGTTTAGTGCAGCAATAAAAAGACAGAAGATGAATGCAAAATGTCATGTGTTTGGGTTGTAATATAAATCACCTATAAACTATAGAGAGAATTCAACAAGTATGTGAATTTTTATTAATAGTGACTGATTTTTCACTTTGTTTTCATTATTTGGTAGCTCCTTTGTCACTTTAATTAAATAATATTCTCTTTTGTCTTTGAGAAGTTGTGGAGTGGTGCTATGTCAGACACACCAAAAAATGCCCGTTCTTGGCAGAATAAGAAAGTTAGCCTTTCTTTGATTGTAGATGATGAAAGCCATGAACAAGTCCAATGAGCATGTCCTGGCAGGAGGTGCCTGCTTCAATGAGAAGGCAGACTCTCATCTCGTGTGTGTCCAGAATGATGACGGCAACTATCAGACCCAGGCTATCAGTATTCACAATCAACCCAGAAAGGGTGAGTGTTTGAGCTGATTGAGGTTATAAGAATGGAAGAGTGTACTGGAACTGGACAGTTGGATATGTCAGCCCCATAACACTCACTGTCAGAATAGGTGACCACAGTTTGATTAAATTAACCTTTCCAAGCTTATTCTTTAGGAGTATGTTGACTACCCAGACTTAGAGTTGCAAATGGGATCTCTGTTATTGAGGGGAGCATCTTGAAAATACTGCCTCAGGATACTGACAGAGCCAGCATTGATATTTGAAGGTAGAAGACTAGGCCCCATGGTGAGAATATGCTTAGGTGGATTTAGAGCTTTTTGAATGACCATACCCAAAAAATGTTAATTAAATTAATAGGTTGACAGGATTCTGAAGGAAGCCTTCCAGATTCGGTGGTACTCAGAATGTGGTCTCATCACTTAGAAGATTGTTAGAGATGAAGACTCCATACCCCATTTCTGCTAAGTCAGAATTTGTGTTTTAACACAATTGCTGTGTTATTCAAATACACATGAGGATTTAAGAAGCATTGCTCAATGTGCCATTTCCTAAAGTGTCTTATCAGCTTCTATGGTTTTTTAAAATATTCACATAAATAAATAAAAGTTTAGCTTATTATATTAGACTGAGAAATCCTATGTTAAACAAGTTTAAGCAGATTTCTTTACTGCAGGACTTTTCAGAGCCTTTAACAAACTGATGTGTATTGTGATTTTACAAAAGCAGGATAGTGCCTAGACCTTCCCAAATTTATTTGACCATGAATCTTTTTTTCCCTCAGAACATCTCCTAAAACTAGCTTTCTTTAGTATGCTTTATGAAATACTTCTCTAGTAGACATACTGTAGGTCATTGTCTTCAGTTTATTTTTTAAATCAGTTGTTTAGTAAAGGTGTAAAAGGTACTGAGCACATGTATATTCAAATATACTATCTAAAATAGGTTGGTGATAAATCCATTATGCTCCCTATTAGTCAAATCATATCTATAATATTTGAATAAGTTCTGGATATCATTAACATAATTGGTGATAAAACTAGAAGGTCTTTAGAGGATGATTCAAGGCTTGTGAGATGTTTAGAAACTAGGTCAAAGGAAGACCTCTTGAATAAAGTATAAATGTTTAACCTGGAAAAGTACAGATTGAAAGAGAGTGAAAAATAGCTATCTCTATTTTTAAGGCTTTCTATTATGTGGAAACAATATTCAACTTACTCTCTATAGCTACAAAAGACCAAAACCAGCACCAGTGGGTGAAAGCTACAAGGATCTAGATTTGGGCTCAATTTGAGAGCACACTCTGTAACACTGAGAGCTATCCAGAAATAGAAATGGTTGCCTTGTGCTTTGTGGGCTCCCTGTCACTAGGAGTCTCTGACAAAGGCTGGATCACCTACCCATTAGAGATACTGTAGGGCCAATGGGTAGGAAGGTGGAATAGCTCAGTCCAGTTTAAGATGTGGAGAAATAAAAAGTGTAGTGCAGTTTTCATAAAGCTAAATGTAATTAAATATCCTTTTTTTCATGAAGAGGTGTTTGTCTTTTAAATAGGTGTTTGTTTTTTTAATAGCTCCACTTGGTAAATAAAATAGTTGGCAACCATATCTCCATATTCAAAATATGTTTGATCTAAAAAAAGCAATGAATTAGATCAGGGGTCAGCAAACTTTTCCTGTGAATATGATAAATATGTTAGGCTTTGCAGGCCTGTGGTCTTTGTCGCCAACACTCTGGCATCATACTTCAAAAACAGCCATAGACAATATGTAAATGAATGGATATGGCTGTGTTCAAATAAAATTTTGTTTACAAAAACAAGCTGCAGACCAAGCCCTAGTCATGACCACTAAGATTTCTTTGCTTCTTGAAGGAAGCACAAAACAGAATGGAAGAGTATATCTTAAAACCTCATTCTCTAAGCTATCATTAGTATTTGAATTATTGGTTACTTGTGTATTGTGGTGTATAGAGTCGGTGTTTTTTGTTTTCTGTATGATGATGGTTGGAGTCCCCAACTACCAAATATTTCATTATTATTTTCAACCCCTCCAACTCAGAGTCTTTCTTCACTAAGCTATTTCTATTGCTATTTTAGTGACTGGTGCCAGTTTCTTTGTGTTCAGTGGCGCTCTGAAATCCTCTTCAGGATATCTTGCCAAGTCCAGTATTGTGGAAGGTAAAGAATGAGTTATTTACTGCATGTACATTAGTTCAGTCCTAACTGTACAACTGAAAAACAAGGGACATTAAAGGAAGGCTTGGGCTTCCCTGGTGGCGCAGTGGTTGGGAGTCTGCCTGCTGATGCAGGGGACGTGGGTTCGTGCCCCAGTCCGGGAGGATCCCACATGCCACGGAGCGGCTGGGCCCATGGGCCATGGCCTCTGGACCTGCGTGTCCGGAGCCTGTGCTCCGCAGCGGAAGGGGCCGCAGCGGTGAGGGGCCTGCATACCGCAAAAAACAAAACAAAACAAAACAAAACAAAAAAAAGGAAGCCTTGACACTTTTGCCGTAGACATTTTTTTTCTTTTTTCGATTGACGTCTAATTCCAGCTAGTCTCATCTGTGCTACCTGTCAGTTCTAAACAAATGAATTAATCTGAATACTTTCTTTTTTTTAATAAATGTATGTATGTATGTATGTGTGTATTTATTTATTTATTTATTGCATTGGGTCTTCGTTGCTGCACGTGGGCTTTCTCTAGTTGTGGCGAGCAGGGGCTACTCTTCCTTGCGGTGCGCGGGCTTCTCATCGCAGTGGCTTCTCTTGTTGCGGAGCACAGGCTCTAGGCACATGGGCTTCAGTTGTTGTGGCACATGGCCTAAGTAGTTGTGGCTCGTGGGCTCTAGAGCACAGGCTCAGTAGTTGTGGCACAGGGCTTAGTTGCTCCGTGGCATGTGGTATCTTCCCAAACCAGGGCTCGAACCCATGTCTCCTGCATTGGCAGGCAGACTCCCAACCACTGCACCACCAGGGAAGTCCTGCCATAGACTTCTGACTCCTATTATTTATTCAATAGCATCTCACTCTACAGCTAATTAAAACGGTCATAAGTTTGCCTAGCTCTCCAAAGAAGGGAGTAAGTGGTAGAGATATCATGGGGCACCGACATAAAAGTTAAGAGATGGCTTTTCAGAGCTCTGGAATAAGGTACCCAAAGGGTCATAGTCTGAATTCAGATATATCACTGGGTGTGAATCTGTAAATATGTAGATGAAGTTCAGCCCCAATTACCCACAAGAATGCTGCAATCACCATTTGGTGTACAGAATGGGATTCATCTGCTGCTGGTTTGCTATAATTGACGTGAAAAGTTAATTAAGTGAAATTTAATGAAAGGCTAATGAGCATATTGGTTATTTTCTTTAATTGATTTTTGTAATTTATTTTATTGAAGTTTAGTTGATTTATAATGTATTAATTTCTGCTGTACAGCAAAGTGATTCAGATATAATACACACACACACACACACACACACACACACACACACGTTCTTTTTCATATTCTTTTCCATTATGGTTTATCACAGGATATTTATTTTCTTTGTCAACTATTCTTCACTTTTTTTGGATCTAGTTTACTCTTGTTGTATAACAAATTAAACCAGAATTTAATGGCTCAAAACAACTATTTTATCATGCTCACTGATTCCTCTGGGTCTGCCCTTGACAGGGCAATGCAGGGTTGGCTTGACCCTGCTCAGTGATGTCTGGGGCCTCAGTTGGGATAGCTTGAAGGTTGGTGGTTACTTGATGGCCGGGAGCTAGAATTATCTGAAAGTTTTTTGACTCACAAGTCTGGGGCCTGTGCTGGGATGATTTAAAGACTAGGAGTAATGACCAGAGTCCTTATCATCGGACTCCTCAGCATGCAGCCTTGGGGTAGTTGGACTTATTACATGGTGGCTCAGAACACCCAAGCACAAGTGCTCCAGCACAAGGCAGCAGCCACACTGGTTTTTATGACCCAGCCTTGAAAGTCACACAGTGTCATTTCCACCATCCTCTAGTGTTGGAAGTGGTCATAAGCCTGCTCAAAGGGAGAGAAGTTAGACTCCATTTCTTGATGGGGAAATGGAAAGGTAGCATTGTAGAAAAGCATGTGAGACGGGACATATAGTGGTCATCTTTGGAAAATATAGTCTGCACACACAATGACAGGTTTTCATTTCCACAGTAGCTCACTCCAGCACCCTAAGGGCAGTTTTTCCTGAGGGTAGATTCCATTGTGTTAACTGAAATACATAGATAATCTTACTGACTTTGATCTCCTCTATTGGTAAACTTAATAAAACAGCAAGTGAAGAGCAAAGTATGCTATTATACTACATAGCAGAAACACTCTATTAAGAAATTAAGAAATCTAGGAGCTAAGCAGTTCTTTGGTCTTAAATGACTAATTAATGCCTATGTGATCAAATATTGACTTCCTTTGAAATTGTGTCTTTACAAGGTGATTAAAAAGCACCCCTTCAATGTTGTCAAAATGATAAATTGAACTGACACAGATTCTTACAAATGCAAAGCAATGTATTTAAAAGTTATATTTATGTCTTTGGGTTGGGAATTTCTTAGGCCTTACACTTCATTGTGTGTGTGTGTGTGTGTGTGTCAGTAGAGTAATTAGCTGCCTATTTATGAAATTTTTATTGAAGCTCTTTAGAAATTAGCTGAGAAAATTTTGTGTCAACGAAGCAGGGTAATTGCTCAGCATGTGACAACTTTCTCCCTCAATTTCAGTATTTGCCTTTGACTCAGGTAGGTAGCAGCCCCAAAATAGTTATCATCTGTTGGCTACATGGTAGCCCATATAAAACACATGTGGTAGGTTTGCCTTATTGCTAGTCAATAAATGGATTTATTCCCCATCCCACTGCTGTTGTTTATTCAGTGATTTATTTAACAAACACTTACTGGCTTTCACTGTATGCAGTCATAGTAAGGCGAGAGATGCAAACGAATAAATATGATCAGAGCGTGATAGATGCATCAGTGGAAATACGAACAAAATCCTCTGTGTGTCCAAAAGAGGGACGTGACCATGTGTAAGTTTTCCCTTTGAGCAGTCTCAGGACAAACTTTGTTGTGCCTGAAGTGAAATCAACAGGCAAGTGTTTGAAGCAGAATCCATCCATCTTGGCATTTGCTCCTCATAACACTTTCAATGAGTAAGAGGTTCAGCTCAAAGAACAAAACCTCTTTGTATCTGTCAGCTTCAGAAAACAGAACAGAGTTTTACATTTAATCCTAGAGGGATTTGCTAGATGCCAGGTACAGGGTTTCACCTGCCCTTCTACCTGGCTTTGCATTGTTTCCATCTGTATTGTCTTGGTGCTGATTCTCAGATGGCGTTATGGTCCAGATCACTGCAGAGAACATGGATGCCCTGAGGCAGGCGCTGCGGGAGATGAAGGACTTCACCGTCACCTGTGGCAAGGCAGATGCTGAGGATCCCCAGGAGCACATCCACATCCAGTGGGTGGATGACGACAAGAATGTCAACAAGGGGTAAATGCGTCGACCTTCCCCCCTTGTGGCATTTCGTTATGGGCTAGGCTCTGGGTTTGGTCTATACTGGTGTTTTATAACTTTACTGAAAGCCCTGCCTAAGAAGAAAGGACTGCTTTGTATCATAACATGGAATTTTAAATTTCTGGTTTCTTGGCTTAATTTCTGAAGGAGTTTCTGTGCATATTTTTGAAGGGAGGAGGAGGGAAGGAGTTGATGAAACAAAACAATCCCTTTAAAGTTTTTGAGATAATAGTAAAACCTAAGCCTTTTTTGGTTTACAAAACACTTTTGCTAATTTTGTTTCATTTAACAACTAGTATTGTTATTTCTGTATTACAGGTGAGTAAATAAACACCAAAAGGATAAATGACTCCATAAAGCTAGGAAGTGGCAGGGCTAGGACTGAAAACCACCTCCTTGGGCTTCAAATCCTATACTCTTCTCTAGTACATGGCAACTCTATTCTGATGGTTTAAGCCCAAACCTTGGAGTCATCTTTGATGCTTTTGTCTCACACCCTACCACCTAGTCCAATAGTAAATCCTGTTAGCTTTACTTTAAAATATTTCCAGAATTGTACTACTTCTCACTACCCCTGCTGCCATCATTTGGTCTGCATTATTGCAGTCGCCTCCTAATTGGTTTCATTGTTTCTAGTCTTGGCCTCCTCCTTCCCCCCAGCCTAATCAATTTCCAGTACAGCAGCCAGAGCATTGTCACTTCTTTGCTCAAAACCCACCACTGGCTTCCAGTGTCATTCAGGGTAAAAGCCAAAGTCTTTTACGACATACAAGGCCTTACACAATCCCTCCGCCCACTTCTCAGAAGCAACACCTGGCTTCTTGCACGAATACATCAGCTGTGCTTCTGCCCTCAGACCTTTGTACCTTCTGTTTTCTCAACTTATACCCTGTTCCTATATAGCCACCCTCCGCCCACTTCTCAGAAGCAACACCTAGCCTCTTGCTCAAATACATCAGCTGTGCTTCTGCCCTCAGACCTTTGTACCTTCTGTTTTCTCAACTTATACCCTGTTCCTGTATAGCCACGAGTTGCTCCCTCCCTGCTTCAAGTTTTTTCTAAAATGTCACTTTCTCAATAAGGCCTTCCCTGGCCAGCCTACTACATTATAAGCCTCTCATACACATTTCTTCCCTCCCCTGAATTATATTTAAGAGCACCTATAACTCTCTAACATATATTTTTATTTATTTTATTATATTGCACCTGGGATGTAAGCTCCATGAGGGCAGAAATTTTTGCTGGTTTATTTACTTCTGTGTCACCAGCACCTAAAACACTGTCCAGCACCAAGCAGTTCTTTTTTAAAAAAATTATTTATTTATTTTTGGCTGCGTTTGGGTCTTCGTTGCTGCGTGCAGGCTTTCTTTAGTTGTGGAGAGCAGGGGCCGCTCTTCGCTGCCATGTGCGGGCTTTTCATTGCAGTGGCTTCTCTTCTTGCGGAGCATGGGCTCTAGGCGCAGGCTTCAGTAGTTGTGGCACTCGGGCTCAACAGTTGTGGCTTGCAGGCTCTAGAGCGCAGGCTTAGTAGCTCCGTGGCATGTGGGATCTTCCCAGACCAGGGCTCGAACCCGTGTTCCCTGTATTGGCAGGCGGATTCCCAACCACTGCGTCACCAGGGAAGTCCCCCAAGTAGGTTCTTTAAAAAACTGATTAATTGAATAAATATGCCATACTTCATTGTATTAAGCTTTCTCCCATTCATCCTTCAGACAATAACTATGTGTGGGCTTCTGAAAATACAAAAATGAAGTCCACGTGGTCCTTGCTGACAGGTGACTTACTCTGGTTTTGAAGATAGTTATAAATAAGTCCACCAAAGTTCGGAAGACGCTCATAGAAAACTCTATAGGAGACAGTGAAGATAAAAAAGAAATGAGGAACTTGGTAGAGGTGGTCAGGCAGTATTCGGGAATGACTTCCTAGAGGAATGGCTGCTGCTTGAGCTGAGTCTGGTAAGATGAGTAGACATTTGCTGCATAGCTGTGGCAGAGTGGGCATTCCAGTCTGAGGGACTAGCAGAAGCAAAGGCAGGTAGAGGGCATTTACAACAAGATTTTTTAAAAAATGGTTTTAAAACCTTTGTTATTGAACAAAAGGAAGCAATTTCTAAATCAATGAGTGTGTTTGCCTACTTTATAAATAACCCTTTATCTTCCCATACTTCCTGGAAAATTTCAAAATCAATTTGTGTTTAATTCTCTATTATATTTGGTTATTAGGTTGATGGTGTGAACTGATGAACAAGTGTCTATATTATCTGTCACAACAAATTCCATGGTTATTAGGACAAAAAAGTTGATAAACTGAAAATCTGATGCCTTAAGGGATTGGTAGCTAACAACAAGTAGGTTGCCCTTTCCTACAACACGTGCCAGTGGCAGCATCTTAGAAAAAAGGACAAGAACTAGTCAGGGAAGACTCTTGAACCCAGGAGTTTAGTTTGTAGTGTGTAGACTGAATGTTTTCTAGCTTGTTCCACTGTGTCAGGGTAGCCTTTCTCAAAAGAGTGTTAATCAACTGAGGCTGCTCTATTTTTGACATTCTCTGATGAGTTAGAAGTTAAACTTAACAATGGTTAAATAATTTTAATTCAGTCAAATGAAGCGAATCCCAATTTAGGTTAAATTTGACCTTTTGTACATAGAGATTCAAAAACATAAATAGGTTTGAAAATTGTTAGGAAAAGTTTGGAATCTTTGCGACAATTATTTGGAATCCTCATTGGAATGAGTATGTATCTCCACATATTTATACTTGCTATATTTTGGAGAGGGCACGACCATAAAATGTGGCCTTTCTATTCAGGAATCTAGAAGTGATAATGTAGCACTGAAGGGAGTTTGTTGTGATAGATAATATAGATACATGTTCATCAGTTCACACCAGCACTGTCATAATTAACATACTTGGTCAAATAATTCCTTTAATCAATAAATACTTATTAACCGCCTACATTCCAAGCAGTGTGTCAGACCTGGAAATGTAGCACACAGAGGTGAGTATATCGTATACCCTCCCTTTCGGAAGTTCATTTGTGAGGCAAATACGCAGACGTCTGGAGAGTATGATGTGATGAGTGTTGTCACAGTCAGGAGCGGAGTGCTGTGGCAAAGCCAGGGGAGAGCAGCATCGGGTGGGGCTGTGCAGTCACTGAAGGGAGGAATACTGGAGGAAGAGAGCAGGCTTGAGTAAACAGTTTCTTTACATTAAATAACCAGCTCCTGGAATCAGGACTCCTTTGTCATATGTGTGTTCCCTGAATTATTTCAGTGCATAGGCCCTTCCCTGAGAGCTCTGTTCATGTACATTTTTGTGCAGTGGCTTCTTCTTTTATGATGTTTTACACACGTGTTCAGCAAGGCACCCAGTGTAATTAGTAAAAAGACTTGACAAGAGAAGTGGTTCTTCTAACTTTGAGCTGCTTCCATCTCTTTCCTTTTGTCTCTGTTTTAGTGTCATAAGTCCCATAGATGGGAAGTCCATGGAGTCTATAACAAGTGTGAAGATATTCCATGGATCAGAGTATAAAGCAAATGGAAAAGTCATCAGATGGACAGAGGTAAGGAAATGAAACTTGGCATCCTTGACCTCCTTTGAAGACAACTTTTGCTCGGCCCAGAGACACATTCTGGGCTGATTCTGGAGGATAAGAAAAATAAATAAATAAAATCTCTCTGTTTACCTTCTATACTCCAATTCTCTCTGGTCTGTCTTAGCTCACTAGGAAGAAATGCACAAAGTGCGGCCTGCAGCAGTCAGACATCTCCTCCCGATGAACTAGTTTTTAGAGATTTGTTCACATTGGAACTCAAGAAGGGTGTATCTCTGAAGGGTGCACACCATCTTTGCTGGATTCTTCAGAAAGCTGGGCTGGTTATGCTGCAGTTATAACTGTCTTGGATAACACAGTCTTTAAAAAATAGACTTATCTCACCAATAAGAAAACTAAAGCGCAGAAACTAACTTGTCCAAGATTACATGGTGACTAAGTAATGGCTGAGTCCTGATTCAAACCCAGATCTGGCCAACTCCTAAGCTCTTTTCCACTGTATTGTTCCTTAACGTGAAAGCTGTGTTAGAGGCTAACATGGGAATGAGAGGACAGGGCAGAAACCCTGTATATGTGTACATGTCAGACAAATCAGACAAATTAGAAAGTTTATTTTCTGAGAGTAAACAGGTAGGTCCTATGTCTCAACTTCTCTTGAACTTCATTTATATTTGTCTATAAAATAAAGTATTAGATTATAAGATCTCTAGGATTTCTGGCAGCTTTAAAAATCTTATTTTTTTTTTTAAATCTAAGAAGTTCTTTGACTTCTACCTTTTCCATTTTACACACAGGGTAACTGAGGCCAAGGGAGGTTAAATGCCTTACCCAAGTTTACTAGCTGGTTCCTGACAACACATAGACTAGAGGTTCTTCAGTTCTTGAGCTGTTGTTCCAAGTGACTTATCTTTCATACCATGCTTGGTGTTTTCATATGTGGCTGAGTGGTTTTATCTGCTTGCTTTGTAATGATCATCCCTTTGATATATTTTGAGTAGTGCAGGGTCTGGAACATGTAAATGTCTTTGTTGCTTACAAAGTAGTTTGACCTGTGTTTCCTCCTTTTTGCTCCCTAGTAACCCACTGAGGTAGGGAGATGAGAAATGAGAAATTACATAATGAGTAAACAGTCTCAGAGAGGCCGGGTGACTTGTGACTTGCCTAATGCTGGTTGCTGGCAGAGCCAGGGCCAGAAGTCTCCTGAGTCCCACTCCAGAGCTCCTTCCATCATTTCATGCTGCCATTCTCACTAGTGCATCGGGCGTAGGGCTTCAGAGTGGCCCCTTTGCAGTATTCTTAGTATAAGCCACTGCTTGAGCAGTAAGCTAGGGCGTGGTATATAGAAGCATTGTGTATTTACGTATCTGTATCTTTTACGTTTTGCTTTTATATCATTTAATTTTTATAATAACCAGAGAGAATAGGTGCTTCCCATTTTACAGAGGCAAACCGGGCATTAAGAAGCTAAAGGACTTGCTCATGACCCTCCTCTATGTGACTAGGACTCAAGTCTCAGTTCCAAATCTGCTATGCTTCTGCTTGCGCCCAGTGCAGTGCTCAGTTCAAGGACACTGACACAGCTCTGGCCTCAGCAGTGGCAGAGCCATATGGTGGGGAAAACTGTCTGTGATAAGAGGCAGATTCTGGTCTAGGCCCTGAGCAAGTCACCTCCCTTCTATGAGTAATTAGTAATATGAAGGTGTTGGGTGACATGATCTATAAGGTCCGTTCTCTTAGAAAGTTGTCCATATATTAGAGATTCCTTTTACAAGTTTACAGTGCAAAATGTAAGCCATTCCCGGTTCTGCGTAGAACATACCATTATGACCATGGCCATGGCTTTCAGGTAGATAGGCAGATAGCAGCTACCATTTTGTGGATGCAGAGACTGTGGGAGGCAGAGGCTGTCTCTTAGATGTAAGATGTCAATGCCCTAC
Organism: Monodon monoceros; assembly: GCF_005190385.1. Lineage (NCBI taxonomy): Eukaryota > Metazoa > Chordata > Mammalia > Artiodactyla > Monodontidae > Monodon > Monodon monoceros. The sequence goes on along the minus strand of NW_021703774.1, from coordinate 137,634,095 downwards.
TTTTCTTGGCCCAAGGACCTCGTGGTGTCCGAGGTCTTCCTGCACATCTTAGGGAATCAGGTTGCTCATACACGTGAGTTGGTGTACTCATTTCTTCCTACATCTCCTAGGCACAAGTTTAAAAGTCTCTTTTGTTTGGGGACCAGGTGTTCTTCCTAGAAAATGATGACCAGCACAGTTGCCTGAGTGATCCCGCAGATCACAGCCGACTGACCGAGCATGTTGCCAAGGCTTTTTGTCTTGCTCTGTGTCCCCACCTGAAGCTTCTGAAGGAAGATGGAATGACTAAACTGGGACTACGTGTGACACTTGACTCAGATCAGGTAAAGAGTCTCAGCCTTTGGAGCGGGCCTTGGGCAGTGTCTGTTTTCTGACATGTGAGTTTTCCTGCTGCAACCCAGAGAGTATAAGTCTCTGGACCTTGGGCCTGACCAGATATAGTATTTAGTCTTCCCTCTGTTGGTAATACAGCTGGATGTGCTGCTTGGTCAGACTCTCTGAACCATTGGAACTCTCTGGCTTCCTCCCCTGAATTCTTGCAAGGACTTTTCTTTTTAGTGTGGGCTAAGAAGTGTGTGTGAGGACCGGCCACCTCCGGTGTGAATGACATCAGGGCCAGCCTTTGACTCCCCAGCCCCGCCCTTTGGGAATCATTCTGCCTCCTTTAGAGAGCAGGTCCTAAGCTGTCCCATATCCTGTCATTTTCTTAAACTACAGAAGACTTCTGCCGACTGGCCTCTGCAGCTCCCACCCCTTACTGGCAACATTTCCAAGCTAGTTAGTGGCTAGGACTTGAACTATTTCCCCATTGGGTTTCCTGTCAGTTCAGGTCTCCTGTGGCCGGGCTTCCCTCCCTGTCTTACTTATTAACCTTTTTGTATGCTGTTTGTAGTCACAATCCAGTCTTAGTGCACCCTGCCCCCACTTCCTTTCCCAGTGTCTCTCTCCTGTGGCCTAGCACTCTAATCTCCCTACATTTCTTTTGGATTTTAGATCCATGTGACATGTCCCAGTGTTCCTGCTTTGATGCAGAGTTATGTCATTATCAGGGAAAATGTGAAAGGTTATGTGTTTGGCTGCATTTCCTGACTAGTCATCAGTCAACAGATATAGTTATTTTCTACTAAAGGTCTTGCCCAGCGCTGTCCTAAGCATGTCAAGGTAATACAAATGAGGGATTACGGTTCTCTCTCAAATGGTACTGAAAATCCGGCTGGAGAATTACCGCACATAGAACAATTTAAGAACAAGCATTTTTCTGCTAAATGTGTAGGGCTGTCGAGGGCAGGGGCCCCGTTTACATTCATCCTTGAATTCCTGTGTTTGTAGGTGTTCAGAAGATGGTGTGTGGAAGAATGGATGGAAGAACAAGTGTTCAGTTCCTGTTGTGTTAGGGAGTTTACCCAGTATATTTCTCGTTTTTTTTAATTTTCACAACCAAAGGTTTACGTATTACTGCTGACATTCCATACCTCTCTGTGCCCCATCCCCCCTTCCTGGGAAACTAAGACGCTCACAGATTAAATGTCTGGCCCAAGGTCTCACAGCTATCATGTGGTAGAGGCAGGATGAATGATAGGATGGTAAGTGACAATTCAGGGAAGAGAAGGAGAAGTTTGTGTCTACTGCCAGTTCTAGCCCCTGGTCAAGAAGGACATCTCCTTTCCTGCTCAGCCTCCTTGGCCCTCAGCCCTCGGGAGAGATCTTCTCTGTCCAGTAACCTCTCATCCCCTTCTTTCTGCGGTGTAGGTTGGCTATCAAGCAGGGAGCAATGGCCAGCCCCTTCCCTCGCAGTACATGAACGATCTGGACAGCGCTTTGGTGCCGGTGATCCATGGAGGGGCCTGCCAGCTCAGTGAGGGCCCCATCGTCATGGAACTCATCTTTTATATTCTGGAAAACATCGCATAGACAGAGAGGACTTCATTTTTTTCTGTTCAGACCTGTTGCAACAGCAGTCATACCCAAATCATTTGCACTTTAGAACTGGAAAATTAAGATTTTGTTAACACTATTAATGGGGGAGGGGGTGGGGTGGGGGTTTGGGGGACGGGGTGGGAAAGGGGGGGTGGGGGGACAGATGTTCCATAATTCTAAGTCTTCTATGCATTGTCCACCGAGAAGATCTGGGCAGCTTCTGTTACTGCACCACAGTTACGCTATCCTTGCAGCTAATCCCCTTCTGTTACTGTTTAGACAAGAGTTCTGCTCCTCTGTTTTAAGACTTACTTTTGGTCTTGTGCTCAGAAATGTTCAGATGGGTACAGCCATCACCAAGGGTGGGGTGGGAGGGCAGAGGGGAAATAAAAAATGAAGCATCAGTCTTGAACTCTTTGTATAGGATGGATATAAAAAGGACAGTTTCACGCTGACCTTGTCCCAGTTACATCACAGCAACTTCAAGCAGGAGTCACACTTAGATTTTTTGTTTTTACTAGATTATTTATTGAAGTGAATCAAAGACCCAAAGGATTATCTCTCTTCTATTCAAGGAAGGGTGACTCTGTAAATGAGGTCACCTGGATAGTAGAGCCAATTACAGGATCTCTCAAGATCTGCCAGAGTGGATGAGACACTGAATCGGGCCTTTCTGTGAAAGCTGACAGAATATACCCAAGACATTTTTAGTTATAATATACACTAGAGGTATTTTATTTTATGCCATGCCATGCCCTGCCACTTGCAGGATCTTAGTTCCCTGACCAGGGAATCGAACCTGGGCCCTGGCAGTGAAAGTGCAGAGTCCTAACCACTGGACCACCAGGGAATTCCCTACACTATAGGTATTTAAAAAAATATTTTATTGAGAAGTAATTTAAACTTCCAGGAAAGTGGCAAGTTAAAAAGTCCACCACCACCACCACCACCTACGTATGCTTTACCCAGATTCAGCTATTGTTCACAGATTAACTCATTTGCTTTATCAGTGTTCCTTTCCTTTTCTCTCTCCATAAAAAACTGAGGCACTTGAGAGTAAGTTGCATACATCATAGCCCTTTATCCCTAAATACCTGATTTGTTTCCTAAAAATTAGCACATTTTCTTCCATAACCATAGGACAGTTCTCAACTTCGGTGTGATACTTTAACCTAGCATCTGTCCAATAATGTCCTTCCCAGCATCTTTCCCCTCCAGTGAAGCTTCCAGCATGATAAGACAGACATGGTAAGTTGCTGTCATGACTCACCTTTATCTTTTATGTCATTAGTATTTTTGGTGAATAAGGTTCCCCCAACTCATTTCTTAATAGAAAATGCCTCATTTTGCATTCAGTTGGTATTTCCTCATAATTAGGTGAATTACGCATTGTTGGCCAGAATCCTCCCTAAGTGATGTTGTGTCCTTCTTAGGACACAACAGGGGTCACTTAAGTGACCCACATCAGGGGTCACTTAATGTCCTTCTGCCCCTCACTGATGGTAAATTTTCATCACCTGGTCAAGGTGTGGTCCAGTTTGTCCACTGTATATTTTCCCCTTTGGAACAAATAACCAATATGTGTAGAGATACTTGCAGATCATGCAGATTATCTTGCTCACTGAAATTTCCCCTTACGAGTTAGCATTCTCTGATGTTTCCTGTCTGAATTGATCTCTTGATCTTTTACTATAATGGCTACAAATGATTTCTCAATTCCAGCACTTCCTCTACCTTTATCAGTTGCACTTGATTATCTATAAGCAAAAGCCCTTCTTTCTTATTTATTCATGTAATTAGTTTTCATTATGGACTTGGGATTACTTTTTGAATGGTTCTAATTCATTATTTTGGTGCTCAAATGGTCTCAGCTTTGGCCAGAGAGAACCCCTTCAGGTGAGCTCCCACGTCCTTGTGACATGCTCCTAACATTTTTCTGAACACTTCCTTTTCTGGCCTAACAAGATGCCCCAGGGCCATCTTGGGCTAACCCTGTCCCAGCCTTGGAATCAGCCTGTTTTTTTTTTTTTTTTTTTTTAAGAGGAAGTGGTATTAGAAGCCAAGATTTGATTTACCAAATTATTTACCAAATAATATTATTTGGTTTACCAGATAATATATGTGATGCACTCTGATCATTTTCTCCTTCATTAAGAATTTATTTTGGTCACAGACCAAATAGATTTCACAACCCACAGTTTGAAAAACACTGCTCTAGGGCAACTCACTTCCTTGGCACTGGCATCTTCTAAACACCCAGGCCAAGCGAGAGGTTGGTCCCTCTTCAGTGAAAGCACAACTCCAAGAAGCCCCTGGAAGTTAGTGCGGGCCTCTGAGACAGTGAGAGGCTGCTCCTCAGTGGCTGGAGCTGGGCTTAGCACTTGGCAATTACAGGCTGTGGAACTACGTTTAGGGCAACAGCTGTTTTCTGAGGCCCAAGTGTGTCTAGCTAGGTTAATTCTCTTCCGTGGTGGGGGAAATCAACATTCTACATCTGCCTCTCCACAGCCTTCGCTGATGGTGGCTGCAGAGAGCTGGGATTGTGACCTTTCCCGTAGACTTGGAGCTTCTAAGGCAAGAAAAGAACGGGAGCCCACCGAACACCAGCTTGTAAGGACCGAGCCCTTGGACTGTCACCCCCCAAACCTGACAGGCACAGGATGCACTTGTTAATAACAGAGGTATTAATAACAGGATTAATAATACTAGTAGTAGGTATTTGGGTGTAACATCTAGCTTGGTCTAAATATAAATTGGAGCTTCTGTAGGAGCTGGCTCCCTTGGTCCTGTCCTCCTAGAGAAGTTACCTTTCTTCCTGCCACCTAAATAGATCTTGCAGCTATACATACCTTTTGGGATGAGTGCAAACTTTTAAATTCCCCTACTCTGGCCCTGCACAGTCAGGTCCATTCTCAATTGCATAAAATGTCCTTTATGTTTAGTAAAATCATCTTGTGGAATTGGGCATAAAATAGCCAAAGCTAGTTCACTGTTTTCCCTCGTTTCATTTTTGTTTTTATGCACTGTATGTTGTATAGAACTGAAACATCACATTTCTAAATAAGGCAGATTCTTCTATAATGTAAACTTAGATTGAGATACAGAGATCCTTATAAAGAGGAACAGAAATTGCCATTCTGGTAACATTAAATTTTTAAAAACTAAATTCTTACCAAATGCTCGGCAATGTAGTTTCTCCATTTCTTTTTATCAACTCTTATCTGAGCACCTACCAGACTCTAGGGCTACAGAAATATGCAACTTTGCCCTGTATAAGTTCCCATCTAGTGTCTTCCCTCATGCACAGTGTTTCCTGAATGCTGGTGAGCTCAGAATTTCCAACTGAATTTACTTCTATCATAAATAGTCATCTGGGGAATAATTTATGCATTTAATGCATTTCAGACAACAAGCAAGCAATCTGCTTAACACTGTTTCTAGAGTAAGTTTGTGACGGTGGTTTCTATTTTAATAATAATGCTAAAATAATTTTAATAATGAAAGTAATGGGATTTGGAGGATTGTAATGTAGCCAGAAGGGATAAGGAGCAGAATAGGAATGATAACGCCCATTTTAGAGTTTGGGAAGCTGAGGCCCAGAGAAGGGAAGAATCTGTCTGTGATGGAACTGGACCAGGTGCAAGCTACCTGCCTCTACCTTCTACCAGTCTCAGCTCCACAGTTTCATCTTAAAAGCAGTTGCCTTTACTTTTTTTTTTTTTTTTTTTTGCGGTATGTGGGCCTCTCACCGTTGTGGCCTCTCCCGTTGCAGAGCACAGGCTCCGGACGCGCAGGCTCAGCGGCCGTGGCTCACGGGCCCAGCCGCTCTGCGGCATGTGGGATCTTCCAGGACCGGGTCACGAACCCGTGTCCCCTGCATCGGCAGGCGGACTCTCAACCACTGCGCCACCAGGGAAGCCCTGTAGCCTTTACTTAAGGGGCAAGATCTTTTAAGAGCTGCCCACACATATTTGGAAAACAAGCGCTCAAAACTTGGGAAGCAACAATGCAGGTTTCAGAATAGTGCTATAAGAAAGGAAAATAATAAACTAGTCTGCCCTTTAATTGTGAGCAAGACTTCCTGATTCTGAGATAAATTTCTTCCATATTTTATTCAGTTCACTAATTCAAAAGAAAATGTGCCTTGCACTAAATTGAAAAGAAATTTTAAAATTTAAAAATGATTTGGGTTGTGGCTGGTTCTCAACTGCTCATAAGTCACTAATCTGCGATGCTGAGTTGCTGCATTTGGATAAATCTTAGGAGAAGATGAAGCTGGGCAGGCTTCTCCCACGCCAGTGACCCCTGCATGCCGTGGCTAAAACAAAGGCCTTTTAAGAACCTTAGTCTCTAAGTCCAGTGGGCGGCTTTGTCTTGCCTCTCTCAGCCTGGAAGTTCTGTTTTCCAAAAAGCAAAGGGCAGTTAAGCAGAATGAAATTGAACAGGTTATGATGGGAAATCTCTGAGCCACAGAAAACTTCCTATCAAATTTCTAGCAGAGGAGTGAGTTTAGAAATTCCTAGGGCTGGCAGAAGCTTCAAGCCCTCTTAGCACTGGTGAGTTGGGTGCAAACCCTGCGGGGAAGACTAGGTTGAGTCAGGAACCCTCTTTGCCACCCCTCTTTGCTCTAGGCCACCTTAGGAGGGCTAACAACCCTCCTTTTCATTCTAGATGGCTGCTTGTATGACATATAGTTATGACTGCATTTAAGGGTTAAGGCTCACATCAATGGAATTTTTGGTAGTTCACTCTGATAGGTAAGACTGGCCAGCAAGCTCTCAGAAAAGTTATTTGTTGTCCCTGCTCTGTTACCCACTATAAGCTCTGCTCTTAAGGGCAGGGAAGCATGGTCCGGCTCCATCCCAGAAAAAGACACACACACACAAGCTCAATCCCCGAGCTGTGCATTTGCAATACTATAGTGATCAGTAAGTTGAATGTATCTGCTTTACATAAAGCCTTAAAAAATTATCTTCAGGAATGCTTTGTTGAACTTAATGCTTCAAAAAAAGGGGGGGAAAAGATGTGTTATTAAAGTTTATTTCTAAGAGATGTAGAATATTGCAGTTTTGAACATTAAATCTGTTGCAACTATAAATCCCTCCATTATTTCCATCCATTCAGAAAAACAAAGCCAAAGGAGAATTTCTTGGGAAGAAACGAAGGGATTTCCCTAGGTGATGAGAGGCAAGGCTTCCCCTGCCCTGTCTCTAGAGGAAGCCGTAGCAGCAGTTTCTGTCAATTAACAAATGTTACTGCCACTCTGGCTTTAAAAAGTGACTGACAGGGAGCAGCAGGGCTTTTGTTTAGGACTTTGATGGTTACTTTGTGAGGAGAGTGTAAATCCCCTACAATGAGTTAATTAGACCTAGTTTCTTAAATAAAATCAGCTACATAACATATATACACATATATTTTTTCTTTCCTAGTTAACATTCTTTCAGTCTTAGGTACATGGACCAAACCTAACACAGCCCTACCCTTACTTCCCACCACACAGTCCTGAACAAACTTCCACTGAGAGCTCTGAGAAGCAGGGAGGCTAGTGCAGCAGCTGTCAGGAACCAAGGCACAGGCACAGGCAGGGCAAACTGAGGGGGTAAACTGAGTTGTGTGGGATAGGCTGCCACTGGCCACCTGGAGTCACAGAACCCTGCCCCCACCCTAAGCAGGGGGTGTGGTGGGGTGTCCAGATCACACTCGAGTTTTCCCATCCCTTACAGTTCTATCTTTTAAAGGCACATCTAGAAATGGTGCAACTGGGGGCTGGGGCAAGCTGCAAGCAGTTGCTACCCAGGGGTTAAGGGGTTACAAGACTCCATGGCAGAGCAGTGAGGCTGTCCTTGCCCTCCCCCAGATGGAGGGGTAGGAGCAATCTTGGAATCCAGCCTGTTCGGGTGGAGGCCTGGGGAGGGGCCAGCAACAGGAAAGACTAGGGCCGTGGTCAATATGCAAGTACTTAACAGGTCTTTGGTGCTTGTGCAGCAGCATCTCCTTTATGTACAATGACCTCTATAGCCAGCAAAGCGGGGCGGGGGTGGGGGAAGATGGAGAGGAATTGCTGGCCTGACTCCACTCCCTACATTGACCCTCTGTTGCACAAGGGCACAAAGCTCAGGAAGTCTAAACTGCAGTGGATGTACAAGTAGATTTTAGAAAGGGTTTCCTGAAGACAGACCTGGGAAAGTTAACTTCCTTCCCCAGTTCTGCTGAAGATCATGAGACACTGAGCCTGAGCGCTACCCAACCAACAGTTTTGCCTCTTGGTCTTCCTCACAGATGAGAAATTCCTAGGCTTTCTCCTTAGATATGAGTTGAGTACTGGAAGGGTCCCTGGAGGGCCCAGGCAGTGAGCAGGGGACAGAGGTTCTAAGGGCCCAGAGAGCTGCCCACCTCACAGGCCCCTGGGCTCCAGGACCAGCCAGTTCTCGGTGACCATCTGCACATCCTGGCCACTCAGAGGCTCCCGCAGCCTCACCTTCACCTCCAGCTTGCCCCCAGTGGGCTTCCTTCCGTCCAGGACCTGTGAGGACCACGGAGAGGGAGATGGTAACTGAGGGGAAAGGGGTGGGGAGCAGGGAGCTCCCTGTGCTCACAGGTGAGGAGAGGAGCTAAAAGCATCCTGCATCTCAACACCAGAGTCTCCATCTCAGGACAACCCCACCCTCCTGCTGTTTGATGGTGGTGGTTTTAGGTAAGTCTTATTTAAAAAGTCATATGTAAATCCAAATAAGCACCAATGCTCTGAAGTGGAAGTGAGAAACCTAGAGCTCTGCTTACTCAATTTTCCCCACAGTCCCCTTGGCAACTCCTGGAAGAAATGCTCTGGCTTCAAGGTGCAGCCTGAAAAATCACTGAGCCCAAAACTTCAGTTCACAGATGGCCCAGAGAGAAATGAATGATACCGTCACACAGCCACTGTGCAGCAAGGTCAGGACGTGCTTGTCTTTCCAGCCGCCACGCTACTTCCCTCCTATGCAGGAGACGGGGCGGCTGGAGTTCAAAGCAGTGCTACAGAATTGTGAAGTCTAACCAACCTCACTGGGGCTGATACAGGCCCCACTTAAGAACTCCCCCTAACAGGCAGAGGCAACGTAGTGGGAAAAGCCACAGCCTACCAAGGCATCAGCCAGGGTCTGGGCCTAGTTGTGCCAGAGAGGCTCTGTACGAGCTTGTGGAACACCCTTCTCCTCTGGGAACCTTAGTTGCCTCATCATCAGGGGCAAGTTCTGGGAGTCCCTGTGAAATTCAGTGAGTTCAGGGAAGCTTAAGGGGCTGTCTGGGGCTGATTCCTAAACACGGACTAGCTGTGTTCTGGTGGGTCCCTCAGGAAATACATTATCAACTTTATGTCCAGAGCTTGTTCTGCTTCATCACGTTGCCAGACAACTGCCTCAACCATAACCTGCCCCCAGACACCTAGGAATTTGTGTGTGCCAAGTTGACAGCTGTGATCAGGCCCCTCAAAAGCCCCCTAATCCACCATCCCTGGGAGCCTGAGTGGTGCAGAGCGTCTTGGAAGGATTGTTGCTACTTCCTCTCTGGGTGACGCTATGAAATTTTCTCAGACCCTCTGAATCTCTTCATTTGTGAAATGGGCATAGCACATACTCTATAGCACACTTATGGATATTTTTAAATTAATGGGCACAAAAAACCCACAACAGGGACTGATGTTCAGTGAACATTGGCTCTTTTCTTGCCAAGTCCTCCGATTTGCCCACCCTACCTCCACAATCTCTCTGATCTCACACTCATTCTCCAGACGCTCCAGTTTCAGGTGGGCTGTGCCGACCAGCTTGTCACTTCTGAAGAAGGATCTGGAAAGCCAAGAGTCAGCAGAGGATTGGACTGGGCAGGGAAGGCAGAAATGAGCTGGCTAAACCCAGCACAAGAAAACTGAATAGTAGCAGGGGCAGCAGCAGCAACAGAAACCAATCCTTCCCCCCAGCCCACCTTGGCAGTGTGACTGACCAGAGCCCTCACCCTTTGTGGAAGATTTCAAACTTGATTCCTTTGCTTTGAATCACCCTCCTGAAGCCCCGGTGGTTTCGGTTGATGTTTAGTTTGAAGAGCTGATCAAATTCTGCAAGAGTGGGGAGAGGACAGAGGAACTTGGCTCTCAGGGATTTCCTGACGAAGTGGAAACTGGCCCAGGGCTGGCCTCCCCTCTCAATCTTTCTGCCTGCAATTCGGAGTCACTGCCACCAGAGGGAGGTAGAGAGAGCATCGAGGTCCTGGCCTTGAAGTCCACTTGGACAGTTCTTGTTAGACACAGATCAAACCAAAATGGGAAAGGCTTGGAATTTGGAGTCAGGATTCCTGGATTCAAGTCCTGTTTCCACCATCTCCTTGCTGTGAGGCCCTAGGCAAGTCCCTCTACCTCTCTGAGCTTCAGTTTCCCCAATTACTTTAGAGAAGTAGTAGTAATACCTGCCTGTATCTCCTAAGCTGAGAAGACCAAGTAAGATAATAGATCTGAAAGCACTCTGGAAACACAGGTGCTGCACAGATATATCAGAGGGAGGAGAAAGCAGCCCTCACGTGGGTCCTCACCTGGAGAGTTTGTGTTTTTCACCACAGCTGTTTTGTTTTTTTGAGCCTGGTCCTAAAGCAGTGAGAAGAGAGGAGTCAGGACAGCTTGAAAAAACAGAGATACAGGGCCAGGAACTCTGGGCTACATCAATGCTGAGGGAAGGGACCCATAGAGGGAATGTGCCCAAGGGTCTTCAAACCCCTCCCTATAGCCAGACTCCAGGGACGGGGAGAAATAGAGCACAGGGCCCTGGAAGGGAAGATGGGGTTCACAGGATCCTATTGCTACCTGAATCTCACCGAATTAGGATAGTGGAACTCAAACCGCACAAAAGCATCCAAGTCATCAGGGGTCACCCCTATGAAGGAGAAGCAGGAGTCAGGGTCAGAGGGAGTAGCCAGGAGTCCAGCACTTGATGCAGAGGGAGAGCCAGTGCCTCCCTAAGCAGCCAGGAGTGGAGAGTCTAGACAAGTGCCTCTTAGAGTAGGGGTGGCCCTAGGGCTACCTGGAGGGGCTGGGAGGTTCATTCCCCGGACAACAATCAGATGCATTTCTGTGCTGTTCAGTTCTGCGAAGATCCTAGAGCCAGGAAGCAAGGAGAAAGAGCCCAAAGTGAAGGAGAGCAGTAGGAAAAGGTCCCCTCTTCCAGTGGCTGCCTACCCAGCAGCGTGGTGGCCAAGAGGAGAGTGGGCCCAGGGAAGCAAAGCTTGTCTGAGTAGAAGCAGCAGAGCTGGCGTGCAGACCTCGGTCTGTGACACCTAGTCCAGGGCTCTTTCCCCAGCCACCACACAGCTCTGAGCCCCTCCTCACAGACAGGCACCATGTCCTACCGCTCCCCAGCCCCAGGGCCTCCTTCAGGGTCAAGCCTGGGAAGCTTCACTCAAGGGGCCTAAGTCTCCACCCCTGGCTCCCAGCTTCTTGCCCAGTCCCTGCCTGGAGCCACGGTCTCCCTTAGGCTTTGGCACCTCACAGTTTGGAATGTCTTCAGCTCAAAGTGGTGGCTGGGAGGGTCAAGGCCCTGGGCCTGGGCCAGCTGCAGGATCTCAAGCTGCTTCTTGCGGTCTTGAGCAAGATTCTCAAACCTGACAGGGACAGGTGTGCACATCAGCATGGCAGGGCTCATTTTCTGCTCCCCACCCCACAAGCTCCAGCCCCAGCCCCGCACTTACCGGGTAGTCTCGGCCACATTGCCCTGGTGCATAAACTGCTTGGAGAACAGCACACACTTCTGAAAATGGGGGCTCAGAGTGAATCCAGAGTCCAGAGCAGGACCCGTCTAGGTTGGCCTTCGAGGCCTGACTTCTGAAAGGTCCAACCTTCTGAAGCCTCACCCCTCTCCTCCAACACGTACCTCAAGTTCACTGCTCCCAAGTCCCATTGCACTTCTCTGAGTTTTTGCTGTTTCCTCTCCTGAGGATAGCCATTCCCCTAAATTCCCTTAGCAAACGCCTATTCTTCGTTAAAACCTAACAGAAAGGGACTTCCCTGGTGGCACAGTGGTTAAGAATCCGCCTGCCAATTCAGGGGACACGAGTTCGAGCCCTGGTCCGGGCAGATCCCACATGCCGCGGAGCAACTAAGCCCGTGCGCCACAACTACTGAGCCTGAGCTCTAGAGCCCACGAGCCACAACTACTGAAGCCCGTGCTCCTAGAGCCCCGTGCTCCACAACAAGAGAAGCCACGGCAATGAGAAGCCCGCGCACGGCAATGAAGAGTAGCCCCAGCTTGCCGCAACTAGAGAAAGTCCACGCGCAGCAAAAAAGACCCAAGGCAGCCAAAAATAAACTAATAAATTAAAAAAAAACCTAATAGAAACATCACTTTAAAAGCAGACTTGCAGGCAGCCGTTCAGATAGATACACATACACCCAGTTATACATCTATGTATATCTTACATACACACACACACACACACACACACGCATATCTGTCTCCCCAAACACTTCTTCCTCCCATCTTCAAAGTAATTCCCCCTGCACTCTGTTTGAACTTCATAACCACCCTGCAAGAGGGGCATTAATCATCCATTTTATAGATGAGGAAAATGTGGTTCAGAGAAGGGAAGTGCCTTACTCAAGATCACACAGCCAAGTAAGGAGAAGAGCTAGAATTTGAATCCTATCTTGCCTTTCACCAAGGGGAAGCTGTGGGCACTGAAAGGGGAGGACAGACAAGCAGTTTACTGACCTCGTGTTGCTCCAGAAGCATTTTTTGTAGCTGGGCATACACCTCCTCAGCCTTCTGAGAGAGTCGCAGGTCCTCATGGTGGATCAGGATGAAGTCGCCCTCCTCATCCGTTAATGGTGAAGGCACCTGCCCAGGTCACAAGGCCCCTCAGGGGCCTCAAGAGTTAGATTATTCCTCTACTGAGCCTAACAGACACAGGAATCCAAACGAAATGTTTCTCCAGCCTCTAGTAACCTCCAGTGATGGGAACTCATTGCCTGCCATCCTATCCCAGGCTGCTACAATGCTCTGCTTTCCTCTGGCCTTGCCCGTCCTGGTCAGCTCTCACCACAGGCAGCCCCCCTGGCCTCTCTTGGGGTCCTGGGACAGAGAGATGCATAAGCACAAGGCTTTCTCAGCTGTCACCACATCCTATTCAGGTCCCACCTCCTCCAAGCAGCCACCTTGTTCAGTCTGCATGTCCAGCCGGCCACCCACCTCTCTGCCTGAGAAGTCCTGCTGCTCATTAACCAGGCGACACTCACCTTGGAGAGGTCCACAGGTCGGCCAGCCCGCACCTGGATGATCTGAGCCTCAAGGGATTTGGCCACCCGCAGATGGGCTTTGGCCTGCTCCAGGTCCTGGCCACGCTTGGCCTGCAGGGCTGCCCGCTGGTACTGCAGTTTCCGTGCCTGCAGCAGGGCCACCTGCTCTCGCACTGGAGGGAGGGGACGCTGGTCAGAGCCATGCCTGCCTCTCACTAGAGCCTTCACTCCTCCATCCCTCTTCTCCCCAACTCACCAGCCGGACTCAGTGACTCCTTAGAACTCGAGGCTTTGGGCTCAGGCAGGGGCCGGGATGAAGGGACCAGAGGCTGTGCTGGCTTCTTGGCCACTGGGGCCTGGGCTGGGGGCTCATCCTGCAGGTGCCCAGGAGGCTGTCACAGGAGGCTCTTCCCCACCCCGGCCATGGCAGTTTCCAGACTCGGGCTCTCTTCCTAACACTGTACTACTTACTCACTGTGTGACCTGAAAGGAATGGCTTTCCCTCGTGGGCCCTAGAGAGTCTCAGAGCTAGAAGAAGCCTCAAAAGCTCTCTGAGCTAACCTCCCAACATGAGACAGCAGGGTAATGGGGATCAAACCTGGGCTCTGGAGTCAGAAACACCTTGGTCTGAATCCAGCTCTGCTAATTCCTAGCTGGGTGCCCTTGCTCAAGTTTTTTCTTTGTAAAGTAGAAGAAAGAATATCTACCTCGCTGGGCTTGTTAGTATGGACACCAGTGTTTGGGTTCACCCCTCACCTGCTGTTTCCCCCCATCAACCCCTGGAGCCTCGGGCACTCAGCCAAACCTTGTCCTCGTCCTCGTCTTCCTCTGCGGGGGCTGTATCCTCTGAGGAGGCCAGTTTCTGGGCAGCTGCTAAAGTAGCTGCCACCACATCCTCCTCAGTACCCATAGTGGGCTCCCAGCCAGGTATAGGGGGGAATCCTGTAGAAGAGAGACAACTGGGAGAGGGTTCGGGTAGCCTTGGGGAGGCACCAGATTGCTGCCGGTCCTGTGTGGGTCCTCCTGGGCATGGCTGGGATGGGTGGCTCCCCCAGAGCGGAGGCAGATCTGTGAGAAATCATTTCCTCTTCCCCCCATCCTGCTCAGGGACCTCATAAGCCCCCAGGCCAAGCCCCACTCACCTGGAGGAACAGGCAACTCAGCAAAGTCAACTTTCCGTCCTGCTCGGTGGGCTCGAATGGCATCTTGATATTGCTGCAAGGGAAGGAAGGGAGGGATTGATGGTGGGCAGCAGTCTGCAGGCTCCACTCAGGGAGAGACAGGAAGAGGACAAAGACAGCAGCCCCAGGAGGAAAAAGAGCCCCTGAGGCAGCAAGAGCTCCAGAGACAGACAGACAGATGAAGACTCAAAGACCAGGGAGCAGACAGACAGCAGCCAGCCAAGGAGGGAGGCTACAGGCCCACCTTGGCAATACGCTCGTGCATCCGGGCCTTGCGCTCATCCCCACTGCCCCGAGCCTGGGTGCCTGCCTCACGGTACTTGTTCAGCCTCTGCTGCAGGGCGTCTAGCACTGTCTGTGGCTCAGTAGGGGCCACTTGAAAGGAGAAAGGAGATGGCCTCAGCTCTGCCTGCCTCCCCCCAGGCCCCCACTCCACAGTCTCATCATCCGGTCCTACCTGGGGTGGCCGGGATGTCAGAGGCCATCACTGGCTGCACTCGCTCTACTGCTGGGTGTACCTCTGCGGGTGCTGTGGAGGCCTTGGAAGCCTGTGGGAGGGGCTTCAGGTCTGGGGGACCCAGAGCAGAGGTGTAGATGTAGGTGTGGGTGGGGTGCCTGGCCAGCCCCAGCCCCAGCCTGAGCAGGCTCCCCCCGCCCATTCCCACACTGACCCTCAGGTGCTGGGGGCATGGCACTCAGGTCCACAGGCTGCCCCTTCTCCAGGGCCTCCAGGACGGCCCCAAATCTCTGCAGCAGGAAGAAAAGCAGATGTGGGCATAAGCCAGGGAATCCCAAGGATCTGGGCTGAAAAACTCCCCCTCTGGCCAGTCTCACTTAAGCCCAGTCGAGCTGTGTGACCTTGAGCAGGTCACCGCCCCATCTGTGAAATGAGGGATTGGACACAGGACCTCTGAACCGATGCCATACCTTCCCAATCCTCATGAGCTCTCGGGCACGATCTAGGTCTCCAGCCCGCTTGGCGTTCAGGGCAGCCACTTTGTACTCTCTCTGTCGGGCCAACAGCAAGGCCCGTGGGTCTGGGTCTGAATCAGGGGGCCCAGAAATACTAGGGCTGCCCAAGTGGCTTGTCTCAGGCTGGGAGGTGTTGTCTATGGAGAAACAAAAAGTCCACAGAGAGGACATGAAGGTCAAAGAAGAAGGTCACCAGTGCCTCCAGGTCTGGTTGGCCTGAGGACCTCTTAGGGAAGGTGTGACTGACAGCAAGGGAACAATGGCAGGATGGGGAGGCAGGCCTTGGGCTCTGACCTTGGGAACCAGGATGGGATCTGACTCTCTCCAGATACCTGGCTCCACGGAGGGGGGAGCTGGGGGTTCTGCTTCAGGGCTCCTGCTGGTTGTTTCCTGAGGGGCCAGGGGCCTCTTGCCCAAGGCCACTGGAGGTGGGATCTCATCCTCACTGATCTTCCTGCCTTTCCTCACAGCAGCCAGCTGGGACTCCAGAGTCTGAGGGAGAGAAGAACCAGAAACCTAGCCAGCCATCATGGCCTGGACCCTGCTCAAAGACAGGCCCAGGATCCTTCCCCTCTGCGAGGCTGGCGGGGAGGCTTCCCCTCCGCTGGCCCAAGCTCCTCCTGTGCCTCACCCTCTGCCCTCACTGCCTTCAGCCCCACTACTAGCCCTGCTTCCCAGCCGAGCCCAACCCACCTTCAGGCCGCGCTCACAGCGCCTGGCTTTGGCTGCTTCACCTGTCTCCTTGGCACTGGCCACCGCCTCCCGGTAGTTGTGGATCCGATCCTCCAGCAGAGCCTGCAGCCCCTGAGGCCCTCCAGCCTGTAGATACTTGAGTTCAGTGCCCCACCACTCCAGGGCCAGCCAGGCCCTTGCTGCTCCCTCCCTGCAAGGAAGCTGCCCCGGAAAACGAAGCTCTTGGATTCAAGGAGAAGGAAGAACCTAAAAGCCTCAAGGTGGGAGGCAAAGACTCACTGGAGAGGCCAGAGGCCATGTCAGAGGCAAACACAGAGGCCCAGACAATCTGTGGAGGCCAGGAAATGGCTGCAGGGGGCGGTCTGGGAGAACAGAGAGGCCTTTGAGGCCGGCAACCACCAAGGAGTTTCTTGGGCTCAGCCTCTGCTTGGGGCAGCTGCTGAAGGAGGGCCCTGGAAAGAGTTACCACAGTATTCCTAGGCAAGCCGTGCTCCGTGTGTGTTATACATGGACATGCAGGCACAAAGGACATGGACAAAGGCACAATGGACCCTCCAGAACCCACCTGAGCCTCTGGGACTGAAGCTGTTAGGAGAGCTGTCTGCACTGGAGGTTCAATGTTCTCCTGTTCCTTCTCAGAGCCCCCTGGGCTGGCTGTCTCATCGCCATCCAAGGGCCCAGCCTCCTCATGTGCACCCAGGACCTCCTGCAGCTCAGTCTGGGGAGACACAAGTCCCAGGAGCTGGGGAGCCTCATGACCATACCCACGACAGGACCCGAGAATCAAGGACACTCTCCCCCAGCAGTATTTCCCAGTATCACTCACTGTGCCTGAAAGTCCCCTCTACCAAAACACTCCTTTAATCTGACCAGGGATAGGCTTGAAATCAGTGAAGCCTCCAAATCTGAAAATCCCCAAGTACAGAGCTCAGACCACACATCAAAGGGGAGAGATCTCACACCTTACAGTCAGGAAAAGGGCCCAAGAAGGGCAAGGCACTCAGTCAACATCAGCGCACACAGAGGGAAGCACCCCAGGCCTCCTCCGCAGGCTTGACCACAGAGCCCTCCAACACCAGCCCGGCAGACGCACCAGCAAGTCTGCATCGTCCTCCAGCCCTTCCTCCTCCTCCTCCTCCACATCCCGCAGGCAGTCTGCCGCCAACTTCTCGATGTGGGCCATAGGCAGTGGGGCTGGGGGAAGAGGGTCACAGCAACTCAGAGAAGATTCCCAAGGAGTAAAGGAGGGACTTCAATCCACTGAGCTGGCAGGCACACCCAGGTAGAAATCCTCCTTCCCCCTGACAGCCAAAGTCCCACCTCTGCTCTTCCTTTATGACCCAGTGCAGAAGCCCCTCAGCAGGGAAACATGTCCAGGCCCTCCAACAGGCAACAACCTGCTCCCTTTTTGGCACTTTTGCTGTGGTAGTTATTCACAGACATATCCATCCATTCCCCCTAACCACACCTTTCACATATATATAAAGATTTTTAACATGCATTTGAGCTTCACAGTAATTCTGCAAGATAGGTAATACTGGGAACTCCTGGCGGTCCAGAGGTTAGGACTCTGCGCTTTCACTGCCGAGGGCCTGGGTTCAATCCCTGGTTGGGGAACTAAGATCCCACAAGCTGTGCAGTGTAGCCAAAAAAAAAAAAAAAAAAAGACAGGTAATACTATCCACATTTTATGTATGAGTAAACTGAGAACTTTATTAATTTTCCTAACATTGCAATCCTGGTAAATGGCTGAGCCAAAATTCAAACCCAGGCTCATCAAACCCAAAGCAGGTTTGGACTGAGAGAGAAGTGATGGCCATCATTCTCCCCAACCAGTGAGCCCCTTCTTGGGTCCTCTCCTTGTCCTCAGTTCAGGAGCACATGGGATGGGAGATGGTTCTCTCTAAGGGTTCCTGGTTTAGACCCTCTGACCCTCCCAGGCTTCAGGTCTCTGTCCTCTTCCAAGCTGGGGAGGGAGATACCACTTATTCATTCATTGGACACAATTTCTATGCACTCATTATGTGCCCAGTTCAGCCTGTGCTGAGCCCCTAGTCTATACCAGGCCCTGGCTAGGGCTAAGGATAGGGACCTGAGTCAGCCTGCGACTCAGACTGCTGACTGTCCACAAGGGAGAGGGCGCAGTCCAGAAAGGAGTGAGCTCCCCATCACACAGCCAAGTGAGCAGGGCAAGATGGCCTCTTGGCGGGAATGCTGCAGAAGGGACATGGATATCAGAAGGACCGGATGATCTGGCCGGCTCCCCACCCCCTGCAGAGCCCACCTGGCCCCAGCATCAAGTGCTCCAAACTCACCCTGCCCCTTGGGTGCTGGCTTCTTGCCTGTGGTCCCTGCTTCCCCAGTGAGGGCCAGCAGCTCAGCCTCCAGGTCCCCATCATCTCCAGTCTCCTCCATCCCCAGCAGCATGTCCTCAGGGCTGAACTCCATAAACAGCCCAAGCTGAGAGGAGACACACAATGAGGCAGAGGGTGGAGCCCAGCCCCAGAGCCAGCCTCCAGGAGCTCAGCGGCTCCTTTGCTGTCTGTGGGGCCTAATGTGCAGAAAGGGAAACTGAGGCCTGCAACGTTACCCCCTGGGATGCTTATCTCCCTGGTGACTCTACAAAGAACCCAGTAAGACCACACTACCATTATGATTACTAGCAACAATAACAGCACTAGCTTCCAGGCAGGGCATGTAGTAGCACTCTAGGTGACCATCTCAGTTACTTCTCATAATCCTGAGATACGTCCTATTTTCTTTTAAATTGTGGTAAAATACATGTAGCGTGAAAACTACCATCTTAACAGTTTTTAAGTGTAGAGTTCAGTGGCGTTAAGTACATCCACATTGGTATGCAGCCATCACCACCATCCGTCCACAGAACGCTTATTATCTTGCAAAACTGAAACTCTGTAAACTCTGTACCCATTAAACAACTCCCCACTGCACCCCCCCACCCCGTAACCACTACTCTACTCTCTGTCTCTATGAATTTGACTACTCTAAGGTAGGTCCTATTTTTATCTCCATTTTCAGATGAAACTGAGACAGCCTTGTAAGTGGCAGAGCTAGAATTTAAAATAAGGTCTTGTGTCTTGAGTCTATGCCCTTTATCCTACCACCTCCCTTACCTGCCTCTTTTAAGACAATAAAAATCGGCTAAGAAGTCTCAGAACTTGCACCCAGAAGAAATAAAGGGAGAAAATTAGAGACCCCATCAGTCCCCGACTTGGGCCACAGCCCAAGTTGTGGGCAAGCAAAGCTGTGGCCCTAAATGAGGAATCCATGAGCGCACTGAGACTCCATCAGAACACCCTAAACTCTGGCGGTTCTTGAACCCTCCAGATCATTCACATGGAGGTGGCCATGGCAGGAGGAAGCCTGGGATGAAACACACGAGAGTTCAGGCCTCATCTCCCACATGTGTGTGGCAGGGGCGGGTCAGAGGGTCTCTAAGGGTTCTGCCAACTCCAGGAGGCATGGCTCAAAGTCTCTAGACGAACAGGGAAACCACACACGTGACCCAGTTTGCCTGAGTTGTCAGAGACCCTCACGCTCAGACTGACCCAGAGGTGAAGGTGAAGGTAAAGGTAAAGGAGGCTGTATATCCGTACCTGCTTGGCAGCTGCCACACCCTGGTCACTGGCCTGAGGGCCCTTCCGAGGTCTTGGCCCTGGCATCTTGGCAGCCTGGACACTCGTCTAATGGGGAGTCGAAGAGGCTCAGACTGGAGCAGCCTACAAGCCCCGCCCCCAATGGGTGTGGTTAGTAAACTCCCAACTCAGAGAAGGAAGGCAATGCTTAACACCCAAGGCTGAAACACCAGCCCTGGAAGTACAGCACTGAAGCAAGCACCATGGAAGATGAAAGGGACGTGGCCACCTGTTAATAGGCTTAAGTGGGGGAGTGTGGACACAATAAAAAGTTACCGAACTGACTGACAAATTTGGATTAAACCCAAGTGGTTGAGTGGTGAGTGGCTTAAGAAGGCAGGTTCAGGGAAGTAACTCTAGGTACAGGGTGGGTATAAGGCTGGGTAGGATTTAGAAAGGCTCTAAAACTGTGCTGTTAAACACAGTAGCCATATGTGGCTGTGTATGTTTAAATTTAATCAAGTTAAAAATCCTGTTCCTCAGCTAGTGGCTACCATCAGCCAGCACAAATAATGAACATTTTCATCACTGCAGAAAGTTCTATTGGACAGTTCTGCTCTAGAGAAATCTGACTCAGCATTCTGATTCACTCAGAGACCTCACAACCATTCATAGGACCTACTGTGCATCAGTGTCCTGGGCATTGGGAGCGCAAGAATGAATCTGACATGGTGTCAGTCCTCAAAGAACATTTACATGGTGGAGAGTCCCTCATCACTGGACAAAACCCACACAGGGCGGCGCCAGGGGCCACGGGTGCCCAGGGGCAGCCCCTTACCCAGCAGAGAGAAAAGGCTTCTTGGAGACGGTGGTGCCCGTGCTGAGTTATGAAGGTTTTGGGGGGAAGGAAGGGGAATAGGATTCCAAACATAGGGAACAACCTGATAATGGTTCTGAGGTGACAACAGCTTGACCTGCACAGGAAAACTAAACTGGGATTAGTGGGGCATAAAGTGTGAGGCAAGAAATGGTACAAGCGAAGCTGAAAATGTGAGCAAGGGGCAAAAGAGAAAAACCTTTAAGCCTAAAGGAGTTTGGGCATGATTCTGAAGGCAATGGACGTGATGCGATTAGGTCGGCGATTCAGAAACATCCCTCTGGCTGCAGAAAGGAAGGAAGTAGGAGGGCGAACCCAGGCTGGAAGCCGTCTCGGCACCGAGCATCTTGCAACGGTCTCGGCGAAAGGGGAGAAGCTGAGACAGCGTGGGGGCGGCATTGGGGATGGAGAGAAGTGGACCGACTCGAGTTAGGGGGTAAAATCAACAGGGCTCGGAGGTTAACTGCATGTGCACTCACGGGAGGGGGCGCTCAGGATGACTCCAGGCGTCAGATTTCAGTGACTTGGGTGAACAGCTGGCGGTCAACTGAGCGGGTGACACGGAGTGAGCGGGTCAGTGAGACGCGCCAAGTCTGCGGCTCCGGGGGCACCGGGCTGGGGGCAGCGGTGCTGTACCAGGCCCGGGCTCAGGCGATAGAAGGGCAGGGAGTGCGCAGGGGAGGGGAAGCCGGGGACCCCACTCCCGAGCTGCAGGACGCGCCGTCCTGCCCTGCCCAGCCGCCTCCATCTCCCCCGCCGTCCCCTCCTCTTCCCTCGCCAGAGGGCGGGATTGCGGCATACCTCGCGGCGGATCCGAAACCGAACCGTGCCTTCTCCCGCCGGGGACCGCCCAGGCCTCCCGCGGCCCCTGGGCCGCCGAGGAAGCCGCGACAGGAAGCGCCCCGGCGGGAGGCGCCTCGCGCTCTAACACGTGACTCCACGACCGGTGCGGCGCGTATTACGCATGCGCAAGGCAAAGCGGGCGTGGCGCTCCAACAGGTGACTCCAAGGGTGGGGTTCTCAGCGCGCAGGCGCCTTCGGGCAGGTAACGCAAAGTTTTCACGGAGGGTCGTTGTACAGTTCAGGGTTGTCCGGCTGCTTGTGCAAACGCAGAGGTTTGACCCCTGTCCTTGCCCATTTATTAATACAATTTACCCGCCAAGCTTCTCCCTCACTCCCACTCTGAGGCTGTTTGGGCGCAAGCTCACTTATCTAGCCTCAAGTCCTCGTCCCGCCCCTCGGCGTGGAGGTGAGGATGGTGCAGCCTCCGCCCTAGAGGAGCGGTTTCTCTGCTCACCATCTTCCGCAGTGCCCTGTGTAACTGGGTCTCTAAGAAAGAGAAATGGGGCTCACCATCTTCTTCTTAATCATTCAGCACTTAAATGTACCTTTTCCAATTAGAAGGCGGGTTGAATACTTAAGATATGAAAGGCAGTGTTCATTGCACCTCTTTATAAAGTCACTTCAGACAGTTCTTACTGTCTTTTAACACCAAGTTCTTACTCCCCTATCCGGTAGGGCAATGCAATGCAATTGGAGGGTAGGGGGAAGGAATCTTCCATCTAAAACCTAGCAAATCACTTCCTCCTGCCTATTTCCTAAACTTTTATCTTCCAGTTTCCTTGGACAACGAGCTTTTCCACCTCCTTATTGCTTTTTGGTGATTTCCTGAAGAAGAGACTGTCTTTACTATTTTAAAATGGAATGTTCAGGGAACTCCCTGGTGGTCCAGAGGTTAGGACTCTGCTCTCACTGCTGAGGCCCCGACTGCAATTCTTGGTCTGGAAACTAAGAGGCTGCAAGCCATAAGGTAGAGCAGCCAAAAAAAAAAAAAGAATGTTGAAAAGAAATAAAATGGAAGTTTCACTCCCATATTTCTTCTCATTAAACTTCAAAATGTTTTATAATGAAACATTTAAGACATATAAAAATGTACAATATTTCACATTTGCTAGAATGCAAACTCCATAAAGGCAGGAGCTTTTGCTTGTTCTTCAACTTCAGTGTCTAGAGCAGTGCATGGTACACAGTAGGCACTAAATAAATAGTTACTATTTATTGTGTGAATTAACAAATACATGGGCACTTACCGCAAGTTTAAGAAAAACCAGTACAATACTCTTGAAGCCACCTCGCCACCTCTCATGTTACAACCCTTTCCCAAAGAGATATTCAGTCTCCTGAATTTGGTGTTTATTATTCCTGAGCATTTCTACTATGTATGTGTACATCCTTAAGCAAACCATAGTATTTTTTTTTGCAAGCTTTGACATTATATCATTGTTATCACTGCAAATATTCTTCAACTCCTTTTTTTACTCGACCTTTTTAGCTTCATCCATTGATACTTATTACTTATTTTTCATTTCTGTATGTTATCTCACAGTATGAAAATAATTCACTTTTCCAATGTCTTGCCATTACAGTGCTATGAATATTCTTGTATATAATTCCTGGTGTTTACATGTGTTTCTCTAGGGTATATTCCTAGGAGTGAAATTGGGGGCTCATAGGATTTTATAGACTAAATATTTCCAAATTATCTCCAATGCAGTTGTTCTAGTTTACACTTACATCAATGGGGCATTTGGTTTCCAATTGTTCCATATCACCATGGAAAGATTTTTTTTTAATAGATGTGAAAGTGTTTTGACTTGCAGGCTTCTTATACTATGTTTCCATTTTGTTGGTTATATTTCTTATTCTGTGGATGCCTTATTTACCCATTTTCCTTTTTCTTATTGTATAATGCTTTAAAATATTCTGATACTGATCCTTAGTCCATTACGAGCAGTTATAAATATATGTATCTATGTATTTTTTGAGCTATTTAATTTGTTGCAGATGTTATATTTCACTCATAAATGTCTTATCATGATTCTCTTAAGAACAAGGACATTCTCCTACACAACCACAATAATTTATCACACCCACAAAATTTAACATTTACATAATCCTATTACCTAATATGAATATAGTCCATAATAATGCTTATAACTGTTTGTATCTCTTAAATCCATGACCCAATCAAGGTTCTTACAGTCTACTTAGCTATTTAGCTCTCATTTCTCTAGTCTCCTTTAGTTTAGAATAGTTTCTCCATTTTTTTCTTCTTTTGTGATATGAATATTTTTGAAGAGGAATCATTGCTTTGTGAATATTTTTCCCTCAATTTTGATTTACCTGATAATTTTTCACATCAGTAGATTGAGGTCAAACCTTTCTGGCAGGACTATGACATGGATGATGTATTTTCTCAGTAGCTGACATGAGGTTTTAGATGTCAGTTTGTTCTATTGTTGGTTTATCAGAATTAACTTGCAAAGTTATACAAAAAAACCCTACCAAGATTTTAATTGGAATTGATTTCTATTTAGAGATTAATTACATTTATTAGATTTATTCCTAGGTACCTTATATATTCTGTGCCATCTAAGTATTTTTTATTTAAAGATTTGTTTTTATGATAAATGGTATCTTTTTAAAAATTCCATTTTCTAGCTATTTGTTACTAGGGATTATTTATTACTGATATTATTTCCAGCAGTTCCTTTTTATGTGCTAAGTATATTACACTCACATTGTTCAAAAGTTAAGAGATACATAATGACATACAGTGAATGTCTTCCTCTAACCCTGAAGGTAGCCATCCAGTTCTTTCCCAGAGGCAACCAATATAAGTAATTTCTTACTTACTCTCCTGGAACTATTTTATATAGATACCGTAATTGTGTGCTTCTATTTATATACATGGTATGTTACCATTAAAATGTCAGGGCTACTAACAGAAATAAAACCCAGAGAGAGGGCCTAGTGTAGGAAGGATGGTTTCATTTTATAATTTGATGTTTGTAATGACTATAAAACTTCCCAAACACTCCAGAAAAAGCAAATGATTTAACGGAAAATTGCAAAATACATGACAGCCATTGCTGTTCAGTATACTTTGCTACAATGATTCCATGTGCTTAGGAAATGGAAACAGGGCTCTTTAAAAACAGCAGATCACAGTTCTTCCTTGTGAAGCCCTTCACTCTTCTTTCAGTGCATATAAAACATCATCCTGGCTGACGTTGAGCCGCACACGAAGGAGCAGGTCATTCCTGCTGGGCTCCACAAGGAGGAGGCGGCAGGAGCCTAGGTGAGAGCACACCGCCATGGTCTCTGACATGGTGGGGTACGGGAGACCCTCCATCCTGCACAGTGCCACGTGTTGAGTGTATACCTAGAAACAAAAAACAAACCTGAGGTCAGCTGCCAGAAGGTAGTCCTGGGTCTGTATCCAATCATTATTTCTTCTTTTGGGACAATGAGACACTTCTTTTCCAGGATACTCAGTACCCCAGAAGGCATCAAGGGGTGCCCCACTGGGGCACAAACACAGGGGCAGAATGTAGTACTGGCCTCGGAATCAGACAACAGCAGGTCTGAACCCTGGTTCTGCCAATTACCTAAATAAGCAACCCGGGCCAGTTATTTCACTTTTTGAGCTTCAGTTTTATCTATTAAATATACTACAATATCCGTCATGAGTTAATAGATATAATATGCTTAGCAACTGTCACAGTTATACAAACAGTCCTCATCTCCAGGGGCTGAGTGTTCCTACTGAGACTGTCATAATTCAAGTCAAATTTTGCTATAAGGGCATTTTCTTTGGCAGAAACAGTGAGCAGGTGCCAAGGCATGTCCCTTGGAAAAGCTCAAAGGCCTAGAGAGAATACAGGTCACTCTCTCCAGAAGAGCTGTCTCAGGCTTTACAAAAACAAAAACGGGCAAAACATGACTAGCGACTAAATGTTTAAAAAAGAATTTAGGGGCTTCCCTGGTGGCGCAGTGGTTGAGAGTCCACCTGCCGATGCAGGGGACACGGGTTTGTGAGCCGGTCCGGGAAGATCTCACATGCCGCGGAGCGGCTGGGCCCATGAGCCATGGCCGCTGAGCCTGTGGGTCCAGAGCCTGTGCTCCGCAACGGGAGAGGCCACAACAGTGAGAGGCCCGCGTACCAACAACAACAACAAAAAGAATTTGAAGAAGAAAAGCTTAAAGGAAATAAACAGCTGGAAGGAAAATGTTTTCCTGACATCTCTATTTGTCTAAAACATACTCATACACACAGATATACAAACTCCCAGGTATATACTTAAACACCTTTAATAAACCACTAAGGCCCAAGCCCTAATGATTCCTTTTACTTGATATAGTTGAAATTATTCTCAGAGTGTTTGGATTGATCTTTGTGATTTTTTTTTTAACATCTTCATTGGAGTATAACTGCTTTACAATGGTGTGTTAGTTTCTGCTTTATAACAAAGTGAATCAGCTATACATATACATATACCCCCATATCTCCTCCTTCTTGCGTCCCCCTCCCACCCTCCCTATCCCACCCCTCTAGGTGGTCACAAAGCACCAAGCTGCTCTCCCTGTGCTACGCAGCTGCTTCCCACTAGCTATCTGTTTTACATTTGGTAGCGTATATATGTCAATGCTACTCTCTCACTTCGTCCCAGCTTACCCTTCCCCTCCCCGTGTCCTCAGGTCCATTCTCTACTTCTGCGTATTTATTCCTGTCTGTTTTTTTTTTTTTAGATTCCATATATATGTGTTAGCATACGGTATTTGTTTTTGTCTTTCTGACTTACTTCACTCTGTATGACAGACTCTAGGTCCATCCACCTCACTATAAATAACTCAATTTCGTTTCTTTATATGTCTGAGTAATATTGCATTGTATATATGTGCCACATCTTCTTTATCCATTCATCTGTCAATGGACACTTAGGTTGCTTCCATGTCCTGAATATTGTAAATGCAGCTGCAATGAACATTGTGGAACATGACTGTTTTTGAATTATGGTTTTCTCAGGGTATATGCCCAGTAGTGGGATTGCTGGCTCGTATGGTAGTTCTATTTGTTTTTGTTTTTTGCAGTACACGGGCCTCTCACTGTTGTGGCCTCTCCTGTTGCGGAGCACAGGCTCCGGACACGCAGGCTCAGCGGCCATGGCTCACGGGCCCAGCCACTCTGCGGCATGTGGGATCCTCCCGGGCCGGGGCACGAACCCGCATCCCCTGCATCGGCAGGCGGACTCTCAACCACTGCGCCACCAGGGAAGCCCCCTATTTTTAGCTTTTTCAGGAACCTCCATACTGTTCTCCATAGTGGCTGTACCAATTCACATTCCCACCAGCAGTGCAAGAGTGTTCCCTTTTCTCCACACCCTCTCCAGCATTTATTGTTTATAGATTTTTTGATGATGGCCATTCTGACTGGTGTGAGGTGATACCTCATTGTAGTTTTTTGTTTTTTGGTTTTTTTTTTTTTGCGGTACGTGGGCCGCTCACTGCTGTGGCCTCTCCCGCCGCAGAGCACAGGCTCCGGACGCGCAGGCTCAGTGGCCATGGCTCACGGGCCCAGCCGCTCCGCGGCATGTGGGATCCTCCTGGACTGGGGCACGAACCCGTGTACCCTGCATCGGCAGGCAGACTCTCAACCACTGCGCCACCAGGGAGGCCCCCTCATTGTAGTTTTGATTTGCAATTCTCTAATGATTAATGATGTTGAGCATTCTTTCATGTGTTTGTTGGCAATCTGTATATCTTCTTTGGAGAAATGTCTATTTAGGTCTTCTGCTCATTTTTGGATTGGGTTGTTTGTTTTTGTGATATTGAGCTGCATGAGCTGCTTGTAAATTTTGGAGATTAATCCTTTGTCAGGTGCTTCATTTGCAAATATTTTCTCCCATTCTGAGGGTTGTCTTTTCGTCTTGTTTATGGTTTCCTTTGCTGTGCAAAAGCTTTGAAATTGCATTAGGTCCCATTTGTTTATTTTTGTTTTTATTTCCATTTCTCTAGGAGGTGGGTCAAAAAGGATCTTGCTGTGATTTATGTCATAGAGTGTTCTGCCTATGTTTTCCTCTAAGAGTTTTATAGTGTCTGGCCTTACATTTAGGTCTTTAATCCATTTTGAGTTTATTTTTGTATATGGTGTTAGGGAGTGTTCTAATTTCATTCTTTTACACGTAGCTGTCCAGTTTTGGCAGTACCACTTATTAAAGAGGCTGTCTTTTCTCCATCGTATATTCTTGCCTCCTTTATCACAAATAAGGTGACCATATGTGTGTGGGTTTATCTCTGGGCTTTCAATCCTTTCCACTGATCTATATTTCTGTTTTATGCCAGTACCATACTGTCTTGATTACTGTAGCTTTGTAGTATAGTCTGAAGTCTGGGAGCCTGATTCCTCCAGCTCCGTTTTTATTTTTCAAGATTGCTTTGGCTATTCGGGGTCTTTTGTATTTCCATACAGATTGTGAAATTTTTTGTCCTAGTTCTGTGAAAAATGCCATTGGTAGTTTGATAGGGATTGCATTGAATCTGTAGATTGCTTTGGGTAGTAGAGTCATTTTCACAATGTTGATTCTTCCAATCCAAGAACATGGTATATCTCTCCATCTGTTTGTATCATCTTTAATTTCTTTCATCAGTGTCTTATAGTTTTCTGCATACAGTTATTTTGTCTCCTAAGGTAGGTTTATTCCTAGGTATTTTATTCTTTTTGTTGCAATGGTAAATGGGAGTGTTTCCTTAATTTCTCTTTCAGAGTTTTCATCATTAGTGTATAGGAATGCAAGATATTTCTGTGCATTAATTTTGTATCCTGCTACTTTACCAAATTCATTGATTAGCTCTAGCAGTTTTCTGGTAGCATCTTTAGGATTCTCTATGTATAGTATGATGTCACCTGCAAACAGTGACAGCTTTACTTCTCTTCTGATTTAGATTCCTTTTATTTCTTTTTCTTCTCTGATTGCTGTGGCTAAAACTTCCAAAACTATGTTGAATAACAGTGGTGAGAGTGGGCAACCTTGTCTTTTTCCTGATCTTGGTGGAAATTGTTTCAGTTTTTCACCATTAAGAACGATGTTGGCTGTGGGTTTGTCATATATGGGCTTTATTATGTTCAGGTTAAGTTCCCTCTGGCCTACTTTCTGGAGGGTTTCTACCATAAATGGGTGTTGAATTTTGTCGAAAGCTTTTTCTGCATCTATTGAGATTATCATAGGGTTTTTCTCCTTCAATTTGCCAAAATGGTTTATTACATTGATTGATTTGCATATATTGAAGAATCCTTGCATTCCTGGGATAAACCCCACTTGATCAGGGTATATGATGCTTTTAATGTGCTCTTGGATTCTGTTTGCTAGTATTTTGTTGAGGAATTTTGCATCTATGTTCATCAGTGATATTGGCCTGTAGTTTTCTTTCTTTGTTACATCTTTGTCTGGATTTGGTATCAGGGTGATGGTTGTGATTTGTTTTTAAACAAGGCTTGTTCTGAAAGCTTTGCCCCACACTACACCATAAGCTGTATCAGGGCAGCAACTTTTGTCTTGCTCATCTTTGAATCTCCCACTCCCAGAAAAGTATCTGGCACATAGTAAAGCCTCAATCTAATATGCAGAAACCATTTGCTAAAGGTCTCTTCTCATGTAACTCAATTAAATATCACATAAAAATAGGCACTGGTTTGATATTCTTTAGCATAATCAGGTTGGCACAAAATGGAGACGGACTATTACACAGTGGTTAAAATTCCCACATATTATATTTTAAAGGCACCAGACCAAAATAGGATTTTTTTAAAAGTAGATCAATCACCTGTTGAAATGTTGCTTCCTCCAGTCCTGATCGACGGAACTCTGCAAGGATGGCTCTCAGGAAGCTCTGTTCCAGAACGGAGGAATTCCTTAGAGAAAATGAGGAGATGTGAATTCTCCTAAGTGGCTGTACCACCAACTCAAGGAAAGCCAAATAAAACTTCTCTGTGTCTTTAGAGAAGAGAGAGGAAAAAACTTGGGACTATTTCCTCCTATATTCCTATATGATTTGGCAAGGATTTCCCTTTCCCTCAAAGTCTCAAAATGATATGAAAAATAACACTTTGGAAGTAAGGGAACACAGCAACTATATCTGGACATGTACCAGCACCCCCGTTTCATGGTTGAGTATATCATTCAATGTGAGAGAAGTAGCTACTTCCTTCTTCTTATTTCCACAACACTTTACTTCATAAACACCTATAGTGTAACTCAATACATGGTAATTATTCTCCTATTATACTCGGATTACATTTCTGTCTCTGACTAGACTATGCCCCTTAAGAAAAGGGACAGCACTGTCAGTAAATGCAGGTTGTATGAGTAAAAGCTTTGAAAGGGAAGCATGCTTCCATGGCCCTCTCCAGTGGTCTTCCAAGGGAGGTTCAGGGTCAGGAAGCAGAAGTGTCTTACTTGATGGCAGTGATGTATGACGATGAAAACATCTCCTCTACTGCTTCCAGTAAGTGGGCTGTAGTGACCAGGCCAGGGGAGTCGGGCTTCTGGCAGGAGAACTCACAAATCTCTGTGGCACGCCTACAAATGTCCAGGCAGCGTCGTGCATCTCCAGAGAGGGCTGCTACCTACAAGAGGGAACATTTTATTCCTCGAGATCCCCTTGCCGTCTCAACCCAGAAGAAAAACCAACTGATTCTGTGTTCAGATAAAAAGGAAGGGCAGGGCTGGGAATGGACTTAAGCATGAAATTAAGTACTTGGCCCTGGCTGGGAACCTGGTGGGAGCTCAGATATAAATTATTATACTGTCTGGGACTTTTCCCCAAGTCCACACCACACCTTTGTCTTGGCCTTACAGATAATTCCAGAATGGAAGAGACAGAAATTCTCAACTTTATTTAATATTAGAAAAATGAAGAAATATAAAAGAAGAGACCTTTGGCCCAAGATCATTACTGAACCATCTGGAGACACAAGGGTCTTGTTCCTTGCATGAAGAGAAAAAGCCAAGAGGCTGAGGTAGAGCCTATTTTGGAGATAAAGCCACAATCTGGGGCTTCCCTGGTGGCGCAGTGGTTGAGAGTCCGCCTGCCGATGCAGGAGACACGGGTTCGTGCCCCGGTCCGGGAAGATCCCACATGCTGCGGAGCGGCTGGGCCCGTGAGCCATGGCCGCTGAGCCTGCGCGTCCGGAGGCTGTGCTCCGCAACGGGAGAGGCCACAACAGTGAGAGGCCCGCGTACCGCAAAAAAAAAAAAAAAAAAAAGCCACAGCCGGAGCCTCCCTCACAGCATGTAATGAATTTTGGAAACTACCTGGTCAATGGCTAAATGAACCAGAATCAAGAGGGAAGGAAGCCATGAAGCTGGAGGACCCAGAGGAATCTGTGGTTAGATGAATTAGACCAACCCCCCATGCCAATGGCTCTGCTTTTGTGCCTGCCTTCCTTTCCATGTGCACAGAGGCTGAGGGGCTCCTGGGCTCCCTTTACGGGGAATCCTATACTCTCTCCCAAGATGACATAGGAGGGCTCTTGCATTTCAAATTTAACTGTGGGAACTCCTGGAGTCACCATTGCCTGCAAGGATTTCTGTCTGTATATTCCCAGTGCTTGCCAGCAACCCCATCATTCACCTGACAACCATCGCAGGCGATGACATCCTGCCTGATAGCGTCCCAAAGTAACTATTTTCTTCCAACTATAAAACATTAAGTTTAAAAAAGCAAATCGTATAGGCATACACATACATGCATGCGCAGGCATACACACACCAAAAACTAAGACATTAAAAGGAGTCATTTCTGGGAAGTGGGATCATAGGAGATTTTATTTTCTTATTTTTTGGCTCTTTTTTCAATTGGGGTATAGTTGCTTTACAATGTTGTGTTAGTTTCTGCTGTACAACGAAGTGAATACATGTATACATATATTCCCTCCCTCCCCCCCCCATCCCACCCATCTAGGTCATCACAGAGCACCAAGCTGAGCTTCCTGCGCTATATAGCAGGTTCCCACTAGCTATCTGTTTTACACATGGTAGTGTATTTATGTCAATCCCAGTCTCCCAATTCATCCCATCCTCCCCACCCCACCCCTCCCCTGTGTCCACATGTCTGCTGTGTACATCTGCATCTCTATTCCTGCCCTGCAGACAGGTTCATCTGTACCATTTTTCTAGGTTCCACATATATGCGTTAATATACAATATTTGTTTTTCTCTTTCTGACTTACTTCACTCAGTATGACAGACAGGATTATAGGAGTTTTTAAATGTTTTGTGTCTATTTCTGTTTTCAGAATTCAAATATAAGACATTCAAAACAAAAATCACTTTTCCAGTAACCCAAGACGGAAACATGAGCACCAGCGTATATTATTCCCTCCTTCTAATCTCCCATATTCAGCTGGTGAGGATGTCCTGGGGATGTTTCCGCCCTATCACTCCTCCTTTCCTCTGTGTGAAGCAGCACCATACAGTGGTTAATAGCAGGGACTCAAAGGCTGCTCAGAGGCCTAGAATCAAAGTGGACAGGTGACCCTGGGAGACTAGAAAACACCCAAAGCACTTCCCACTCTGAGGGTACCTGTGAACGTTGGTGACCGTAAGCACTCTTTTTGACTGCTTCTGGGGTGAGGGAGACAAAAGAAAAAGCTGGGGCCACCCAACATGGAATCTAAGAAAAGACCTTGCATAAGCTTGGGGCCCGACCTCCATTACAGCCCCAGTATGAGGGTGAGTGAAAGACTTATCATGCAGAAGGGATGGCAAGAAAAATGGCCTGTTGTGACCTTGGCGTTAGGTGGGTGTAGGGTGACAAAAACTCACCGAGTCTTTGCAACCACAAGCCCTCACATGGATTTGTACCCCAAATTTATGTTCTCCTAAAAACCTCAAGTAGAGAATTTTGTTTAAAAATGGTCCCAGTTGGTAGTGCCCCTCAGTAACTGACAGAAGCACAAACAAACTAAATGAATTCAACTTCAGCCCAGGCCTCAATCAACTCTCAGATAAGGCTCTTAAGAAACATGAGCATACAGTTAAAAAAAAAAAAAAAAAAATCAAGACACAAAATACAAGGAAACAAGGCCATACAGGCATGTGAATCAGCAATCAACAGAAGTAAACCTACAAAGACTTCAGATATCATAAGATAAACAATATAGGTGTGTTTCTATGTTAAGAAATAAAAGAGAGGTTTGAAATTACAGGCAAGAGTTTTGGGTAAAAACAGCAGCCAAGTTTGAAGTCTTCTGAAACCTTATTTAAAGACCAAGAACCTTAAATAAGAAAAGGAAGCAACTGGAGAGCAGTAAACAATATAATTCTGAAAGTTGGAAAGAAGTGGCAGGGTACTGGTTAACCTAGCAGACTGAGAAAGCCCATTCCTAAGCCTGCAGTGAGGAATCCAAGAACAAACCTAAGTTACACTAAAAATCTTCAAAATGCTCAGGAGTTAGTGATACTGGAACTGGAGGTAAAGGGGGAAGTTTGGCTAAAATAAAGAGGACTGGTTGACAGTTAAGAAACGGATGCCCTAGATCAGGAGTCGGCAAACTATGGCCTACCACATGTTTTTGTAAATAAAGTTTTATTGTAACACAGCTATGTGCATTTGTTTACATATTATTTAATACATGGCTGCTTTCACAACGCAAAGGCAGAGTTGAATAGTGGTGACAGACCATTATGGCCCAAAAAGCCTAAAACATTTACTACTGGCCCTTCACAGAAAGTTTGCTGACCCTTGCCCTAGACCTCTCCCCCATTTCATGCTGTTGGTGAACATTAGGGCCACTGAGGGAGGGTTTAGGGCTCTGTGAGAAAATTTTGTGCCTTGGTAATTTGTACTGTTTCCATAAAACTCTTTGCCTCGGAGATTATCCCTCTTATGTACCATGGCAGGAGACCAGAAATTTACTCTCAAGCAAGGATAAACAAAAGTCTCTGGACCAGTAACACTAGGTATTGTTGCAGAGGAGGGGATGTCCCTTACTAAATATAGATGGTTACTATTTGCATGCTGAATTTGAAGACCTCCACCCTCCCTGACTCCAGCCCACCTCCCCTGATCCTAGAACACTGCCCTGCAGGCAGGACAGGGGAAGCCTACTCTTTGAAATCTGACTATCCCAGAAAATATGGGAATAAACTAAAGATATTGAAATTGGCCCAATTAGATTACCCCTCAGCGAAGCTCTCAATGAACAAGCCCCACTTATATACTCAGAGCTCCCAATCAGCTCTGTAATCTCCACCCTTAGACCTCAGCGGACCACAATGGCAGCTGAGGAAAGTCTAACGAAGCAGGATAGAGACCAAAACCAACAGACAAAGCATCTTAGAGGAAAAGGGAGAAAACAACCTCAAATAAGTAGGATGGTATATAAAAGGACCATTCAGAGGAAAAAAAAGAACTTTTAGAAATTGCATGATTGCAGAGGTGGAAAACTCTACCAACAGAAGGGTTAGATAGTAACTTTGAGGATCTCTCTCCTAGAAAGCAAAGCTTGGAGATAAACACCATATCTCGCTCACCTCTGACCCTAATACTTAATATAGTATCCAGCTTTGAACAGGTGTTACAGACGTGTGTTGCTGCTATAGGCATTCAGAGTTCACATCGTTTCCAGTAAGAAACTAGAAATAAGTTTATAACTCTTTTTAAGTGCTGAAATACTGTGGATATGTGGTGTCTTTCATTCAGCTCAAGGTGGACATTTAACCTGAGTTGTTCCTCAGCAGCCTCGGAGAAGTCTTAGTGGAATCTCAATTGGCATTCTCCCAGTAAGCCTCAAGTGGGTAGGCATCCCACACTTCATATCCACCATGGAACATGCACCCTGCTAGGTACATTACAGACATGGTCTCATTTAATTCTCACAATGACCCTATGAGGTAACTATTATTATTCCCATTTTTCAGAGAAGAAAACTGAAGCCCAGGAAGTTTTTAAGTAACTTTTCTGTAACCTTCCACATGCTTATTAAAGTATTAGAGCAAGAATTCAAACCAGGTTTGTCTACCTCACTCACTACGTTGCCCTTTTGATTATACAAAGCTCCCTGAATCAATTAATCTTCACTTGTATATAAGCCCACCATACTCAGAGCCTTCTAATTAGTTATACAATAAGAAGGTTAAGGAATTTTTCAGAATTTTGTTTCTATGTTTTGGTATTTGTTTTTACAGGACTTCCTAATTTTTTTCTTCATCTCCAGAGCACCCAGCATAGGGCCTCACATGGGCAGGTACTCAGCAAAAACTGTCGGTGTGACTAGGAGCTCCCCAAAGGCGACTTACCTTCCTGGCTACCAACTGGATGGCATCATCCTCAAAGGCCTTTAAATGTTTGAGTCGGGACACCAGGATCTGTTGCAGTTGGCTGTGAGTATAGGGCTGGAAGGACATCCTGGTTAGACCCTGGGGAGTCAAGATGACAGGGGAACAAGTTCATGGATTTCCCACTCCAATAGTCCTGGTGGAAAGCCACCTGCAAGTCCCCAAACCTGATTTCCAAGTCCCATGTAACAATTTACACATTTCATCGCAGGACTACCACTGCTTCCAGCTCCTTTTGTTACTGACAATGGCCTGTGGGATCCTGTAGGGCAGTAGCTCTCGACTGTTTTTTCATTTAGCTTAAAAGAATCTTCTATTCTACTGGAATCATTTACAAGTAGATCTGAGCAGAGGTGCTCTCGTTAGAGTGGGTGGGACGATCTTCACCTCTACAACATGCACCGGCTTGGCTCCCGGTGTCACTCCTGCTGAACCACAAGGTCCACAAGGGCAGAGACTGTGTCTGCCCCATTCACAGCCATACTCCGTGCATCTAACACTGCCTGAAAAGGGTAAGCACTTAAGTAGTTTTTTAAAAAATTAAACCTTTAGGGTTCTGTGCAGTTTAAGAGTGCAGAGGTAGCAGAACACCAAGAAGATAGGTTTGCAGAAAGCCATGCAATGGTGACATATTTAATTCCAACTTAGTAATTATAAGAATTTCAGAAATCACATTTCTTACTTTTCCTATTTATTTTAGATTCCTATGTTTTCATTTTTGGAGAAATCCTTGGCCCAGCTTATGGGTCTGTAAGAACAGCTTGAGAATGGCCCTACCAGTCGGCTGGACACCCGGTTCATCATGATGCGCTCTGGCAGATCCATGGTGTTGGCAATGGTCAGGACCACAAGCCGGGCCTCCTTGTGAGTGGGCCAGTCAAAGAGATTGTACATTACGTCTTGTTTCTGAGTCCACAGAAGGTCGAGCTGCCAGGAGATGGAGAGAGACGCAGGGTCAACCACAGAGACGGGGCCCCGGAGGGAAGCCTGTTACCACTGCTTTAGCTTCAGGTGCTCTCAGGTCACACCACCAGCAAGGACATCAATGGACACATGCCTCTCACCACCAGAGAATGGGCCAAAGTGAAGGAAGAAGGGAGCCAGGACTTGCTGCCCGCCCAGTATTTGCTCCCAGAACATTGCAATCAAGTGCCACGCCACTTCCTCTCCAGTCCTTCCGTGGGCACCTCCTTACCTCATCCACAAGCAGCACAGTGGTTTCCTGAGAGGACCCTCGAGTGTGGAATCGCTTAGCCAGCAGTTCTGCCGCGTGGTGAGCTGTAGCCCTGTGACCCGTCAGCTTCTGCATTGCGGTGGGGCGGGGTGGGTGGGGGAATGTGTGGTGAACCGTAAGGACTTTACTCCCCTGGGCTTAAAGTTAAATCTGCATATAGAGGAAGCTATTCACCCTGAGGACTTCAGTATCCTACCCTCTGCCTTCCACTGGAAGGAGAAGAGAAGGCAACAAGAGACAATAGTGTTTGAAATGCAAATGAGCCACAGGCTGGCCCCAGAAGCCCCTCCAAAATCATTAGTGTATGACTGTAACTGGACGTTGCTTGTTCCAAGATAACGGCTAATGAATGAAAAAGTGAGATGCAAACTTCGGCCTACCTCTGACCCCTTTTCTGGTTTGCCACAATGCCCGCTGTGTACAAATGGTTTTCACCATGTTGGTAAGTACTAGCTTCCAGAAATTCCTATCCAGCTCCTAGACTTCAAGGTCCTTGAGGGTAGGAATTCTGCCTTCTTTGTCCTTGCTACCTCTACACAAAGGACAATGCTTGGCAAGTTGTGAACATATAATATGCACAAAATTAAGTAAACCTTTCCCTTTTCATGTGCCACCCAGAAACTGTATTTTCCAAAAAGCCCAAACAGGGGAATCCCTGGCAGTCCAGTGGCTGAGACTCCGTGCTTTCACTGCCGAGGGCCTGGGTTTGATCCCTGGTCGGGGAACTAGGATTCTGCAAGCTGTGGGGCCAAAAAAACCCAAAGACCAAAAGACAAACCAAAAAAACCAAAACAAAAAGCCCAAACAGCGTTGCTCACCTGCAAGATTTGCACATAGACTTGGTGGGGCTCTGTCAGCTTCATCCCATTGACCTCAATGTATTGAAAGGGAGGAACATCATTTGCTTGGGATGCCTGCTGCAGGCAGCGTATCACCTCGTGAACAGTGGCAGTCTTCCCTGTCCCAGGGACCCCGGAGATGTACATGCACCTGGGGCAAGAAGAGAAGACCCTGGGCTAGGTCTGTGCAGCTGCCTTACGCTATCATCAGTTATGAGTATGAGAATGTGTGCTGAAGGAAGGACAGAGGCCCCTGAAATGTGGAGGTGGGAGCAGTAAGGACAATCCTTGGAAGCTGATCAGAGCAGGACCTGTTTATATAGAACCATTCATTCTATAAGCAATGCTGTATGCCAAGTGCCCACCCAAAAAAGGCCAGTGTCATTTTCTCTGTAAGACAGAATTCTATAGAATTACTTTGACAACAAAAACTGCTTCAGAAGCATAGGCTTCAGCAATGGCCTTGCCTGTTCTGACACCAGGGAAAGACCGCTCAGGTGAACTACAGCACCTGAGGTGGTACGCTAGCAGGGCCTTCTGCCCTGAGCATCCTGCTTCCTCAACATGACTCACCCTCCAGTATGGTCAAGGAGTTTGCTTTCCACAAAGTTGTATATGTCCTGGAATTCCTGTTCCCGACAGGGAAGAGACGCAGGTACAGCAGAAACATGCAGCCTAAAGTTGGTGGTAAATGAGGGAAAAGGAGGACTTTAGAAGCATTTTACTATCTACTCAATAATAAATGGAAAAGATTTATCTATAGTTTCTATTTGAAACCTTAATCTCACATCCAAGGGAATGCGTTCATTCTTAAACTTCTTCATTTGGCCTTTCTCTACCCAGACAAATCACCCAACTCAGTGCTTCTAACTAAGAGTACATATCACCTGGGGAGGTTCCTCAAATCACATGGGTGGACCTCATCCCACACGAGATTCTGATTCAGCTGATTTCTGGCAGGATCTAGGCTTATGTATTTTGAAAAAGTCCCCACGCAGTTCTAAAGGGTACCACAACTGAGAAGCAGTGTCCTGACTCATCACCTTCCAACCCTGAGAAAGTGGTGGCAGTGGACTGCAGACTCCTCCCAGAGCCTGTCCACAGTAGCTCACCCAGACACTGCTTGAGGTTTCTTCTTTCTAGACACACACGTTCATCTTACTCTCTACCTTTATTATGTACACCAATGACTACAAAGCACTCCCAGTTCATCTGAATGAAAGCAGGGGCCCCCGAGCGGCGTCACCTCAGCCGGGCCTCCTCCAGCACATTGGCGGGCTCCTGGGCAGCCAGGTTTCGGCTGCGGATCCGGGGAGTGGCGTGACGTGGTGTTCTGGGCTCGGGCTGTATTCAAAAGAGAGAACATTTAGATAATCAACAAGGACCTACTGTAGAGCAAAGGGAACTCTACTCAATATTCTTTAATAACCTATATGGTAAAAGAATCTGAAAAAGAATGCACATATGTATATGTATAACTGAATCACTTTGCTGTACACCTGAAACTAACACAATACTGTAAATCACCTATACTCCAAAATAAAAAAAGAGAGAGACAGAACATATTTCAGAAGGAAAAAACAAAGCAAAACTCCATCCAGGATGCATCAGCAAATCTGATTCATGATGAGCTGATAAAAAGAAGAGAGGTAGTGAATTCCTCTTAGTTCCTTCCTGTATAAATTACCAAGATTCTCCCTTTCTCGCCTACATTACACATACATTTTGTTCATCGTCCAAACACAATTTCTTATTTCTAATTTACTATAGTATTAGGATTTGAAAACAATGTCAGTCTGAGGAAAGAATGAATAAAAGTATGGATTAAATACTTTTCAAAGTAAAATACTATCTTCAAAGAAAGGCAAATTATTAAAAAATCCTAAATACTCTGCCCAAATAGGGTACAGTAGCAGGCATAAACTGGGTTTGATTCATAAGATCCTCCTCTATTCCGCCCCCACAAGTTGCATTCACTGATTAAAATAAAAAAGCATCTTTAAAAAATATAAATAAAAAAGATCTTCCTCTAGCCTTCTTTGAAAATATGGTCAATCTTTAGCTCAGAACTTCCACGATCCACTACACAGTACTTGAAGAAACCTCCCCAGATTCTTCCACTTCAAACCATAGGGTCATTCAGTTTAGGCCCACAGACCGATTTCACCATTCTCTTTTTTTTCTTGCTGCTGGCTCATTAGAGCAGGCCTGCTACCCAGTAGTATTCATGGTGTTTCCACAAAGCACTCCCTTTTGTGGGGGCATTTCACCTACCCACCCTCTGCTTGTAGCCAAGCTATAAAGTGATAGTCTCTACACCTCTTCCCAAACGCAGAACAGCATTTAGACCCTGTTAACAGCTTAACATCTATTAACTCTGGAGAAAACAGAAAAATAATAACAAACCTTGCTGAGAAGGTTTTTTTTTTTTAAGAAAAAAAGGTGGACTTCTGACTTTTTATTATGCTAAAGAGGCCCCCCACCCCGCCCTTAAATCCCTTCTTCTGGGTGGGACCCAGGAGATGCAATCAAACCAGATCATCCAGGTGAGCTATTCTACAAGGCTGCCTCGTCCAAAGCCAATCTATTGGATTTCCTTCCCTAAAGGTCTTTTCTTTGACTTCAACCCAAGCCCAATCACATTTTTCTTGATATGGGAAAATGGAGATCAGCTTTAGAAAGGTCCCTAATTAGGCATTTCTAAATTGTTCTGAAGAACAAGATGCTCCACGAAAAAGTTTTCCTAATATACTAATGCCCTCACAATAACATTAATAAGTTAATGGCCTTGAGAAGTCATGTGATAATGAAACCAATTTAACTTTGTTTAATCCAAACATTTCTCAAACATGTTTGAACACAGTAAAACCCTCTTTTCTTAATAGCTTTCAATGCTCTGCTAAAGTTCCACAGAAAGCAGAGAAACATCCATTTACCTCTTCCATGTTTCTGTTACACAATTCATTACCAAAACCTAGTAGTGCTCCCTATTCCTCAAGTGCATTGAGTGGCACAACAAAACCAATGACACGGCTCAGCAGCCCTGGATTCAATACCCACTGAGCCCTGACTACACACAAAGCCCTCTGCCAGCTTTCAAGGGAAATGCAAAGACGAGGAGTCCGTTCTTACAGTTCTTGTCCTTCCCTCAGGCAGTCTGGCTCTTGGCCATTTGGTTCCGTATCTTAAAAGGAACTTGGACTCAAATTTTATCACTGTCTACTGGGTTCATTTTCAGTCCTAGGGTTCACGTAGAACCTTTCCTCCATGAATACACAGGGAACTCTACTCAATACTCTGTAATAACCTATATGGAAAAAGAATCTAAGAAAGAATGGATATATGTATATATATATAACTGAACCACTTTGCTGTACACCTGAAACACAACATTGTAAATCAACTATACCCCAATATAAAATAAAAATTAAATTAAAAAAAAAAGAAAAAGAACCTTTCCTCCATGAATACTCCAAGTGGCATAGCTTTGAATATAACAGACCTATGGTCAAAACCCAGCTGTTATTAGTTGTGTGACCTCAGTCACCACAATTTCTAAATTACGAGAAATAAACTTAAAAGAACCTTACGGTTTTCTTTGGTGTCTTGGAGGGGGTCTGTAAGGATGACTTCATGGAAGAGCGTAGGTTCCTGGACACACTGCTGGGTGTTCTCCTTGGAAGAGGGGGTGTGGAAGCCTCTTCCTCCTCACTGTCAGAGTCTGAAATCTCGGCTACCGGCAGAAACTCTTCATCTTCTTGGTCACTTTTACTATTACCTAAAAACCTGAATGGTAGGACACATTACTTTCTGATATTTGATGTCTGAAGTCTACATAAGAAGCTCCTAACAGATCAGTGTGGATTCGAGGTATTGCAGAGTCTCTCCTGCAACCGAGCAGTTTCAGATGTGCTCCTCTTCTTGGGCTCTTGCTACCGGAAAGCTCTATTAAGGGCTTTATTTATATTATCTCATTAAACACTGCAAAACTTTGTGACTTGTTTATTATTATTCCCATTTTATAGATGAGGAATCCAAGGCTTAGAAAGGTTAAGTAACCTTCCCAAGGTTACACAGATAGTAAATGACAAAGCCCAGGTTCAAATCCAAGTCTATCAGAATCAAAGTTCATGCTCTTAGGCACCGCACTAACAGTCTTGCTGGGTGTGATGACTATGGGGCCCTGGGAGCCACCTAAGGCCAGGGCAGTGTTTCTTGCCTCTTTCAAACTATGACGTTTATGTGAAATTAACATAATTCCAGACATACTAGGTAAAGGAGAATTTCCATGGATTAGCAAACAAGAAATAAAAAGAGGATTTAAGAAATAGGATTATAGATTTCACAAATGGCAGGATGTTTTTATGCCTGCCAAGCAGCAGTCTTACCTAAGCTGCTGCCTAATCCGATTCAAAGTCAAGAGAGAGCTCTTTCTGCGGATACGAGGACGGGGAGTAGAGGTAGCTTCATCCTGAACTGGTTCTTTGGCCTCCCTGCAAGATACCACAGCAAGGTTATGGAAAGCAGTTTGGGGCACCAGGGATCAGCAGCGGGACTAGAAGATAGTCAGGTGGCCTGACTGGCTCCTATTCTTTCTGCAGCTACTTTGGAAGGAGCTAATCACACTGTGCTAAAAAGTTTGTAACTGAAGTTTGACTCAAACCCAGAGATTAAAGTTTGCCAAAAGCTTATCATTTAAATCAGACTCATCACCTCTCCCAACTAGAGATCAGAACATACTAATCCTAGGCAGAGTTTCTTATCCTTTTTTAATTTCTGACATATCAATGAATTTACTGTCCACTCAAGGTTAGCAGAAATGCAGCAATATTTTCAATACAAAGCATTTATCAAGCAAACTAGGTAAGCCAGGTGCTGCAGTTTCTGAGCAGGAAACATTGCAATTTCAGGCTTGTCACATTCCCTGTGCAGCCCATTATTTATAAACATTGCCCAATGTCAAACTGCAGAGGTTTTTCTAGATGCATTATCTTCTGGTACTGTATGTATTTGAAAATGGCTTCCAGTCTAAAAGAAAAAAAAACCCAAAACCCTAAGAAAATCACTGTTAAAATGTGGCAAAGAGCCACAGCAAGTAATGAAATCCAGGACTGTGAAGCAGTTCAGGTTTGGGAAATTATCTTCTGGAGCCGTGATCCCCAAAGGACAGCTGGGTATATCAGAATCACCCAAAGAGCATCTCAAAATGCAGATTCCTGGGCCCAACGCTTGGAGGTTGATTTCCTACATCTAGGGAAAGGCTCAGAAATCTGTATTTTGGAAAAGCTGGTGATTCTGTGACACAGGCAGATTTATCAGCTGTGACCCACACTTTTCACATCATGTGAAGGATCTCGATTTGCTCTGTGGGAGGCGGGGAAGCATCCCCAGTTACCTCTTTTTGATGTTTTCTGGTTTCAGAATCACAGAAGGCACCACCAAGGATTTCTGTCCCCCCCTGACAGGAGTAAATGTTCTTTCTTCACTAGTCTCTGTCGTTTTCAAAGCTGGGACTCGAGTTCTCAGGATCATGCAACCATCAGGTGAAGCCTTCTTGTCATCCTCGGCCCAACACTGCTGAATCTCTCCAGCTTTCTCTGGGGTTTTCAGAGCTGCAGACGAGTTCTGAGGACCATCAGGCTGAGACCTCTTTGAAGGCGAGGTGATCTCAGAGAAGGCCACTTTCCGTTTCATTCTTCCAGGAGACTCCAACAAGGCCCATGAAGTCTGCTGGGAAATCCTAGTGTTATGTGTCCTAGGGAAACCTAAGTTCAAGAGAAATCACCATAGACAATGTGTGAATTTTATAACTAGCACTATATACACCCCTAATATCTTTATAGATAAACTCATTCACTGAGTGATACAAAGACATGAGTTATCCATATTTTGAATTATTCTATGCTTTCTTTTCCTGCGCCAGGTAGCTCTTATTATTTTTAGTCTCTCTCTTAAATTCTACGAGTAATTTTGCTAGCTAGAACCATAAGTCAACAGTTAAATCAGCGTTTATAGATAAATGTTCAAGTCAGGTTTTCTGTGAAGTAATCTACCAGAAGAGTGGTTCTCAACCAGGGTGATACTGCACATCCTAAGGCCCCATTCAACAGCATCTGAAAAAATTTATACCAACGACTCTGTTGAGTAATACCAAGTCCTAGATTTTTCTTAACCCAGATTATATCTACCAACAGAGAGAAGATGGGTCCCCGGGGGTGGGGGTGGGGGGTAACCAACTGGGTTCTAAGAACACACAGAGCCACATTTGGATCTGCTCCTCTCTCACCATGACCAAAGGCACCAAGAACCTGGACATTCATTCACAGATAGCAATTGAGCTATTAAAAGATATGTGGGACTTCCCTGGTGGCTCAGTGGTTAAGAATCTGCCTGCCAATGCAGGGGACATGGGTTCGATCCCTGGTCTGGGGAGATCCCACATGCTGCGGAGCAACTAAGCCCGTGCACCACAACTACTGAGCCTGCGCTCTAGAGTTCACAAGCCACAACTACTGAGCCTGCACACCACAACTACTGAAGCCCACATGCTCTAGGGCCCGCATGCCGCAACTACTGAGCCTGCAAGCTGCAACTACTGAAGCCCACGTGCCTAGAGCCCTTGCTCTGCGACAAGAGACGCCACCGCAATGAGAAGCCTGTGCACCACAATGAAGAGTAGCCCCCGCTTGCTGCAACTAGAGAAAGCCCGCATGCAGCAACGAAGACCCAACGCAGCCAAAAGTAACAGGGCAGATGATACACATAAACATCTATATTATGAAGTTTAAAAATTGTCCTAAAGCACCTAAGTGCTAATAAACATGGCTTTTGAGACAGACCTTGAAAGAAA
This sequence comes from Monodon monoceros, assembly GCF_005190385.1. Taxonomy (NCBI): domain Eukaryota; kingdom Metazoa; phylum Chordata; class Mammalia; order Artiodactyla; family Monodontidae; genus Monodon; species Monodon monoceros. Next base: position 137,590,508 of record NW_021703774.1, on the reverse strand, counting down.
GGCAAAATTTCAACAGAGTTGAAAGGGGAAGGAGGGGAATAAGTGAAGAGAATAAATGAGATTGATGTGAGCTAAGGCAACGAGGCAGGAAAGCACTGGGCAGAGGAGTTCACTTTAGTCACAGCACAGGGTGTGTGTGGAATAGCTGCAGACAAGGTAAGAAGTCATCTAGTACCTGTGTGGTAAATATGAGGGTAACTCATGTCTAGATTAATGTAAAAATGTCCCAAAGTCCTAGTCTCCCTCATGCTTCATTTCCCCATCTTTCTGTCAAAAACAATCCAAAATAGTTTCATCATATCTGCCTCATCTAATTATGTAACTGTGTCAAGTTTAAATTTTTTACCCTAACTTTCAAGGTCCTACAAAATCAACAGTGAAAAAAACACTCAATTATTTCTAAATGGTGGTATTACAAATTATTTCTCTAGTAGTCGTCTGCATTTCCAAAATGGTTTATATGTTTATATTCAGCTCCTAAACATTTGTATTCTTGATAGCTCCTATTAAGGAGCTATCAAGAATGCAAATAACTTATACTCAATGAACTTGGCACATAAACAGAAAAATTAAGGACACATAATAGGATGAGGATGAGCTCTCAGAACAGCCATGGAGTAGCTTTCAGATATATCATTAGTGAAAAAAGTTAAAATGGAAAAGAATACATCCAGTATAATACCCTACTGGGTAAGAAAGAATGGGAAATAAAACTATAATAAAATAAAAATTATATGCATGTTTGTATATGACTGTGTGTATATATGTCTGTGTGTGTTTTGATTTATCTGTTGATTTTTGCAAAAACCAAAGGAAAAATAAACCAGAAACTAATAAAATTGATTACCTACAAAAGATGAGGTAGAAACAGGGAGCAAGGGTAAAGAAAGGAATGGGGCTTATCTGAGTACACTTGTCTTAAATAGTTTTGACTCTTTAACTATGCTAATGTTTTGAAAATCAATCAGAGATGGGAAAAGCCCTAAAATTAAACAGAAATGAAAGAACCTAACTGTATATCACCAATAAAATAACCATTGGTGGAAGAAAAAAATTTAATCAAAGTAACGTTACTCCCTCAGTGGAATATATTCTAAAGGCATAAAAACTGCAAATCAATTTTGATTTGGAATTATGGAATGTGGGAAGGATGGAAAGAACCCCATAGTATAGATTAGAAGTATGAGTATGAATTTAAGAGTTTTAACACTATAACAAATATATATATATATATATATTTCTTAGCTCTTCCACTAAGGATCTAAAAGCAATGTCACCTTAGTAGCTAAGCTCTTGAAGAATTAGCTAATTACAGGGCTTAACATCACTAATCATTAGAGAAATGTAACAATGACATACTACCTCACACCCATTAGCATAGCTACAATCAAAACCACAGAAAATAACAATATAAAACAACATAATAATAACAAGATCTAAATAGTTGGTGACAATGTGGGGAAATGGAACTCTTGTGTGTTACTGATAAGAATGTAAAATGATGCAGCTGCTATGGAAGAGTATGGTGGTTCCTCAAAACATTAAACAGAAAGGAAACTTTACCCCAAAAAGCCAAAGCAATCTTGAGAAAGAAAAACAAACCTGGAGGCATCACAATCCCTGATTTGAAATTATATTACAAAGCTACCGCAATCCAAACAGTATGGTTTTGGCACACAGATCGATGGAACAAAATAGAAAGCCCAGAAACAAACTCACATATATATGACCAATTAATTTACAACAAAGGAGCCAAGAACATACAATAAGGAAAGGACAGACTCTTCATTAAATGATGCTGGAAAAATTGGACAGAAGAATTGAAACATGCAGAAGAATGAAACTGGACTACTATCTTACATCATACACAAAAATTAATTCAAAATGGATTAAAGACTTGAATGTAAGGCTTGAAACCATACAACTCTTAGATGAAAACATAGGTGGTAATAAGCTCCTTGACATGGATCTTGATGATGATTTTTTGGATCTGACACCAAAAACAAAGGCAACAAAAGTAAAAAACAAGTGGGACTACACCAAACTAAAAAGCTTCTGGACATCAAGGAAACCACCAAAAAAATGAAAAGGCAACCTACTGAATAGGAGAAAATATTTGCAAATCAAATATCTGATAAGGGGTTAATATCCAAAGTATATCAAGAACTCATACAATAGCAGGAAAACAAACAATGAGATTAAAAAATGGACAGAGGACCCGAATAGACATTATTCCAAGTGAAGCTATACAGATGGCCAATAGGTACATGAAAAGGTGCTCAATGTCACTAATCATCAGAGAAATGAAAATCAAGATGAAGTATCATCTCACACCTGTCAGAATGGCTACCATCAGAAAGAAAACAAATAACAAGTGTTGGCGAGGATATGGAGAAAAGGGAACCCTTATGCACTGTTGGTGGGAATGTAAATTGGTGCGGCCACTATGGATAACAGTATGGAGAATCCTCAAAAAGCTAAAAATAAAACTACCATATGAGGGACTTCCCTGGTGGCACAGTGGTTAAGAATCCGCCTGCCAATGCAGGGGACACAGGTTTGAGCCCTGGTCCAGGAAGATCCCACATGATGCGGAACAACTAACCCTGTGCACCACAACTAATGAAGCCAGCGTGCTCTAGGGCCCGTGTGCTGCAACTACTGAAGCCCACACACCTAGAGCCTGTGTTCCGCAACAAGAGAAGCCACCGCAATGAGAAGCCCATGCACCGCAACGAAGAGTAACCCCCACTCACCGCAACTAGAGAAAATCCGCGTGCAGCAACGAAGACCCCATGCAGCCAAAAATAAATAAATAAATTTATTTAAAACAAACAAAAAACTACCATATGATCCAGCAATTCCACTTTTGCATACTTATCTGAAGTAAACAAAAACACTAACTTGAAAAGACAAATGCACCCCCATGTTCACTGTAGCATTATTTCCAATAGCCAAGATATGGAAACAACCTAAGTGTGCATCAATGGATGAATGGATAAAGAAAATATGGTATGTGGGACTTCCCTGGTGGTCCAGTGGCTAAGATTCCACGCTCTCAATGCAGGGGGCCCGGGTTCAATCCCTGGTCAGGGAACTAGATCTCTCATGTCACAACTAAGAGTTAGCATGCCATAACTAAAGATCCCTCATGCTTCAACTAAAGATCCCACATGCTGCAAATAAGATCCCATGTGTTGCAGCTAAGACCCATGGAGCCAATTAAATAAATAAATATTAAAAAAAATAAAGAAATGAAGCCAATCTTACATAAACTTTAAAAAAATAAAAGAAAATGTGGTATGTATATACAATGGAATATTACTCAGCCATAAAAAGGAAGGAAATCCTGTTATTTGTGACACAGATAGACCTTGAGGGCATTATGCCAAGTGAAATAAATCACACAGAGAAAGACAAATACCATAGGATTTCACTTATATATGGAATCTAAATTAAAAAACAAAAACAAAAATGAAAACCAAGCTCATAGATACAGAGAACAGATTGGTGGTCGTCAGAGGCAGTGGTTGAGGAATTGGGCAAAATGGGTTAAGGTAGCCAAAAGGTACAAACTTCCAGTTATAAAATAAATAAGTCATGGTGATGTAATGTACAGCATGGTGACTACAATTAATACTGTGTTGCATGTTTGAAAGTTGCTAAGAGAGTAAATCTTAAAAGTTCGCATCACAAGACAAAAAACTGTAACTATGTATCATGACAGATGTTTCTTTTTTTTTAAATTGAAGTATAGTTGATTTACATTGTTGTGTCAGTTTCTGGTATATAGCAAAGTGATTCAGTTCTCTCTCTATATATTCTTTTCCATTATGGTTTATCACAGGATGTTGAATATAGTTCCCTGTGCTGCCCAATAGAACCTCTCTGTTTATCTATTTTATATATAGTACTTTGTATCTGGTAATCTCAAACTCCTAATTTACCCTTCCCCCACCCCCTTTCCCCATTGGTAACCATAAGTTTGTTTTCTATGTCTGTGGATCTGTTTCTGTTTTGTAAATAATTTCATTTGTGTCATATTTTAGATTCCACATATAAGTGATGTTATATGGTATTTGTCTTTCTCTGACTTACTTCACTTAGTATGATGATTTCTAGGTCCATCCATGTTGTTGCAAATGGCATTATTTCATTCCTTTTTATGGCTCAGTAGTATTCCTTTGTGTATATATATATACAAATATATCACATCTTTATCCATTCATCTGTCAATGGACATTTAGGTTGCTTCCATGTCTTGGCTATTGTAAATAGTGCTGCTATGAACACTGGAGTGCATGTATCTTTTCAAATTAGACTTTTCTCCAGATATATACCCAGGAGTGGGATTGCTGGATCATATGGCAACTGTATTTTTAGTTTTTTAAAGAACCTCCATACTGTTTTCCATAGTAGCTGCATGTATGGTGATGGATGTTAGTTAAACTTACTGTGGTAATCATCTCACAATATATACAAATATCAAATCATTATGTTGTATACATGAAACTAATATGTTATAATGCTAGATGTCAATTATATCTCAATTTTTTAAAAAAGGAAATTTTGACACATGCTACAACATGATGAACCTTGAGGACATTATACTAACTTTATTAAACCAGTCAGAAAAGAATAAATACTGTACGATTCCACTTATATGAGGTATTTGGAGAAGTCAAATTCAGAGACAAAAAGTAGAATGGTGGTTAACAGAGGATGGGGCACGAGGGAATGGGAAGTTATTGCTTAATGGTTGGAGAGATTGTTTCGGAAGATGATGGGGATGGTTATACAATGTGAATGTACTTAATGCCACTAAACTGTACATTTAAAAATGATTAAAATGGGGCTTCCCTGGTGGTGCAGTGGTTGAGAGTCCACCTGCCGATGCAGGGGACACAGGTTCGTGCCCCGGTCCGGGAAGATCCCACATGCCGCAGAGCGGCTGTGCACGTGAGCCATGGCCGCTGAGCCTGCGCGTCCGGAGCCTGTGCTCCGCAACGGGAGAGGCCACAACAGTGAGAGGCCCGCGTACCGCACACACACAAAAAAAGATTAAAATGGTAAATCTTATGTGATATATATTTCAAGAGACGTCCAATTAGTACTTGGCTCACTGCTGCACTAACTCAATACTATAGCATGAATTAATATTTTATCATTTTCCTTTAGCCTCAGTATTGCCCACTGTGACCCATTTTACACTTACTGCTGAGCTCCAGCCTCTTCCTTGCCCTTGGGGTGACAGGATGGGAAGGAGTTTGGCGAGATTTGGAGGTGGAGTGCCTTGATTCAATCCTTTTGACCACATGTTCTGCTGTGGTCCAAGAAGGGCTTTCTGTACTTTTAGTTTTGGCTTCCATGGACTTCTGGCATCTAGGGTTGCTTTCTTGTAGCTTATCCAACTGTGCAAATAGTTCTGGAGGTAGTGGTTTGAATTTTTTCTCATTCCAAGATAGTTTAACAAAGAATGTCTTCTCATTTTTCAGATCCATAGGTATCACTTCATCTGGGGCTAAAGCTACTACCTGAATTTAGGAAGTATGGATGATATAAAGAAATGAGGACCCAAAGAGTCAACGAAGCCTCTATGAGAGCTATGATTAAAGAGCATTTAAGTCTGCATTCTTACCTGGAACAATTACTTTTCTAAACAAAAGAGGCATGGACATGGCATAGCATATTTCCACAGAGTCCTCCTTGCTGATATCCATATCTCATGTTTTCTTTTCTAGTCCATTCTATTCACCCATGCCAAGTTTTCCCATAAAAACTTCTCTGAGCATGCCCCCCTGCTCAATAGTCTACAATGGCTACCCACTCTGCAAGATCAGATTACTTAAACTGATTTTCACTACCTTCTAAAATCTGACCCCACTTTACCTCCTGAGTGCTCAGTGCTCTTCAAAAGGGCTTCCCACCACTAGTCGAGCTTGGCTTGTCACAGTCCTGCTCATTCCCACCATGGTGCTCCTGCCTAAACATGCCCCCTACCTTTCCAAATCCACCCATCTTGCTGCTTCAACTTCTACATCTGCCTTTCACCTCTTCACTCATTTAACTCAGAGATAAATTATTCTGTGGCACATGATATGCTGGGCCCATAGAGTGGAAAAATCTGACTATAGTCATGCCAAGCCATGGTCTCCCTGCCCTACCAACCACCTAGTCACCATGTGACCACACTTCATATCCAGATCTAATCCCATTTTGGGGGCCTGAAGTAGCTTGAGAAATAACCCATATCCTAGTCTCCAAACCAGTGTCTCAATTCAGCCTACAACTCTTTAAACCTGATTTATCATAAAATCTCATAACACACATTTGCCTGGAGCAATTACACTCTTTGTACTGATTCACTCAAGGTGAAGTCCTCATTTAAGCAAGGGTATTCAGCCTCAAAGTGCTTTATGCCTGCCACAATCACAGCTAAATATAATTTCCCACTGAGATACACCTGCTAATTCCTGCTCATCCCTCAGGTCACAACCCTAATGTCACTTCCTCCAGGAGGCTCCTAACACATGGTAAGTGCTCTCAATAAATATTTGTTGTTGAAAGGAAGTAGGCAGGCAAGCAGAGAAGGTGACAAACAGGAAAAATGCGTTTCCGTGAGGTAAATGAGAGCCAGTAATAAGCTTAGGAATCAGCCAGAAATAAGCTTCAAGATAGAACTGAGGATCAAGGCATCACCTACCTGCACGTGGCCAATGATGGTCTCGGCATTAATGTTGCTGTTACAGGCAGGGTAATCATACCAGAATATCTCTTGTGCATCAGGCTTCCGGCCCAGCAAATGCTGTTTACAGACAGGGACTTCACAGAATCGGATAAACCATTGTACTCGAGCACGTTTCTTGGAATAAGGTTCAAAATCTAGGGAGGGATAGATGGAAAAGGTAAGGTTAAAGATAATAAACATTATCCTAATCCTCACAGTAATCCTACAAGGTAAGTACTATGGCTGTCTCCCTTTTACCGGTGAAGTGATCACATTTCAGGGCCCTTAAATAATTTGTCAAAGGTCACAAGACCAACCAGCGGCAATCTGACTCCACCCAGCACCCACGTTCTTCTCACTTTGCTCCACGTCCAAATGGTGCTATCGGTCATCACATAAATTGTAAAAGGCGTTTGAGAGGAGCAATTCTAATCACAGTTACTGAACAAATTCTGCAAATCAAAACAAAACTCCTAGCAAGACTCAGAGCATCAGCCACTGAGATGACTTCTGGCAAACATATGCTTGCAATCTTCAGCTTTATCATCATAATATACCATTAACATCACTCCATACCAGTGTTAGCTCCAAGTGAAAGGACATATACTCATTAGTGCCACCATCATCACTGCCTCTTCTCTTCCTTAGCTCTCTTCAGAGAAAGACTGAAGCCATCCAGTGTAGCACAATACATGGTTCTAAAATCTATACACAAAGGCCCAAACCTCAAATAACAAAAGCCCATCCTGCTGATGTCCTCTCCCTAGTGGATGTTAGTTTGATGAAGTTTTCCTCCATACTTGTTGAATATCCTCCCTATCTCTATAATGTAAAATACCTTCATCCACTCTATCAGTTCCTTCTTTTAGGCATAAAAACTGCCACAGGACTAGGACTAACTTCCACATACTCCTCTCCTAGCTTTGGAAAGAAGCAGTTTTGTAATAGTTTAAATTACTATCCTTTTTCATCTTCCTTTCGGAGTTCCGCTCCATTCCCACTTTTCTGTGCTCTTCTCTGGTCTGCAGAGGGCTAACAGCTGAGAAAATCAGCTGCGGCTGAGAATGTGGCCTTGCAGGCACCAGTTCACACTACTTTTGCTCCTCTAGCCTTAAGGGTAGTACTGGCTTTCTGCACTTACTGATCTCTGGGAAACACCACTGTTTGCTTCTCCAGCCTTTTCAACACCTATACACAAGTCCCTCTGGGTAAATAAAACAACTAAAGTGTTTCTGTTTTTCTGACTGAACGTCAATCAAGTGATACACCTACCCAATCCAATTTACTGCCTCCCTAGTAAAAGTAACTTTGCATTTGCAAAATTACTAACTTCCTCATGCCAAAATTTAAGGACACGTCTCTACTAGAGTGCAAATCACCTATTATTTCCCTTCCTCCTTCTTCCTAAATCCATCCTTTCTCTCCACTCCAACAATCCTGCCTTAATGGCCATTCTTACCCCCTCCTAAAAATAATGCAAAAGCTAAATTCTTGAGCCCTCCATTCCCATTTTTACCCAATATTGCTCTAGTGAGTAAGGATGTTCACTAGGTGGAAGAGGGTACAGCTGGTACTTAAGTGAGCCCATAGGCACACCCTATATACTGCTATGAACAGAAGAATCAGTAACCACCCCTGTTCCCACCACGGAGCACTTCCCAATCATTAGTGACAAGGAATACTTTTCATTCCAGCCCCAAACTCACCATCTTCAAACAACTCAACCAGTTTAGCAACATACGGATTTTCATCATCATCCCCTTCGATCAACACAAACTGTCCAACCTGGAGGTCAATCTCAGGCAAACGACCTTCTATTTTCACACTCATTTCTCTAGGAAGTAACAGAGAAACATGTGAGGAAATCTCTTAGGGTGGGCCAAGCTCTTCAGACCCCTGGGCACAGAGGAATATGCTCTGTAACTAGAAAACCCCCTGAATAGTTTCTCTCTTCTGACCAATCCTACTAGAAACCAATTTACCAGTAAAATCACAAGCAAGAGTAGATAACATGAATTGAATGAATTGTTTTCGCATGGGTGATGAATCCAGAGGCCTTAGGATGAACCCTAACTTCTCTCAGTTATTGACAAAGAACAACAAAGGCTTCCTAAGACATGAAAGCCGCCCAGTAAAAACATCAGATTGTTCAGAGATGTCTTGGGCTAAGAGGATGTAGTAACAACATCCATCCTACCCTGTTATCATGCAGAGTTATACCGAACCTATCTTAAATAGATATGACATTATCATACATATCAAATTTCATTAACCTGACATAATATCTTCCTGTGTCGCTAGCTGCTATATTTATGCTAACAACTTCTTCCATCAAACAAACCCACACCCTCTTACAATCAATTCATATTCACTGTCCCTCAATCCTCAACCTATAGTACCTAAAACACCCTGGATACAAGTTATTAACAGCTCAGCTTGAAGAAGCTATTAGTTTCAGTCCACCAAAGGACTCTATCACTCACTTGTAGGTTTGGTAGTGCAGTTTTCGATCCAATGGCTTGCCAATCCATGAATAAGTTTGTCTGGTCCTCAGCCTTGTAGGACGGTAGGCCATGGCTCCTGTGTAAAAGTCACTAACTCTGAGTTAACATGACATGCTCTGATGGATTCTAGGGAACAGTCCCTGCCTTCAATGGGTTCAGCCTTCTTTTCTGCCCCTGCTACACTCCCACACACTTTAGACTTAGGAAAAAAAAAACTTTTTTGAGGAAAAAGTCAAGCTCTATGAAGATCAAACATAGGCAATTCAGTATCATCTGGTACTATGCCTTATCTCTTCCTATCCAGGGAAACAGAAAGGTCAATATGTAAAAAACTATAGATGTTTAGAAGTACTTACTAGGTACAAGACACAATGATAGATGTGAAACATCTAATAATGTGAAACTAAAAGACAGTGATACAGTAGTCGTAAGTATCTTTATAACATTTATAATCTAGGTAGGGATAAAATATAAACACACGAAAGGACAACTAACAGTGCAAAGAGCCAAGAGAAAGCCAGAGAGACTACTGCAAGGTAGAGGACCAGGCTTGTGACTGTTCAGGGAGGAACGATTTCTTAAAGGGGTTTTCTAAAATGAATGTTAAATAATGGGTAGCTATTGCTAAGATGGATGATATGAGGGTTTCCAAGGGATGAAGGCAAAAACATGCAAGGGGCATTTGGGGGAATGGCAATGGATTTTATCAAATGTATCATTCCACTTACCTTAAAAACAAAACAAAACCAAACCCCAGGGTCACTGACCTGTACTGCTCTGGCAGCTGGAAGCGGTCTTTTTCTTTGTCCTAGATATTAATATTGTGAATAGCTGGAAAGAAACAACTATATTAAAGTACATGGGAAAAAAGACATTTTTACTGACAATTCTGAAATGAGAATGAAAAATCCAAACATATTTGACAATCCCCTTTACAATATGGAAGCTACAATCTATGAGTCCTAATAATAATGCCAACTCATTATCTTAAGTTTAAGTTATTAAGAAAACAATCCTTTCCTCTAAATTCAATGCTTTTCTTATAGAGCTAAAGTTTGACAAAACTGGGGTTTAAAAAAAATTTTTTTTAATCCAGTCTGACAGAATTTCTCTGAATTACTGATAGAGGGACCAATAATTTCAGTCCATGTTGAAAACAACAGAATTAGAATAGCGTTATTGACATCCTGATTAAATAATCTGGTTTCCTAAAGTCAGTAGCATTATGTCCTACATTCTACTTGGGAACATTCTGACCCATAAGATTTTCTGCTTTTAAAAAAGGTATTTTTTAATATAATTTGAGGAAACTAATTAGCAAAAAGAAGATACTGAGTCATTAGTAAATGCACAGCTTACAAATGATGCCTGAATGATTACTATTAAGAACATTTAGAGTATAATTCACAACATAGTGTTATTAAAATCAATCTAATTTTAATTAAATACATTGTAGAAATGAACAAACAGCAGACTGATGAGTTAAAACAAGTAGGAGACTTGTGCTCAAGTAAAAATGCATTTGGACTCATTATATCTAATAATCTTTTGGCAAAAAGTTAGTAAAAGTGTTTGAATCTCAATAAATGTTCAAGGAAATATATTAACTCTAACTTACCTTCAATATACGTTCCTTTTAAGGGAAGATGTAACATGGAACTATCAGTAAACTTGTAACTTTTCACCTTTCCGCGATGAAATCAGGCAAAATAGGCTACTGAGATACAGACAAAAGATGCAAGTAAATAAGCTCCATCATTAAAAAAAATTGGAATATCACTGAGAGTGCTTTGTAGTAAAGTGGAATCTCCCAACACATTTTCTACAATTCTCGAATAATCTAACTGCAGGATAAATGCTCTGATTTGTCACAGTGTCTATGATATTTGATAACACTGGCACAAGGATCGCACTTTTTCAAACTAAAAGCTGGCATACAGAAGGACTATCTCCATACTCCTAAGGTACTCATGTATACCTAAGGTCATCAAATCCATGCTTTCAACGCCTTTAAATAGAAACCGTATTTTAGTTACTAAAGCATGCACCCTCTTTCAAAAACTAAGCCAAGATAAAATTTAACACTCCTTTTCTAGATCATGAGCTGTGTTCACTGAGACCAGTATAAGCATATATGCGTGCAAAGGTGGATGATTTACCAAAGGGTGAGCAGGCAGGGGTATCGGAAGGCTCTCTGGGCCTGGACCACATAACCTGCCTCAACTCAGCCTGTCACTATGCTCCAGGCCTGCTTTTCCAAACCTCAAACAGACCAAGGTTGTTAGTGCCCTCAGACTTACACAGTTGCTGTTCTCTCTTCCTGAATATCTTTGCAGGGATGGCTCAGGTCTCAGCTCCAGTGAAACTTCCTCAAATAGGCCTTCACTGATACCCAATGGAAAGTTACTCACCACCCCCTTATACTACTGCCTAAGGTCATGTTCTATTGCACCGACCTATTATCAAAGCCATAAACATTATATTACTTTCTTATTTGTTGTACTTCCTACATCAGAATGTTAAATTCTAAAAGAGCAGGGATCTTGGGACCTTGTCTGTCTTGTTCATAACTGCGTCCCCAGGGCCTAGGTTAGGACTTCACACATAATAGCTGAACAAATTAATGAATGAATGGGTTTTTTTGTTTTTTAAATTTTTTGGCCGTGCCAAGCGGCATGTGGGATTTAGTTCCCCAACCAGGGATTGAACCCACACCCCCTGCATTGGAAGCATGGAGTCTTAACCACTGGACCGCCAGGGACGTCCTGAATGAACTGTTTGTAAAAAATCATTAGGACAATACCAAGTGTGGTAAGGATGTAGAGCAGCCAAAACTCTCATACACTGCTGGAGGGCATGTAAATTGGTAAAACCACTTTGGAAATTTGGCAGTATATACTAAAGCTGAACATACGCATATCCTATGACCCAATAATTCCAACAGAATATACCCAACAGAAAAACAAACATATCATCAAAAGACATGAACCAGAATGTTCATAGCAGCACTATACAGCAATGAAATGAAACCACCAACCACAACTGCACACATGTGGGGAAAATCTCACAAAATAACAATGAGCTAAAGAAATCAGACGCCAAAAGAATACATACTATACTGATTCCATTTACACAAAGGTCAAAAACAGGTAAAAGTAACCTATGGTGTTAGAAGTCAGAATAGAAGGAAACCTTGGTGACTGAAAGGAAGCACAGTGGGGGAGTGGAGTGCTTCTGGGATGCTGGACATGTTGTTTCTTGAACTGGATGCTGGTTACACAGGTATGTTCTTTTCAAGAAAACTCACTGAGCTGTATATGACTTGTGCATTTCCTATATGCAGGTTGTTTTTCCATGAAAAGTTCAAAAAATTAATCAGGAGTCCTTCTGAAGAGGCAGCATAAGGAAATCATAGTATATATCAGGCCTCTTTGCACTGTTACGCCACTTTCCTACCCTCGACCCAGCACTGCATCTCATCCACCGTAAGCAAAAAGGTTCCCCAACAGCAGTGATGAATGGAGTGGAAAGGCAGGCGAGACTTGGCCTAGCAAAGGCTTTGGCTTCTAGGAGATACCCACTACAGGCTCTTAGTGTTGCAGATACCAGAAATCTGGAACATACACACTACCCAGTCCAGAAGCCACACCCAAGGAAAACAGATAAGGGAGTTGCAGTAAAAATAATGATACCAGATATTTATTGATCCAATAAGACAGAGGTAGAACCAAAACTCTTGATACGTTTATCTCATTTAATCCTCACAATAATCCTAGAACAATGCTAGTCCATACTAAGTGCAAGGTAGGCACTCAGTAGTAAATATTTGCTGAATAAAAGGTAGCTGCTATTAGCACTTCAAGATGGTAAGTTGTCCCAGTGTTATACAGGATAGCACATGCTTAATTCAAACCCCGAGCAGCTGGATTCCAATGACTGTGCTCTTAAGCACTTACCTTAGAACACCTTGTGTGAAAGTAGATAATGTTAATACATGTCTAAGACAGCTTGCTTCTGGTATGCTTATTACAATAAGCCAGGCTTCCCAGCCACTGACTGAAAGGTCAAATGGGCCTTAATTTCCTTACCCACAAAATGGGGATATTGGATTGGTGGAAAAGTTCATTCGGGAAGTTCCATAAGATGTTACGGAAAACCCAAACGAACTTTTTGGCCAAACGAATAGAAACTTTCTTTTATTCAACCAATATTTATTTATTAATCATCCATTCTGTACCAGGCACTATTCTAGAATTACTGAGGATTAAGTGAGAAAATGCAAAATGGTCAATTCACTTCCCCAGTCCCTTGCATTTATGTGTAAGGGACAGTGATTCTTTTTTTTTTTTTTAATAATTTGATGAATGTTATGAAACACATACAATTCAGACAAAATTTTGCATTTAATTTCAGAGAATTCATAAACCTTCTAAAGTCCATATATCGCCCTTTGTTACATTAAAATCTGTTGCAGAGGGACTTGATAAACATGATCTCACACCAGAAACCTCCAATGGCGTTCACAACCACCCAATACAGCAGGGAAGAGGGTACCACTTTTATAGATAACTAAAATCGAAAACTGCCATATACGATCATTGCAATTTGCAGAGAGTCCAAGATAAGAATCTCGCATCTCATGCCTCTAAGTCCAGTGCTTTTTCCAACTGTCAAAATAGAAGGCCCTTCTCTTCATTGGTGGCGCAGTGGTTGAGAGTCCGCCTGCCGATGCAGGGGACACGGGTTCGTGCCCCGGTCTGGGAAGATCCCACATGCCGCAGAGCGGCTGGGCCCATGAGCCATGGCCGCTAGGCCTGCGCGTCCGGAGCCTGTGCTCCGCAACGGGAGAGGCCACAACAGTGAGAGGTCCAAGTACCGCAAAAAAAAAAAAAAAAAAAGAAGAAGGCCCTTCTATCCCGGGGTTAGACTAGAGAAAATAAAAGAGGTGCCATTACACTCTCCTCCTGGAAATAAGGTGGATGAGAGCCCAGCAGTTAAGAGCAGCTCTTCTGGGGAAAAGAAGACCTGGGTAGGAGCTCAGGCCGCTTAGTCACAAAAAGGGACTTAGACAAGTCTCTTTCTCTCTGGGAGCAACTGCTACATCCGCAAAATCGGGTAATAACTTCTGCTGCTCCGCCTTCCCTGTGGTGCTTGCTACATAACACTACGCTGAAATGAGGAAAAGATGCGACTGCTTCACAAGGGCCATGCAGATGGAAGGTTCACATGGTTCAGATCATTACTGAGAGTCTCAGGGCGCTGAGGACAGGAGTGTTCACGCTTTTCTGTTGTTGGCTTTCGGTTTCCCCGCTACAGGGTCGCAGTCCCCGGGAGAAAAGCTGTTAGAAATCGCAATGTGGAAAGTAAAACGTTCCTAAAGGGTTTAGAACGTGCCTGGCACTTAATAATAGGCGCTTAGTACATATCTGCTGAATGGATAATGGCTGAATGAGTCCACAGAGAACAATTCCTCAGTCCCGCGGCTCAGATCCCTCTCCAGCCCGTGGGACGCCACACTCACCGGGCGCCGCAGTTTGTTGGAGCTGGGCGCAAGCCCTCCGCTTCCCACCGTCCCCGCTTCAGGAGCTCGTGGAGCTGCAGCAAATCTAACTGCCCGGGGACACTCCTCTTACAGCTACCAGCCGCGTACCGGAGCCGAAGCGGGGGCCTCCCGAGGAATGGAAAGAAGGTGGAGAAAAAGAAATTTCCCGCCAACGCCGTAACCCCGCCCCCAGGGTGTCTCCACGTTCCGTCAGCAGCCAGCCCTTCCGCCCCGCCCATCTAAGGAGGGGACGCAGGACGTACATCCGTCAACGGGCAGAGGCCATCATTGATTCCGTATGCTACGCCGTTCGCGCAAGAAAGTGCCCGACTCTAAAACATTTCCGGGTTCAAGATGGTCGCCCAAACTATTTAGTGAGACTTCCTCTATCCTTCTCCATTCCACTCCGGGTTTTTAACCTGGATGTGACGTCCTAAAGGACCCGACGGAAATAGAACGGAAGGAGGTGTAAAATGGCGAACCGTACTGTAAAAGATGCGCACAGCATCCACGGCACCAACCCTCAGTATCTGGTGGAGAAGATCATTCGGACGCGCATTTATGAGTCCAAATACTGGAAAGAGGAGTGCTTTGGCCTTACAGGTGAGCAAGAGCGCGCCGATACCCCCGCCCCAACGCCGGTCATCTTGTGGCCCAGTTCTCCAGACCAGTCCGATAGGACTGGCCCCTGGGGGTGAGACTAGAGGGGAATCATTGACAGTCATTCAGAAAAATCTGAGCGCCTACTCTGTGCCTAGTCTTGTGTTGGGCTTTGGGAACACAGATGGATCTGATAGGACCTCATTCGGAAGGGTGTCACGTTGCGGTTCTTTGAGTCATTACATGTTTAATGATAACTTGCTGGGTTCCAAACAGTGTTAAGCACAGGGACCCTGAAGGTCTTAAAGGAATGTCAGTATGCTTGAAACCAATTCATTATCTTCCTATACTCAAATCTGGACCATTTGCAGTATTTCCACATCCCAGTCCTAATATAAATATATGCTATTCAGAGAAATATTCCAGGTAGTCTTTGGTCTTTGTTTAATTCTGGC
Organism: Monodon monoceros; assembly: GCF_005190385.1. Taxonomy (NCBI): domain Eukaryota; kingdom Metazoa; phylum Chordata; class Mammalia; order Artiodactyla; family Monodontidae; genus Monodon; species Monodon monoceros. The sequence continues at coordinate 137,574,680 of NW_021703774.1, read as the reverse complement.
TCCTCTTTTGGAGCTGTGTTACCCCAGCGAACTGTGGCTTTCTTTACTGTAAAACGAGCATAGTAATACTGAACTTAAAGGTCAAAGGGTTGTTCTAAGGATTAAATGAAATGTATAAAAAGTGTTTGGTATAATAAAAGGAATCCAAATCGGAAAAGAAGAAGTAAAGCTGTCACTGTTTGCAGATGACATTATACTATATAGAGAGAATCCTAAAGATGCTACCAGAAAATCAATGAATTTGGTAAAGTAGCAGGATACAAAATACACAGAAATCTCTTGCATTCCTATACACTAATGATGAAAAATCTGAAAGAGAAATTAAGGAAACACTCCCATTTACCACTGCAACAAAAAGAATAAAATACCTAGGAATAAACCTGCCTAAGGAGACAAAAGACCTGTATGCAGAAAATTATAAGCCACTGATGAAAGAAATTAAAGATGATACAAACAGATGGAGAGATATACCATGTTTTTGGGTTGGAAGAATCAACATTGTGAAAATGACTATACTACCCAAAGCAATGTACAGATTCAATGCAATCCCTATCAAACTACCACTGGCATTTTTCACAGAACTAGAACAAAAAATTTCACAATTTGTATGGAAACACAAAAGACCCCGAATAGCCAAAGCAATCTTGAGAAAGAAAAATGGAGTTGGAGGAATCAGGCTCCCTACTTCAGACTATACTACAGAGCTACAGTAATCAAGACAGTATGGTACTGGCACAAAAACAGAAATATAGATCAATGGAACAGGATAGAAAGCCCAGAGATAAACCCACACACATATGGTCACCTTATTTTTGATAAAGGAGGCAAGAATATACAATGGAGAAAAGACTTCCTCTTCAATAAGTGGTGCTGGGAAAACTGGACAGCTACATGTAAAAGAATGAAATTAGAACACTCCCTAACACCATACACAAAAATAAACTCAAAATGGATTAAAGACCTAAATGTAAGGCCAGACACTATAAAACTCTTAGAGGAAAACATAGGCAGAACACTCTATGACATAAATCACAGCAAGATCCTTTTTGACCCATCTCCTAGAGAAAGGGAAATAAAAACAAAAAAAAAAATGGTACCTAATGAAACTTAAAAGCTTTTGCACAGCAAAGGAAAACATAAACAAGACGAAAAAAGTGTTTGGTATAGATACAGCTATATGTTAATAAAAAGCACTCAGTAATCAGTGGTGGCGGTGGTGCTGTTACCATTGTTAACTACTGCTCTGCTGTTACTGCTCTGCCACCATCCTAGCTGTGTGTCCATGGACGAGTCATATTGTTTCTCTGAGTCGCCATTAAATTTTGGAGTCATGTAAGGTTTACTTTGGGGGCTTTTTCTCATTCCATAGTTTTCTTCTTGGATGATATCCGTACCACAGTTACCTCATATATATAGATGCCTTTAAATTTATCTCTGCAGCCCAAATCTCTCCCTGAGATCTAAGTCTCTGATTCCAAGGCATGCCAACTCCATATGTGCAAAAGTGAACTTATGACGTTTTTTCCCCCCCAACACTAGGTTACGTTCCCTTGTTATATATTTTCATTGCATTCTGCATCTTCTTTCAACTACTGATCACACTTTCAATATATTTTTTTAATGCTTTCTGCCTTGCCTGACTGTAAACTCCATAAGAGTAGTCATTGTGTCCCTCTTCTTTATCCCTCTACCTGTATCTCTGCTACTTGGCACCTAACTATAAATTGCCAACTGTAATATGGAATGAATTAATATAGAAATTATCCTAAGGGAACTTGGAGAAGTCTGATTTATAAAGTGATTTCCCATTAATAGTACCTAACCTTTATTTATTTATTTATTATCTGTGTGTCAGGTAGGTATTAGCATTTGTTTCTATTATCTCATTTGATTCTTACTATAGCCCTTAACTTTGTACCTTTATTATTCAAATTTGAACTGACAGGCTCAAAGAGAAGTGAAATGACTTGCCCTAGTTCACACAGCTAGTGTTTGATTTTTTTTTAAAAATATATTTATTTGGCTGAGCCGGGTCTTAGTTGTGGCATGTGGGATCTTTAGTTCTGGCACGTGGTATCTAGTTCCCTGACCAGGGACTGATCCCGGGCCCCCTGCATTGGGAGTGTGGAGTCTTAACCACTGGACCACCAAGGAAGTCCCTAGTGTTTGATTTTTTTTTTTATACAGCAGGTTCTTATTAGTTATCTATTTTATACATATTAGTGTATGTATGTCAATCCCAATCTCCCAATTCATCACACCACCACATCCACCCCACCCCCCACCCCACCTCTGCCGCTTTCCCCCCTTGGTGTCCATACGTTTGTTCTCTACATCTGTATCTCTATTTCTGCCTTGCAAATCAGTTCATCTGTACCATTTTTCTAGATTCCACATATATGCGTTAATATACAATACTTGTTTTTCTCTTTCTGACTTACTTCAGTCTGTATGACAGTCTCTGGGTCCATCCACGTCTCTACAAATGACCCAGTTTTGTTCCTTTTTATGGCTGAGTAATACTCCATTGTATATAGGTACCACATCTTCTTTATCCATTTGTTTGTTGATGGGCATTTAGGTTGCTTCCATGCCCTGGCTATTGTAAATAGTGCTGTAGTGAACATTGGGGTGCATGTGTCTTTTTGAATTATGGTTTTCTCCAGATATATGCCCAGTAGTGGGATTGCTGGGTCATATGGTAATTCTACTTTTAGTTTTTTAAGGAACCTCCATACTGTTCTCCATAGTGGCTGTATCAATTTACATTCCCACCAACAGTGCCAGAGGGTTCTCTTTTCTCCACACCCTCTCCAGCATTTGTTTGTAGATTTTCTGATGATGCCCATTCTAACAGGTGTGAGGTAATACCTCATTGTAGTTTTGATTTTCATTTCTCTAATAATTAGTGATGTTGAGCATCTTTTCATGTGCTTCTTGCCCATTTTTATGTCTTCTTTGGAGAAATGTCTATTTAGGTCTTCTGCCCATTTTTTGATTGGGTTGTTTTTTTTTTTAATATTGAGCTGCAATGAGCTGTTGATATATTTTGGAGATTAATCCTTTGTCAATTGATTTGCTTGCAAATATTTTCTCCCATTCTGAGGGTTGTCTTTTGGTCTTGTTTATGGTTTCCTTTGCTGTGCAAAAGCTTTTAAGTTTCATTAGGTCCCATTTGTTTATTTTTGTTTTTATTTCCATTACTCTAGGAGGTGGGTCAAAAAAGATCTTGCTGTGATTTATGTCAAAGAGCGTTCTTCCTCTGTTTTCCTGTAAGAGTTTTATAGTGTCCAGTCTTACATTTAGGTCTTTAATCCATTTTGAGTTTATTTTTATGTATGGTGTTAGGGAGTGTTGTAATTTCGTTCTTTTACGTGTAGCTGTCCAGTTTCCCAGCACCACTTATTGAAGAGACTGTCTTTTTTCCATTGTATATTTTTGCCTCCTTTTGTCATAGATTAGTTGACCATAGGTGCGTGGGTTTATCTCTGTTCCATTGATCTGTATTTCCCTAGTGTTTGATTTTGACAACAGTATTGGAAGGTTATTATCCCCATTGTCTAGATGAAGTTCGCTCAAGGTTGTGTAGCTATTGAGGAGTTGTTTGTTGTTATTGTTTTGTTTCTTCTAACTCTTAATCTGGCTTTTTTTTCTCCTAACATGATGCCAAGCACGGACTCTGAAGTTAGACTGCTTGGATTAAAACCCAGGCCCTGCCACTTTCTGGCTGTGGACCTTGAGCACATCACTTAATCTTTCTTAGCCCTCATTTTCCTGGCTGAAAACAAGGGCAGTGCTAGAACTTACCTCCATGGCTTGTTGTGAAGATTAAATGAAATAATATGAAATGCTTAGCAGAGTACCTGTTATATAATAATCTTTCAGTGTATATTGACTGCTGCTATTATTATTAATTATTATTACACTCTTGTTCTCCTAATATTAAACTGTTAATTCAGGAGCACCAAACGTTGAACTAGCTTTAACTTCTCTCCACTTCAAACCTGGAAAAGCTTAGTCCTGATGTGTCTGAGATGCCACTCTGTTTTTGTTTCTTAGCTGAACTTGTTGTCGATAAAGCCATGGAGTTAAGATTTGTGGGTGGTGTCTATGGTGGCAACATAAAGCCAACTCCCTTTCTGTGTTTGACCTTGAAGATGCTTCAGATTCAACCCGAGAAGGATATCATTGTAGAGTTTATCAAAAATGAAGATTTCAAGTGAGTGAAATGTTTATTAGCTAATATAAAAACTTCAATTTCATGGTCCAGAATTTGGCTTTAGTTAAGAGGAGTGAAAACAGTGTATCTCATTTCCACAGAGTTCCACTCTAGGATTTTGCTCTTGAGCCTCTTGAGTTTGTGTTTTGTCTGTTTTGATTATATTGACCTTCTCCTTCACTGTCTCAGTCTTGATGGCTTTTCCCAAAAAAACAGTATTTCACAAACTCACTGAGCATATATTAAGCAGAAGTGAGTGCCTAATATGTTGGTAGCAGTGAATGCTTAAGGATGAAGAAAACAACATAGTGTGGTAAAGAAGAGGGAAACTTTGGTGTTAAATGTAGGTTCATGTCCAGACCCTGTTACTTATTAACTGTGACCTTGGAGAAGTTACTTAATTTTCTAAATTTTACTTTATTTACCTATAAAATGAAACAGTAATAGCAACTCAGGATAGATGTGAGGATTAAGGAAGACAGAACAGTAAATCTCCCAACACAGTGCCTGTTGCAGGGTCCTGTTGCAGGGTGTACAGCCCAAAAATATAAGCTGCTCTTATTATTTTATTATCCATTTTCAAGGAGCTCACAGACAAGTATAGGAGACAGACATAATAATAGATTATTATGTGCCACCCTCTATTCTAAAAAATTTAATATAATAATTTATTTAAACTTCACAAAACCCTGTAAAATTATTATCCCTATTATATAGGGGAGGAAACTGAGGCAGAGAGAGATTGGTTTCCCCAAGGTCAAATGCTGGTAAGTGGCAAAGCTAGTTTCAGTGTCCATATCCTTTGCCACTCTATTTTGTTTGTCATATACAGAAACTGTTGAGTTTCAAATGCCTACTCTTTATCCAAGTGGAGATTTGAGTGGGTAGTTGGGATATAGGAGAAAGGGAGAAGAAAGGAATCTTACAAACATTAATGGCTAGAAAACAGCTAACTTTTATTAGGCACTTACTGTGTGCTAGCTATATGCTATGCTTAGCACGTTACATACATTTTTTACTTAATACACCAAGCCATCAAATTAGGGACTATCAGGTACATTTCATAAGGATTGAGAAAGCAAGTAAATTGCCCAGTGTTACAGAGTTAGTAAATAGTGGAATCAGAATTTGAACCCAGATGACTGACTTTTTTCCATAACCAGCATTCTGCTTCCTAGCAACAATTTGTATATTCATGTCTATGTAAATTGGTTGTATTGTTAGTAAATAAATCTTATACTTTCGGTTGTTAAATTTAGTATCTCATTTGATTCTTAAAATAATCCCATGAAGTAAATAGGTTGTATCTTAGTTTTACAGATGATATAATAGACCCTGAAAGTTGAGCAGCATATCCTAAGTAACCACAGCCAGTAAGTGGTAGAATGAGAACTTGAACACAGGTCTCCATATTTTAGCTATCTTTCTACTGCCCCATGCTGCTTCTAAAAATTTAGCTTTCTCATCTGCCAAAGAGAAGAAAGAACTTGTTTATCCACTACTGTCATGAGAAAAGCCAGTTGTAAAACTCAGGAACTTTGTAGGATGGCCTGTTGTTTCACTGTCATCTATCTGTCAGGTATGTCCGCATGTTGGGAGCACTTTACATGAGGTTGACAGGCACTGCAATTGATTGCTACAAGTACTTGGAGCCTCTATACAACGACTATAGAAAAATCAAGAGCCAGAACCGAAATGGAGGTGAGTATGGTGCCAGGTGTCTAGACCTTCATCCCTGAGCCAGTTTTTATTTCACCAGTATCTCTAGTGTCACATTGTCACATACATTGTGAGTGTTGCTCTTAATCCAGATTGTTACTGCCTTTAGTCAGGTCCTCCTTCTCTCTCATGGGGAGTAGCACTCCATTAGACTACTAGCTTCCTTTCGACCTTACCCAGTCTGCCCGTCTGCCTGTCTTTCCAACTGCATCTCATGTTAATCCTTGCTTTGCATCATGTGCTCCATCCCATAAAGACCTAGCTCCTGAATGACCTTCACTGTAAAATCCTTCTCCAGACCTCCCAGGCAAGGTTAGTTTTCCATACATTACACCTTCAGAGTTCTTTCTACTGGCCTCTCTTGTACGATACTTCACCCTGCAGTATATAGACCGTACTCATGCTTATGTAGGAATCCCACTGAAAAATAATAAGTGTATCCAGGAGGGGCAGCTCCATACCTTTTACAAAGAGACATATTTTGTGGTAAAATGGGATTCAGGGAATGCAGTCAGAACTTTTTCTCACTTAGTATCATAACAAAAGGCTAGTAGCATTTGTCTTTACCCTCTACATATTACACTAAGGAGTAGAAGTTAAGAATTTGGTATTATTCTTTAAACTTTTATTAACTTATTCATTCATTGAATAAATACATATTAGGTGTCAATGTTATGGCAGGTACTATGCTATGTACTGAAAATAATATGGTGAACAAGATGGACATGGTCATGGCCATCATGAAATTACTTAGTTATGACTATATTATGTTAAACTAAGATAGGAGTTTTAAACCTAGTGACAATTTGGGCCAGATATTTCTTCGTTGTGGGGAGCTGTCCAGTGCATTATAGGATGTTTAGCAGCGTCCCTGGCTTCTACCCACTAGAGCACCCCATAGTTGCAGGGGGCAACACTACTGAACTAAGAACCAAGAACCACTGAACTAAGGTAATGTTTACCATAGAAATTCTAAGAAGCTATTGCTCTACTTACCATATAAGATACATGATTCTTAAAAATAGCAAATCACTATGTTGTACACCTGGAACTAATATAATGTTGTAAGTCAATTATACATCAATTTAAAAAAACTTTGCTGACTCATGCAGGGGAAAAGATACATATTCTATATTCAGGAACTTAGTGGGTTCACATGAGAAATTGTACTTGAGTTATAAATTTTATTCATGAACATTACCCCATTACAATTCAGGACTCTTTGTGCTTGTTTTTTGTGTCTCTCCTGCTAATTGGGACAGCTTCATTCATCCCTTTATCCCCAGCTCCTAGAAGAGGCATGGCACATAAATGGCCTCAATAAAAGGGAGTTGAATGAATGAAGATAGGTGGTGATGACAAGAATATAAAAGGCTGTAGTTTGAGCCCAGGTTTGACAGTAGTCCCTTCAGTGTAACTGCCACACTGCAATAGCTTTATTAGTGAATGTGCAGGCAAAGGGAAGCTGCAGAGAATTCACACTTTCTATACCAAGTACCCTGTTAGATATCTTACATAAAGAATCTTACACTTCTTTTACTTTTTGGCTATTTAAATTTATTTCCTAGTTACTTGAGCTTATTATTTTTCTTTCAGAGTTTGAACTGATGCATGTGGATGAATTTATTGATGAACTACTGCACAGTGAGAGAGTCTGTGATATCATTCTGCCCCGGCTACAGGTAAGAGATAAAGGTCATACACACACAATACACAGTACACAATAAAATGTGTGTAAAGATCTCTTTACACGCATACATGATAAAACACCATGGAGCTCAGAATCTTTTTTTTTAATTGAAGTATAGTTGATGTACAATATTATGTAAATTATAGGTATACAGTATAGTGATTTACAGTTTTTAAGGGTTCTACTCCATTTATAGTTATTATAAAATATTGGCTATATTCCCTGCATTGTACAGTATATCCTTAGAGTTTATTGTATACCTAATAGTTTGTTCCTCTTAATTCCCTCCCCCCCTTCCCTCTCCCCTCTGGTAACCACTAGTTTGTTCTCTGTATCTGTGAGTCTGCTTCTTTGTTACATTTACTAGTTTGTTGTATTTTTTAGATTCTACATATAAGTGATATCATACAGTATTTGTCTTTCTCTCTCTGATTTATTTCACTTAGAATAATATCCTCCAATACTGTATAGCACAGGGAACTGTGCTCAGTACTCTGTAATAACCTAAATGGGAAAATAATTTGAAAAAGAATAGATACAAGTATATGTATAACTGAACCACTTTACTGTACAGCTGAATCATTTTACTGTACACTGTACTGTACTCCATTATGAAATAAAATTTTTTAAATAAATAAATAATTTTAAAATAATAATAATATCCCCCAAGTCCATCCATGTTGCTGAAAATGGCAAAATTCCATTCTTTTTTATGGCTGAGTAGTATTCCATTGTGTATATATATACTGCATTTTCTTTTTTGTTCCAAATATACATATATTATTATATTTCTTTATAAAAAATTAATGTAATTATGACAATATACTTTAGGTTTTTTAAAAAAATTTTTATTGGAGTATAGTTGATTTACAAGGTTGTATTAGTTTCAGGTGTACAGTAAAGTGAATCAGTTATACATATATCCACTCTTTTTTAGATTCTTTTCCCATATAGGTCATTACAGAGTATTGACTAGAGTTGCCTGTGCTATACAGTAGGTCCTTATTAGTTATCTATTTTATATATAATAGTGTGTATATGTCAATCCCAATCTCCCAATTTATCTCTCCCCCCTCTTCCCCCTCTGCTAACCATAAGTTTGTTTTCTGCATCTGTGACTATTTCTGTTTTGTAAATCAGTTCATTTTTACCATTTTTTTAAGATTCCACATATAAGTGATATCATATATTTGTCTTTCTCTGTCTGACTTCACTCAGTATGACAATCTCTAGGTCCATCCATGTTTCTGCAAGTGGCATTATTTTGTTCTTTTTAATGGCTGAGTAATATTCCATTGTATATATGTACCACATCTTCTTTATTCATTCATCTGTTGATGGACACTTAGGTTGCTTCCATGCCTTGGCAATTGTAAATAATACTTCTGTGAACATTGGTGTGCATGTATCTTTTCAAATTAGTGGTTTTGGGTTTTTTTGGGTATTTACCCAAGAGTGGAATTGCTGAGTCATATGGCAGTTGTGTTATTTTTTTTGAGAAACCTCCATAATGTTTTCCACAGTGGCCGCACCAATTTACATTCCCACCAATACTATATGAGGGTTCCCTTTTCTCCACATCCTCGCCAACATTTGTTATTTGCATTTTTTGTGATGATAGCCATTCTGACAAGTGTGAGGTGATATCTCATTGTGGTTTTTTTGATTTGCATTTCCCTGATGATTAGTCATGTTGAACATCTTTTCATGTGCCTGTTGGCCATGTGCATGTCCCCTTTGGAAAAATATCTATTTACTTCTTCTGCCCATATTTTTTAATGGGGTTGTTTGCTTTTTTCTTATGGTCCTCCTAATTAGCAGTCTTCATGTCTATGAGAAAGATGGGAGATTGGGAGTGAGAAGAAAACAGAAAAAGTGATTGAAGGGTAGGGCTTTAAAAGTGAATAACACAAGAAAATTTTGTTCTTTAAAATGTTATATTATTAAGGAGATTGTAGTAGAGTAGGTTTTTAAGCTTTGTGAGCAGTTTTTCAAATTGATCTTCATATAAAAATCTAGGATATAAAACAGATGAAAGGAAGGTCAGGAATGGGAGACTGACCCACCTTAAATATCATCTTTATCGTCTTACCTCCCTTTCCTAGTGAGAAATGATTGTCCGTGAAGCATCTTTCAAGAATGAGTCTTACAGCATGTGATTTTAAAAATAATATTGTAAAATACAAAGAGAAAACAGATATAGTAGGTAGCCTAAAGAGAAAGGGAATGGTCTGTAGTGGAGAGTTGAAATTTATCCATGTTGTTGCACATTTCAATAGTTTTTTATTTCATTTGTTGCTGAATAGTATTCCATTGTATAGATATACCACAATTTGTTTACCCATTCATCTGTTTATGCAGAATTGCAGGGTACAAGGTCAATGTACAAAAATCGGTTGTATTTCTGTACACTAGCTATAAACAACTGGAATTTGAAATTTTGCTAAAAAGGTACCATTTACAACAGCATCAAAAAATTTAAAATAGGGCTTCCCTGGTGGCGCAGTGATTGAGAGTCCACCTGCCGATGCAGGGGACACGGGTTCGTGCCCCGGTCCGGGAAGATCCCACATGCCGCGGAGTGGCTAGGCCTGTGAGCCATGGCCGCTGAGCCTGTGCGTCCGGAGCCTGTGCTCCGCAACGGGAGAGGCCACAACAGTGAGAGGCCCGCGTACGGGGAAAAAGAAAAAAAATTTTTAAATAATTAAGGATAATTTTGTCAAAAGATGTGTAAGACTTAAAAGTATAAAACATTGCATTACTGATGGAAATGAAAGAAGACTTAAGTAAATGGAGATATATCATGTCCGTGGTATATTTTATACCATGACTTAGAATTGTTAAGTTGTCAATTCTCCCAAATTAATCTGTAGATTCAATTCAGTTCCAGTCAAAATCCAAATAAAATTTGATATAACTTGACAAACTGATTCTCAAATTTATATGAATATGCAGAGGACCTAGAATATCTAAAACAACTTTGAAAAAGAACAAATTAGGAGGACAAACACTACCTGATTCCAAGACAGTGTTGTGTTGGCATAAAGCTAGATAAGTAAATAAATGGAACAAAGTATAGGGACCAGAAATAAGTGTACATATATATGGTCAGTTGGTTTTCTACAGAGATGTTAGGGCAATACAATTGAGAAAGGATAATCTTTTCCACAAATGGTGCTAAAACAGTTGAATAGCCATATGGAAACCAATGAATCTCTACCCTTAGCTCATAAACTTGAAGGGGATAATAGTCTCATAAAAGCTAAGAGTATAACATAAAGAAGGAAAACATAGGTGAAAATCTTAGTGACCTTGGGTTTGACAAATTCCTATAATAAGACATAAAACCATGAATTATTTATTAAAAATTAATAAATTGGCCTTTATAAAAATTAAAAACTTGCCTTTCAAAGGACACTATTACAAAACTAAAAAGGCAGGCCACAGACTGGAAGAATATATTTGTGCAACATATATCCACCAAAGTTCTTGAATCTACACTATATAAAGGACTCTTGAACTGAATAACAACTCAGTGGACAAATGAACAAAAGAGTCTAACAGACATTTTACCAAAGAAAATATATAGTTGGCCAATGGCACATAAAAAGTTGTTCCATACCGTTAATCATTATGGAAATGCAAATTAAAGGCACAGTAATATACACTACATACCTAGTAGAATGTGTAAAATCAGACCCTGACCCTATCAGGTGTTGGCGAGGATGTGGAGGAACTGGAAGTCTCCATATCCTATTGGTGACAATATAAAATGGTACAGTACTCTTTGGAAAAGTTTGCCAGTTTCTTAAGAAGTTAACCATACAATCCAGCTATTCCACTTCTAGGTATTTACTTGAGAAATGAAAGCTCATGTCCACACAAAGACATAAGCACAGATAATCATAACAGTTTTATTTGTAATGGCCAGAAACTGGAAACAGCCCAAATGTCCATCAAGTGAATGGACACAAATTGTGATGTGTCCATACATTGGTACTACTCAGCAGCAAAAATGAACTATGGATGCACAACAGCGTGGATGAATCACAAAGTAATTGCGCTGAGTGAAAAAAGACAAAAAGCTGTATGTACTGTATAATTCCTTTCTAATAAATGTAAACTATAGTGACAAAAAGGAACAGTGGTTGCCTAGGTGCAGGGTAAGGGAGTGGGGAGGAAAGGGAATGAGAAATCACAAAGGAGCACAAGTAAACTGTTGCGTGGGGTGGATTTATCCATTATATTGATATAGTGGCTTACAGTTGTATACAGTACAACTCAACACTCATCAAATTGTATACTTTAAAAATGTACAGTTTATTGTGCATCGATTATACCTCGGTGAAACTATAAAAAAGTCATTGGAATACCTGTAGAGTAAGAGTCTTTTGCTCTTAGTGCTCTACTATTCTCTTATTCTGATGTTTATGTAAGAATCAGCAGCATTAATGAAAGGGTCACAGAAACAGTGTTTAAGATGGGGGATGGGAGCAAATTCTTAAGTTTTAAGCAACCACAGAAACCCAAACTGGGAGGATCCAGAACTTCAGGTCTCTTTTTTGATCCTACTGCAGCTCAGTAATTTTGAAGCAATTTGCTGTATCCCACCTGCTTTTGAGGTGCTCATTTCCTTGCTAGATATAAACTAAAAGGAATAATTTAAAGATTAAAGGTCACATAGTATATGATTCTCTTTATACGGTATATTCAGACTAGGCAAATACATAGAGACAAAGCAGATTCGCGGTTACCAGGGGTTTCGGGAAAGGGGGAATGAGGAGTGATTACTTAATAGGTATGGGGTGTTTTTCTGGTGTGATGAGAAAGTTTTTAAACTAGTGAGAGGTGGTCATGAAATAGCATTGAATTTTATACTTTAAAATTGTTAATTGTGTATTATGTGAATTTCACCTCAATAAAAAACAGATCAAAGGGATCTGAAAAACTTCAAAGTAGAGAATAGAATGGATTACAGATACATAATAAATGGGTGAGGTAAATTTGCTCGAGGCAGCAAACCAGATGGATAAATGTAGTTGGTAGATGAGTGCTCACACTTAAATGCAATGAACCACTCCTCCTCCACAGTGACTCAGTTACAGAAAATCCTAGAAAATAATCCTGAAAATTATTTCTTCTTTTCCATATTGGCTACTGTAGACTGTGTAGTGAAAAGAATGACATTTAAAATCTGAAAACCTGATTTCAGGGCCCAATTCTCACATTTATTATCCTTAGCTGCGACTCTTATTTTTAGAAATACTGCAAGAAATGGAATATTCTGAAGTGCAGTCAGTTGTAAGTAAGGGTTCCAAAGCTCGGTCATCTCTAAGCAAGCATATTGATGCAAATGAGGTAGTCTGCCTGGAGGCTAGAAGGAAAGACCACAAAGCAACCCTCACTGAGGAGAGAGAAATTGAAATATGACTGATATCTGTTATGTCACCAAGGGGTGTGTTCTGGTGTGGGCCTCTCTATGTCCTGGATGAAATGACCCTTAAGACCACCTTCTGCTTTGATTTCTATTCCTATTAAGCAACTCATAGGGCATCAATTTAGCTTCTCATGTGCCCTGACATTGGCAAGGAGTTGCTCTGGAATGAATTCTAATTTTGTCAAACACAAATACTGTAAGTTAATACACTGACTTCAGTCACTTCCAAGTCTGGTGAACATTAGGGATTCTAGACGCCCTGTCTGATGCAGTCCTAGATCCCAGACTGTGGTGATCCTTTCCAAGGAGCCCTTTTTCAAGGGATTGATTTCACTAAATGGCATCTTTGTCTCATTTCTCCTAATCTTCATAGAATTTTGTTAGTGATGAGAGCAAAATAGAGAACAAATGTTACTATTTATTTTAGGGCTATCCAATGATCTCTATGTCCTTGGCACAAAAAATGGTAAGGGGTCTTATGACCCAGTCCATTTGTCAGTTTTAAACTCACCTTTGCCTTTCAGGTCCTTAGTCACTCAGTAAGGACTGCTAAGCCACATCTTAGAAGAAATGGAACCAGGAAATGGATTGTTTATATCCTGAGCCTTGTTCAAAATGCATGACTGTAGACAGCTACCCTAAATCCTGGGTCTAGTCGAGAGTTGGTGCTACTTCAGAGCAGGACCCAAACCCCCAAACTGGGCTGAGTCTCAATGGATCTCTTGGGTTAGATTCTGGTCTGAGCCTCTCCTGGCAGAACTACCAGCCAACACAGTCTCAAACTATTGGCCCTTGTGTGTGAAGCCCATATTTTTTTATTCAAGGCTATACCTATACTGATTGATATTCTAGTGACCTTAGAATATAAGATCACAGGGAATAGAGGCAATAGAAAAGTGATGCTCTCTTCCACTTTGTATTTATCTCTTTACAGGGGAACTTAAAAAAAATATATAGATTCCAGGTATGCGAAACTCCTTAGGAAAATCTTGAATTGTCTAGGATGTCTTTGAAATGAAATTGCCTCACCTGCTGCACCATAGGTTTTCTCTCACTCCCAGAAGCCCAGTGTTGCAGCTTCAGGACATAGAGGAGATAGCAAGCCCCCCCAACTCTCACTGTGTTCTCTGTAGAAACGCTATGTGCTAGAGGAAGCTGAGCAACTGGAGCCTCGGGTTAGTGCTCTAGAAGAAGACATGGATGATGTGGAGTCCAGCGAAGAGGAAGAAGAAGAGGATGAGAAGGTCAGACACCTGGGAGCTTAAGGGCTGGAGGAGGGAAAGTTACAGGGAATGGGAATGGTCTTTTTTGTTTTCAAACTTTAATTTTTAACTTTCTTCAACCAAAAAATACAATATGTAGTCATTAAGAGTATAGGATTTAGAGTTAAATAGACCTTGATCCATATCTCAGCTTTGCTGTTTACTAGCTGTATAATCTTGTGCAAATTACATAATCACCATTTTCTCTTCTATAAAGCAAGGATTATGAAACCTTTCTTTTAGGACTGTTGTGAGCATTAAATGAAATTATATATTATATACATAAAGCCATTAGCTTTGGGACATAATTGCCTAATAAGTGGTAGCTATTAAAATAAATACTTCGGACAAAAACAATACTCTTCATAATTGAATGCATACTAAGGAGTAAGCCTAGTTTAGGGGGAAAAAACCACCTACTGCATGGTCATGTTCTTTCACTACTTGTTAAAATGCTGAAAAGTTGAAAACAAGCAAGCTGTCAGGGAGCAGTCAGGTAAACTATTATAGCAATTCAACAGACTATTAGGCCGCCATTAAAAGTATTATGAAAAGTATATGATAGGGACTTCCCTGGCGGTCCGGTGGTTAAAACTCCACGCATCCACCGCAGGGGGCGCGGGTTCGATCCCTGGTCAGGGAACTAAGATCTGGCATAACGTGTGGTGTGGCCCAAAGAAAAAAAAAGTATATGATAATGTGGAAATGATTGTGGTAAAGTTAAAAAAAAAAAAAAAAGGATCTAAAACATTTGTGATTAAAATTATAAGAATATGTATAGAAAAAGGCTGGGGGAAATATAAGAAATTCTGGCCTATGGATACTGAGACAGTGTAGATGGAAGTGTAGCTCTGAGCTAGTAGGCTCCATCTAAGTTAAGTACTAAAGGAAGTGCAATCATTCATGAATTGAAAGCCAGGCAAGGCTGAGGTGCTTCTTCTGTGGTGAGAGGACCAAAAGTAGGCATTCTTTTTTTTTTTTTAATGGAAAATTTAATCATATACCAAAGTGGAGAGAATGTGCCTCCATCTACCCATCACCTAGCTTCAACAATGATCAACTCAGCTGTTTTGTTTCCTCCACATCTCTACCCAATTGTCCCTCACCAGTTACCTTGAAGCAGATCACAGCCATCATATATTTCATATTTCAGAAAAGACATGGGCCCCTTTTTTAAGCGAAACTATATACCATCATCACCCCCCAAATGAACAGTGATGCCTTAATCTCATTAAATATTCAGTGTTCACATTTCCCCAGCTATCCTACATTTTTAACAGTCTGAACTAGTATTCAAACAAGGTCCATAAATTGTAACTGGTTCATCTTGTAGTCTGTCAGTTCCATCCATTGTTAATTTTTCCTCTTGCAGATTTTAAATATATCAGGTCATAACATTCTGTACAAATGCTCACAATCTGTATTTTTGTGATTGTGTCCCTGTGGTATCACTTATCATGTTCATTTGTCCCTTGTATTTTCTGTAAACTAGTACTTGAGTCTAGAGGCTTTAATTGGATTTGGGGTTTTTATCCCCTTTGGAGTGGAGCAACACTACTTCATAGGTAATAGTGTGTACTGCCCCCAGGATGAGCAAAGTCTGGCTGTCTCTCTTTTTGTAATATTAGGAGCCACTGATGATCTTTGCCTAGATCCATTAGGGGTTGTAAAACGGTGATATTCTAATTATTTCTTCATCATTTGTTACCTGTAACACTGCTATAAAGAGAAACCTCCCAAATCAACATTTAGTTTTTCATAGGTACAGTTTATATAAGGTAAGATAAATTATTTCCCTTTATCAGTTTTTAAAATAATGAGTTGATTTGATAGTATCGTCCCAAGGAGGAAAGCTCTTTTGCCCTTGGTAACATTGTGAGTTCATGGATTTAAGCATATTTGGTGTGTTTTGGACCATTATTGTCCTTGTTGATGCTCAAATTGTCCCATCTTTGGCCAGTGGGGGCCCCTCAACTTGACTTGTGAGGCTTTTTGATACAGTCATAGTAGTCTCAGCCCCTTGCTTTCTGATATATGTTCTAGTCATGTCTTGTTACCTTCTAGCCTGGACCTAGAATTAGCCAGTTTTCCAAGAAGCCCTTGGTTGCATTAATTGGGATATGATATTTAGAGACCACAGTCTGGGCTCATTGCTACAGCTGTGTTTCTAGGACTTTACAGTTAACAAAGCTAGAGGAAAATTTTTTTTAAGCTTCAAGTACACTATGAGTTTGTACTTATTAATCTTATCGCTCTTACACCTGCATCTCTTTTCTTTCACGTTGGAAATCCCATCTTCTTAAGAAGCATACTTACTTACCTCTCACTACTCTTACATAGTCCCAGAATAATGGTACCAGCACTAAACAATAATGGATTAGAAACATTAAAAAAATTTTGTTTGCCTGTTTTGTCCTTAGGGTTATCCATGTATTCAAATTACTGTTTTAAAGTCACTTGGAGGTGGAATTTGGGACAGAATGGGGAGGAGAGTGTAAACTGTGTTCCTAGATGGTTGTCTATAAGCCTGTGCTCATCACTGACCCATTCTAACTCTTTTCCAGTTGGAAAGAGTGCCGTCACCTGATCACCGCCGGAGAAGCTACCGAGACTTGGACAAGCCCCGGCGCTCTCCCACACTACGCTATCGGAGGAGTAGGAGTCGGTCTCCCAGAAGGTTAGGGCCCTAGTCATTGGCCTCTTCCAGGGAGACTTTAAGCACTGTAGCATAGAAGTTTGGACTTCATGGAAGGAAAAATGCCAGCCTATGGATAATGTCTGCTTGTCAATGTATTAGTTGCTACAAAACAACCACTCACAAAACCTCAGTGGCAGACATTTATTTAGTTCACAGGTCTGTGGTCAGTGGTTTAAGCTGGGCTTAGATAGGAGGTTTTTTGAGTATAAACTATGGTCCCTTATCTGGTGCAATCAGTTGTCTTTTGGCTAGTATAGGACAGCCTTAGCTAGGATGACTGGAGCAGCTCATCTCTTCTCTGTGTCACATTCTAGGCTAGGTTAGGCCTGTTCCCATGGCAGTGGCAGAATACAAGAGCAAACAAGCCCAACCACGCAAGTATCTTTCCAGTATCTGCTTGCATCACATGTACAAGTATCCCATTGGCCAAAGCAAGTCACGTGGCCAATCCCAGACTTGGAGTCAGAGGGTATTAAAGTTACATGACAAAGGACATGGATAACAGAGTTGGGTGAAGAATTGGGGTAATTTTTGCAATTTACGATATCCAGTGCACCTACTAAGGTTCTTCTTTCTCTTTTTTCTTCCCGTATAGGCGGAGTCGGTCTCCCAAAAGAAGGAGGTAGGCCTTAAGTGACTTGTGATGAAGGATAGGGATTTGGGGAGGGGGATGCTGTTGTTGTGTTTATACTGTCGGACAGATGTGGGAGTCTGACCAGTTATTTCCACAGCCCCTCCCCTCGCCGAGAAAGGCATCGGAGCAAGAGTCCAAGACGTCATCGCAGCAGGTCCCGAGATAGACGGCATAGATCCCGCTCCAAGTCTCCAGGTATAGCATTTGGGCCTTTTGCTATTGGTTGTCTTAAAGAAATGTAATAGGAGCAGTTAGCCTCCTGCAGTACAGTAGTACCTTACTTTATTATTGTCTAGGAAAAAAAGAAGTGGATATAGAATTTGAAAATTAGACTTCACATCTTAACTGTCACTTACCAGCTTTGTTGATAGGAGGATGAGCTTCAGTTTTTTCATCTGAAATTATAGGAGTAAGACTTAACAGATTAGTGGTAAATACCCAATGTGATATTTTTGAAATTTAGCCATAAAGCCTTGTGAATACATATAAAGTGAGTTCAGTTCTCTGCTACCAACAGTGTCCCTATCATAGGCCTAAAAATATTAAGCTAATGAAAGGAATTGGGAGAAATGACAGTGGAGGAATAGGAGGGTAGAATCTCATTCAATAGCCTTTTCTTCCCCAGGTCATCACCGTAGTCACAGACACAGGAGCCACTCAAAGTCTCCTGAAAGGTATGGATTAACCTCTATTTTGACTTAAGAATTTCACTCTTTATTCAGAAATTAAAGTCCCAATTACAACTAAGGTGGACCTGAAATTTTCTTGTATTGATGGAGACACTCAGGAATTCTCCTTAATTACAGGACAGAGTTGGGCTGTTGCCCTGAAAATTACTAGAATTATATATACTGCGTTTTGTTTTTCCTTTGTAGGATTGCAGCTTTCGATAAAGGCATGAGCTTTAATCTCAGGAGACCTGGGGTTCAGTCCCAACTTTTAACACTTAACAGTTGAGTGACATTGGACAAGTCACTTTCATTTGATAAATTTTTATTAGAAACTTCTATATGCTGTACACTGTTAGGTGCACTCAATCTCTCAGAGGTCATTTCCTCAATGGTAAATTTTGGAGAATAATGCCTAACTTGGTGTTACTCTTAAACATAAAAACACCAAGTATATTTATGAATGTTGGGTATCATCTCTGTCCCCATCAGTGTTAGCATATCCCAGTCTTCCTCAAAAGTCCTTGCCCAGGTTCCCAAACAGCTGTTAAATTTAATGATTTGTATGTGTTGCCATTTCAGATCTAAGAAAAGCCACAAGAAGAGCCGGAGAGGGAATGAGTAACGGACTCAGTTTGGTTTTAGTCCAAGTGGCCTTCTGTGGAGATAAAGGCATCTGTCTATGTGCAAGAATGAAGATCTACTCCCCAGGCAGCTATGAGAATATTCTGGATTTTTTTTTTTTTACCAAAAGTTTCTTTACTTTTTCTTTTTTAAATGAAAGAGGTGCTGAGTTTTGTATCTTGTTTAGAATCATAATCCACATGTTTGTTTGAGAGAGAATGCTTCCTAAGGGCTGCTTTTGACCTCTTTGTACAACCAACCTTGTTTGTACTCAAATTTATGAGGGTAGAATGGACTGGAACAGAAGGTATGAAACAAGGGGAGGATGTGGCTACCTGGTAACCCTCTTGTTATTAAATTTGACACACCCATTTCCTGTTTTTCTGTGGTTTAGTTTTGGTTTACACTGTGATTAGAACTGTTCTGAGAATCCTGAGATTTGTGCTGCTGCTTGCTGTACCGTTAAAAAACCAAGTCAGTAAAATATATTAGCTCCAAGTTTTATTTCTAGCAGCAGCAAGTGGTAATAAACATGAAAACTGACTGGTTAGCAGCAGCTTTATAAGAAAAGAATGAATTCAGTTTGTAAGGCTTCTTCTGGATCATTTAACAGTTGCACTGAATGTTCAACAAACAGTAAAACTTAACACTTTTTATATAGCGTTCTTCCACAGTGTTGTTTCTTCTTCCCCACAGCCTTGAATTCCAGATTAAGGTGCTCAGCGCCTTTATAACTACGGGCATTGACATTATCAAATCTAGACGACAGTAGTAGTACGGCAACTAGGTTGAAAAAATTTGATGGAGAGAAAAGTATCTAATGCCACTCAGGGTTTTAACCTGAGTTGCTGGACAACAGCACCATTCACATAACCAGAAAATACAGCAGGAAGAGACCAGGTTTTAGAGGGGTAGGTAAGGTAGTGAGGGTTGTGGTAGTAGTGAAAATGATGCATTCAGTTTAACTTGAAGTTTAATTTGAGACAGCTAAGGTATATCTAGATAAAGCCCATACATCGTAAATAAAAGCACAGTGATCCAACCCTGAATTGACAATGTTTAGGTAATTGTGGAAGGTGTAGAATTGAATGCAGTGCCCAGGGAGATGTATGTATATGTAAGAAAAGCCAGTAATCATAGGCAACACCAACACTGTTGAGGAAGAAGTGCAAACACCGATTGAAAACTGAAATGAATCATTCAGAAAGGTAGAGGAAATAGAGTGGGTTTAGAAGCTAAGGACACAGAAGTAAAATAAGGACTGAATAGTGTCCACGGGTATTGATAATCAAGAGGGTGTTGGAGTCTTTGCTAGAAGAGTTTTGTCTACCTGTTCTTACCTTTCCTCCTTTAAAAAGGAAAAAATGATCAAATGATTTCCTGCAGCTCTGTCCTTGGCAAGAATTGTGAAGACCAACTGCCTCACAGGATCCAGTTTCTTGGGAAAGTCATATTTGGTCATAGGATAAACATCCTATTGCTTGCTGTTGAACTTAAGGACTTTTGCATCAATATTAAAGCATTTTGGGATCATATTTGAGATTTCATGTTCTTCACTGATTGCTCTCCTGATAATATCTGAGCTAATAAATGTTGTCCATAAGAGCTATTATGGTTCATCATACAACTATATATAGGACTGCCTTTAAAAATTAAATATAAGCACCTCTATTTGTATCTGCTATAGAGTCCTAGCAGTTATTTCTTTATCAAAGTGTTCTAAATGGAAAGAAATGTATGCTGGCTGAATGACCTTTGGACCAACCAAGTCATCATCCAGTATACTGTTAAAATAAAATTTTAAAAGTATACTTTATTTTTAAACTATAAAAATTTAGAAACCCACCCCAAAACCCCAATAATTTTTTTTTTTTTTTTGCGGTACACAGGCCTCTCACTGTGGTGGCCTCTCCCGTTGCAGAGCACAGGCTCCGGACGCACAGGCTCAGCAGCCATGGCTCACGGGCCCAACCGCTTCACGGCATGTGGGATCTTCCCGGACCGGGGCACGAACCCACGTCCCCTGCATCGGCAGGCAGACTCTCAACCACTGCGCCACCAGGGAAGCCCCCCAATAATTTTTAATACCAGAAATAAACCTCCCCAAGCATAAACTATAAACTTAAAGCATACTTAAGAGTGGGACGTGTCAAACCTCTCTCTAGAGATCATTTTGATAAATTACAGAATTGTAGAGGAGATGAATTTAGTACAGACTTTGCTGAAGGACCATTTCTGTCAACTATGTGCTAGCTTACTGGATGAGTGAGGCCTTGGAACTATATAGCTTTACAACTTTTGACTAGCCTATATTAAGAGACACATTTTACATCTTACCTCTGAACTCATACATATTCTGCACTAGAACAAATTTCAGGAAAAAATTCGTATTCCCTGTGCAAAATACATTCTGATATTTCTTATGCAGTATCAGTTTTACTATCAGGTGCAAACCACTAAATTGATTACACTTCCCACAATATGAATTATACTACTTTAAAAGCTTTGCCATAGGGCACAATGACCTGTTAATACTAAGGAATGAAGAGATATGCGTTCTCAGGGGCAAAGGAAATAATGGATTTGGTGAGAGACGTCCAATATAACAACCCAACTTAAAGTTCATTCCTCTAGCCCCTTTCCATTATTTTTGGTAGACTGACCTAAGTTTAAATAAGCATTAATCAGAAAAGAATGATCACAGATGCTGGCCACTCCCAGCCAAAAGTTAAAAGTAACAAGTTTCCACAGACAAAAAAGATAATCTGTTTTTTAAAATGCAAGAATACAAGTTCAAAGAGATTAAAAGATAAGAGATGGAAATTAAGCATGGCAGAATTTAAGAAAGATTTGAAAATTGGGAAACTGAAAGTCTTATTAGAAAACCCAAAATACAAAATAGACAAGGCATAGAAAAAATAGGCTGGAGGGGGAAAAAATGGAAAATAATAAAAAGGTATAGAGATAATCAAGAAGACATGAAAAGAAATCCTGCATGTGTATAATTGACATTGCTGATAAACAAAATTGAGCAAATCAAACTTTAAAAATTCAAATAGAAGAAAAATCGCCTTGATTTAAAACATAAAGAATTATATAGGCATCCAAGCAGAGAAATCAAGCCATGTATAGTGAGGGAAAAGATCAGGATGATCTCAGGTCTTCATTAAGGCAGAGAAGCAAAAGGCTCCAAAGGTCAGGAAAACAAAGTGTGCCAGGAACTTTACACCCAGCCAAAGTTGTCCTTAAAATATAAAGGGAATAGACATTCTCAAGTATGCAAGTGCTTAAAAGCATACAACCACTTGGGAAAAAACTGCCTGATAATGAAATTTACTCAGCAAGAAATGAATCAAATTAAGGACTCAGGAAAAAAAGCGGTAAAAGAAATGGTAGTAAACATTTTAGAAATTTTAAATTAAAAATGGGAAATTGGGCTTCCCTAGTGGCACAGTGGTTGAGAGTCTGCCTGCCGATGCAGGGGACACGGGTTCGTGCCCCGGTCCAGGAAGATCCCACATGAGCCATGGCCCATGAGCCATGGCCGCTGAGCCTGCGCGTCCAGAGCCTGTGCTCCGCAACGGGAGAGGCCACAACAGTGAGAGGCCCGCGTACCGCAAAAAAAATAATAAATAGAAAATAAAAATGGGAAATTATCGTAAGACAAATGAAATATTTGAACATTGTCTATATATGAATAATATAACCAGGAAGTAGGGGAACTCTTTTAAGTGTCCTGGTTTCATTTTTTATGACAGGAGTCATATACTATGTCTAAAACATACAAGAAGCTAGAAAAAAATTACTCCAGCCTCTTTAATGTTTTCTGTAATTGTCCTTAATTTTGAAGGAGTCTTTTAGAACTAGATTCTCTTGTAGAAAAAATTTTTAAGTTGAACATTTCTTCACTTTTAGATTTTTTTTGTTAAATCCAAGTAAAATTAATTTGCCAGACGTACTAAATATAGCATATAAGCCCACTTTTGTAAAACTTTTCCTGTGTGTGTATCTGTATATATGTGTACATATATGTATATAATGTATATATTTCAAGAGATGGTTTGAAAAAATGAAGTTCACTAGATATTAATAGTATTAATTTCTGGTTTATGGGTTTTCGAGTGATTTTTATACTTTGTTCTTTTACTTAATGCTTTTTTTGGTAATAAACAATAAAGTTAAATTATCCTTTACAAGGAAAAATGGAGTTTAGAGCTTTTTTTTTTTTTTTTGCGGTACACAGGACTCTCACTGTTGTGGCCTCTCCCGTTGCGGAGCACAGGCTCCGGGACGCGCAGGCTCAGCGGCCATGGCTCACGGACCCAGCTGCTCCACGGCATGTGGGATCTTCCCGGACCGGGGCACGAACCCGTGTCCCCTGCATCGTCAGGCGGACTCTCAACCACTGCGCCACCAGGGAAGCCCCCTAGAGCCTTTTTTATAAGCTTACCAACACAGTTTACAGATCGTTTCTTGGAACTGCAAATTGGTAACCACTTTTTGGCAATACAGCAATTTGGCAATATGTAGCAGGAACCTTAGAACTTTTATCCTTTTTATCTAATAATCCCATTTATAAGAATTCACCATAATAGAATACAGTTGACCTTTGAATAACACAGGTTTGAACTGCATGAGTCCACTTGTATGCAGGGTTTTTTCCAATAAATATTACTATCCTACATGATCCAAAGTTGGCTGAATCTGCAGATGTGGAACCATGGATATGGAGGGCCAACTATGGTATTTGAGCATCCATAGATTTTCGTATCTGCCACAGATCCTGGAACCAATTCTCTGTGGATTCTGAGGGATGACTATAATCAAATACACACAAAAATAGTCTTATCCTATCATCATTTTACATATATTTTTATGCAGAGAAGAAATGGAAATAGCAAAAATGTCCATCTGTAGGGAACTGAATTAGTAAATTACATAGTATATCATTAATATTCATATTTTTAAATAATCTTTAATGGCAAGGGAAAATATTAATCTCTCCAAGTGATTAAACATTACACAAAACATCTCAAAGCAATGTGATCTTAAGTGTGTGTGTTCTCTGCAGAAGATTGATAATTTAATTTTATACTTTTCAATTGATCTACAATGAATTTGAATTAATAATCAAAAACTTAAGTTTGTAATTTATATGATAAATTTGTAAACTTATGAAACTCAGCTACTACATAAATTATCAATACAAACTAAGAGTTTTCTATTTTTCAGCTTGGAACAGTTTTGCAGTTATTGAACACTGGCAATTACTGAAGGAGGAATAAATGAGATGCTAAAAATTACTATATAGAACACTGTTATACAAATAAAACCTAGGTTACTGGGGTTTATTGCCCCATAAATACCTTTTGCCAGGTGGTATACTGCCTTCCTTTGGGAAGGAAGACTGAACTGGGGGCAGTCTCTTGCTGCAGATTGGCAGATTTTGTTTTGTTTTGTTTTGTTTTTGGCCACACCGCATGGCTTGTGGGATTTTAGTTCCCCGACCAGGGATCGAACCCAGGCCCTCGGCAATGAGAGCGCAGAGTCCCAACCACTGGACCACCAGGGAATTCCCAGATTGTTTTCTTTTTAATGAATATTTCAAATATATACAAAAGTAGAACAGTAAAATGAATACCCTATTCTCTAAGACCTGAAAGGAAATGAAATACATAGAACACTGACTTTAAAAGAAAATCTTGAATTCTCCAAGTAACAGTTTAACAGAAAAGTATATGTTGGGCCAGGTTATCTCATTAACAAAACAAATAAGCTGAACTTCACCACTTAGTAGGATTCCGTGGGATGCTGACTGAAGCTTTTTTTTTTTTAATTGAAGTATAATTGATCAACAACACTGTGTTAGTTCCAGGTGCACAGCATAGTGATTCAATATTTCTCTACATTACAAAATTATCACCATGGGATGCTAAGCTTTAATATGAAAAACTAACAGTAAACACACTTGATCTTAACATTTAACAAATGTCTTTCCAGGGCTATAAACACCACAGGAAAGTCTTCAACCTCTTGCAATAGATTTCAAGCATCTTCCTTCCATTTTGGAAAATATGGCAAAAGCCCAAGTGCTCTCATATTTAAGGAATGCATATCTGAGGAAGCAGAACAAAGATAACATACTGTTCTTAAAAGACATTTGTATTTACTTATTCTGCAGATTTCCAAATAAATCTATAGTATGATTTGGTCTAAAATCCCTGGCAAATCTCTTGAGTTGTTTAGACAAGATGACCTCACCTCAATGTATAGTACCAAAAACAGCTACAAAATCTCCCACCAACAACACAAGTTTGAAATCCAACTATAATCACTGATCACAAGGCATTACTGGTAAACACCATCCTCACAAGTACACCTTCCAGGCAGTAGTACAGGACTCAGAATGGATAGTCTGGCACATGTTAGTTCCTCAGTAAATAAGAATTACCTTCCCTCCACTAAACTCTACTTCAAAAGATCTGATTCAATTCTATTTCCAACACATAACTGTGCCAACTTTAGAATTCATTTTGTTTTGCACCTCAGTTTTCCCAATGATAAAATGAGAGAGCATCTGCTTCTATCAACCTCATATGGGTGTTGTGAAGATCCAATAAAATAACATGAAAAGATTCTTAGATCTTTTTCTAAAACTAAGTCTGTGATTTAGAATACTCTATTCAATGAGAGTAAAACAAATCTCTGAATTATTACATTATATTCCTATCATCTAAACAACCAGATGAATTAACAAAATTTGACTCTTGTCAAAAAGATTTATTAACTTAAAATAGAATTACTTCAAATACAGACAAAAGCAAATTTCTGTTCAAGTTGGAATATTTTCAATATACAAGAATGTAAAAGAAAAAAATTCTAAATCTTCATGTTGAAGTTTTATTTTATTATTATTTTTTTTACCTTTTAAAAAGTTTTTGGCACTACAAGGTTCTGTAAAGAATAGAAGTGACAAATTTAAAACACATGAAAGTCTTTCCTAATTCTTAAGAACAATATATATAAAGTCTGAAGCAACCAAAGTATGAATACAGCTAATAGAAAATAAAGAATGTAATTTTTAAATTCTCTCTTTATACAATTCATCAAGGTTAAACAAAACATAAAATTCCCTTAAAAATAGGGTAATAAAATAGATGAAATTTGTATCACTCAATTCGGTGATACTAGTAAAAACTATAGTTCATATTTATATACAAATAATACAGTCTTTAAAAACAGTCTTAGAATTTAAATAAGCTATCTAAACGTGTTAAAATTTTAAATCAGGACCTGATTTGTTTTGCTTTCCATTAAATGTCACTTTTTCTGCTGAATGTAACTGACATTGAGGTACGGATACCCTTGAGACAGCAGGATTGGCTGGTTGCTGTGCATCGGTAGAGCAGCTGAAAGAAAATGGACTCGCATTACTCCGACACGTTTCCTCTTGGTGGGTGGGGACAACGCTCTCTACACCGACGGGTGGCACATCTGTCTGTTGGACACAACACAGACAGGAAACTGAAAGGCTTGTGCCTATTTATCTGACAACCTCTTAGAATTAACTGTAGCTAGTTCTCTTTTTTTCTATTTATATAGTAAAGAAGAGATGAAGCATGTCAAAACATTTAGTGGGGGGAGAAGGAGGAGGAGGGAAGGAAAATGTGGGTATGTGAAAGAAAATAGAGGAGACAAGAGAGATGGAGGGGAGGAATTAAGGGGAAAAAATCCACCAGGGAAGAACTTCAGACTCCTCCTCCTCCCCCAAAAGGGCTTGTATGACCAATAGTAAGTGCCCTCAGCCCTAGTTCTTTGCTCAGAATAAACCAGCCATAGTTAAGGTTCTGCCATTCTATAATACAGCAATGCCCCACCAAGTACAATGGAAAGTTTACGAAGGCTTAAGTGTATCAAGCCTGATAATCATACCAGGGGCTTCCCCTGAGAAGTTATTTTATTTAGTCAACATTCCCAGAGTGCCTTTCTTTACTTTCTTGAACTCCTAGTTTAACTGTATTAACTCTGACTCTAGTTTTCTTAACTCCTAAGTTAACCAAGTGCTGAAGGCCAGATTCAGACATTCCCTATTTGAACTGAGATACTGCTGAGGCAAGTAGGTTAGATAAAATGCTATTCATTGCTTAGATCAAAGCCATTATTGGTACATTAGTACCAAGAGAATATAATCAATTCTAATGTCATTCAAGTCTTAGTTTTACTAAACAAATTTGACTGTCACTACTCAACTCAAAAACTTCTACTGGATCCCCACCACTTACTAAGTCCAAACTCCTTCATAATATGGCCTCAGCCTACCTCCTCTAGCCTCATCACCTATACATTTTTCCATTTACCTCATCTAGTCCTATTATTTTCTCTTTTCTCTTTTTTCCCTATAGGAAAAAAGTTTCAGTGAAAAAAGTTCAGTATAATATGGATCACTTTTTTCAGTGAAAAAAGTTTTCACTGAGGCAAAACTAGTGACTTTGCATGTATTATGGCCTCAGCTAAGAACACTCCTCCTCTCTAATCTCTACATGATCTCTAGGAAAAAAATCCCATATCTCTTTCAAGATCTAGTTTGAATGTCAAAATCTTGTGCAATTTGATCCCTGGTGTCTATATTCTGCTTTCTCTGCTAGGGCAAAGTTAACTGATTCCTCTAAGCTCCTATTCTTGTCTATTTCACAGGTCTGGCTTTCCTAATAAAATATGCATTAAGTGCAAGGGTTTTATTTAATTCTTGCTTGAGCAATAAGCACCTAGCGCAGTCTGACACACAGTATGCTCTCTCAATAAATATTTACTGAATTCATAAATTTTCACTCCAAGATCCTGGCCTTTACAAAGGCTCCTTGTCCCAGAACAAAACCCACCCAGCCTGTGACAAATACGTAAGCAATGGTACCTTGAGTATAGAAGGGTTTGTTGGGCTGAAATCTGGCATTTCCCTGATGCATGAAGTTCTGATGCAAACCATAAGGCCACGAAGCTGGGACAAGAGGGAAATGGGGTCGTGGTGCATGTTCCCAAGGAATTGGAGGATTTAGTCCTGGAAATCCTGGCTCTGCATTTCAACAATAAAGGAGAGACATATTTTAAAACATCACTTTGTTCATTCAAATATTCCTTCATTCCACAAAGATTTATTGAGTATCTACTACTGACCAAGAAATATGCTAAATGCAGAGGATACCAAAAAAATTTTTTTAAGGAATAAAAACACTGTAATTGTTCTCAAATTATTCATAAAGGAAACATTTAAGAAGACATACACAATAATATGTGGTAATTGCTATAACAGAGTGGTGGAAGGTGTCTAAAGTGAGGACTAACCCAATTGTTCAAGGACAGAGAAGGTTTTCCTAAAATGATGGACTAAATTGAGTGTTAAAGGACAAAGAACAAGTTATGCAAAATGGGACAAGGAGGACATTTTAGACAGAAGGAATAGTGTGCTCAAAAGCCAGGAAGCCGGAAAATACAGCAAGTTTGGGAAGCTGCAAGACCATTGGCAATACAGAGACAGAGGTAAAGGAAGGCAGCGGTAAGAGAAAAGGCTGGACAGGTAGGTAGGATCTATATTTCAAAGAACCTTAGTACATCACTAAGGAGCTTAACATCTTATCCTAAAGGCAATGCCAACTATACCAGAATCAATTATATCTTGGCCTGGAAGGAGATCCTATTAGAAGCTGAGGCATTGTGGTGAAATAGCTGAAAACTTGGGCATTGGAGCCAAATAGGTCTAAGTTCAAATACCAGTTACAAAAATTACTAAGGTTTAATTATGAACCCCAGGTTGTTATGAGGATTAAATAAGATAACAAAAATAAAGTAGCTTACACAAATTATGTCACATTAAGCAGGAACTCAAAAAATATGAGTCCTATTCTTTCTATGGCAAACCACTCCCACCAATCTACTTCCCTTTAAGATCTATCTTTAAGTACGTCTTTCAAAGCACAGTAACCCCTGAATCTTCTGGATCATTTCTGGTGGCTTTTCTCATTCAGGATCACAATGTGGCAGGAAATAATCTAAAAGACACTGTCCTTATTCACTAAACTTCCTAGCAGGAAGTTAGGAGGTACAGGATAGGGAGGAGTAGGCAGCAAGAAAACTGAAACCACACTCCTAGCCACACTCCTACCAAGCTCAGTCTTCTCAGGAGGTAACCAGGTAAACAAAGCAGCTGGTTCACTGCAAGTTCATAAAGCCAAGTTACAACTAAGAGCTAAAGCTGCAGAGCTCAGAGTTTACAAAAAATAAGACTGGGTATACAGTATTGAGGTCCTGACCAATTGAGAAATGTTTTAACATAAAAGGGTATCTTTTAGAATATCCTTCAATCTCTCTTGGCCATTTTTCCCAACCAAGTATTTTCATAATACAATTAAAGATAGTCTGAAAAATTATCATTAAAGATAATCTGAAAAATGGGGTAAAAACTATTCATACAACCTCCTACTCTAATACAACCACTAGTATCATTTTAATATATCCCCATCCGGTCTCTCCATTTTTAACATAATGTTAACTTTAGCTGTAATATTAACTAGGAGTTGCACACCTATCCAACAAATAATATTTGCTGTGTAACACTTTATTACATAATAATAATACATTATACAAATAATGTATCTACATCAGGCACTATACTGGACACCAGGGAGACAATGACAGGCAAGAAACAATTCATAACCTCTAAAAGTTCAGTCTAATGCATTATGCAGACAAGTAGACAGGCGATTTCAACACAGGAAGACAAGTGTTATAATATGGATATTAAGGAAACATGAAGGAGGGAAATAATACCTAATACAACTGGAAGACAGGATCAACAGGAATTAAAGACTTCCTGAAGAAAGTGATCTAAATTTTAAAACGGAGGATGAGTAAGTTAGCCAAGCTTTGGAGCAAAGGAGAAAGAGGTGAGAGTGAGCAGGAGAGTTAATGGAGAGGATATTCCAGGCAGAGGGAACAACTTAGGTAAACAATCAGGGGTAAGAGTACGGTGTGCTTGTAGGATGTTAATTAATTAGTTCATTAAGGCTGAAACAGAGATCAAGGAGGTAGGGAGAAGAAGGAGTTAAAACTGAGTCGATATATCAAAAGGCAAAGCACTGGGTCTGTCTTCATGGTTATATAACTCAGTGACTATCAAGATGCATATCGTGGCATGCACACAATAAATATTTGTTGAATGAGAGAAGCAGAGGCCACATTAGAATGGCCATGTATGACACATATCCTTTGTTCCTGGAAATTTAAATGAGTTCCCACATTCTGGAATTTCTGCTCAGCAAAATATATTACCTGTATTATTCCAAAGAGGTCTCAGCGCTTTAAGGAATAATATATATTTGCTTAAAATTATCACTAAAATTATTTTGAAAATTGATAAAGGGAAAGAATCAAGCTTTTAGTCTGCATTTCCTATACAAACAATATTTCAGGATAACCAAGCAGTTAATAAGGAAAAGAATCACAGACAAAAATTACAGAAGAATCACAAAGTAAATAGAAAATACTGATAACTGCTAAATCTGGGTAATGGGGGGGGTCATTATACTTTAATCTCTCCTTTTGTGTACATTTTAAATTTTCCCTAGTAAGAAAAAATCTACATATAAAACTAGATGAATGGACTTCATCAACTATTTTTAAATATGCAAAGATAAAAAAATGACTGGATGGTAATACACCAAAATATTTCTGAGCAGTTCTGTCTAGGAATTGAGATTATATATGATTTTCTTTTTCTTTTTCAAATGCTCTACAAAGAATATGTATTACTTAGATATCAGTAAAAAAAAAACAAAAACTATTCTTTCTTAAGCTGCAAAGTGCTACTAATCTTTTTCTTTTTTAAAAGTTGCTCCTTACTATAAGGGGACTTCCCTTGTGGTCCAGTGGTTAAGACTCCACGCTCCCAATGTAGGGGGCCCGGGTTCGATCCCTGGTCAGGGAACTAGATCCCGCATGCCGCAACTAAAAGAGCCCGCATGCTACAACTAAGACCTCACGTAGCCAGAGAAGTAAATAAATATTAAAAATAAAACAAACAAACAAAAAAAGTTAATTTATGGGATTCCTGGTGGCGCAGTGGTTGAGAGTCCGCCTGCCAATGCAGGGGACACGGGTTTGTGCCCCGGTCCGGGAAGATCCCACATGCCACGGAGCGGCTGGGCCCGTGAGCCATGGCCGCTGAGCCTGCGCAAGAGGCCACAACAGTGAGAGGCCCGCGTACCACCAAAAAAGAAAAAAAACAAAACAAAACAAACAAACAAAAAATTGCTCCTTACTAAAAGATAGTTAAGGGTCTAAGGCAAAGATTACAGGTTTTGAAGAAAGAAACTGGTTTAAATCTTGGATCTACTATGATTACGATAGGATGAGAGTTACTTAACCCTTCAATTTCCTCAACTGTAAAATGAATGCTAGTAATACCTACACCAAGCAAGACTGCAGCGAAAATTCAAAATAATAACAAAATAATAACTAAAATTTATGTTTATTACCTCATTTAATATTCACAACATCCCTGCGAGTTAGGTGCTATTAATTCACCTATTTTACAGATGAAACCAATGCACAAATAGATTACGCAACTGCCCAATGCCACATAATAAATGGCAGAGCCAGGATTCATATCCAGGCAGTCTGAATCCGCAGCCTATACTCTTTGTCTAATGTTATACTGCCCCTGCACAAATACTGCTTGCCATCTTTTTACTCACATTTACTTCCCAGGTTCAACCAATAATACCAATCATCCAACCTTTCTACAGACAGACAGATAAAAAAGAAGAAAAGGAAGGGTTACCCGAATTTCCCACTGTACCATTGTTCACCAGGGAATTTGGAGCCACAGTACGAGGCCAGTGTCCATCATGAGAGGAGCTAGGGATTGCCACAGGTCTGGCAGCAGGCTGTGCAAAGATGATGCTGGGATCGTTCAGGCCAATATTGCTGGGGGCGCTGCCTGGTGCAGAATGGATCACTGGGCCGTGAATAGGCCAGGATGGGGCAGGGATCTGGAGGGGGTGCATTGGCAACAATCCCATATTGTGCATGGGAGAATACTGAGCTGGTGGTGACTGAGGAAAGTTATACATAGGCATCTGGACCTGATGGGGGGGCTGGGCCCCCTGCTGAGGTGGGCCAAGCTTGGGTTGGGATCCTGGCTGAGATGGAGGCTGGGTAATGGCAGTGGATTGGGAAGAGTTCTGTGGAAATGGCTGGGGCTGAGGAGAATAAGATGGTGAATCAGACTGCAAAGAAAAAAAAAAAACATTTTAAAATTAATTTACAAACATCTTAATTTTATAAAAGCAGAGATTATCAAAATATAAAACTATGGAGTTATTTTACTAGAATATTATAAATAGAACTCTATGATATACATAGTAACAAATAATAACAGAACCTCATTTTATATGAAGGTAGAGTTTTTCCCAAAGTTCTCAAACCCTCTCTCACAGAGGTTTTATCTCATAAACCTTTTCACTGCCCAAAGAAGAGAGCCCAGACATCATACCCATCATGTAGAACCCACAATTCCAATTTTAACTAGAAATTTACATCTAAATATCTCAGAGTCACTTTCATTCAGCTCCTCAACAAGCATTTACTGAGTGTCAATTAAGTATTGCGGGGACTTCCCTGGTGGTGCAGTGGTTAAGAATCTACCTGCCAATGCAGGGGACACGGGTTAGAGCCCTAGTCCGGGAAGATCCCACATGCCATGGAGCAACTAAGCCCATGAGCCACAACTACTGAGCCCGTGTGCCACAACTACTGAAGCCCACGCACCTAGAGCCCATGCTCCACAACAAGAGAAGCCACCGCAATGAGAAGCCTGAGCACCACAACGAAGAGTGGCCCCAGCTTGCCGCAAATAGAGAAAGCCTGCCGGCAGCAATGAAGACCCAACGCAGCCAAAAACTAAATAAATAAAAAAAGTAATTTTATAAAAAAGAATTAAAAAAATTATGTACTGGGCATTGTTCTAGGTATTAAAAATATAATACTAACATGTATGTCCTCATAAAGCTTAAAGTCAATGGGGGAAAAGAGGAGGAACAGATAAAGTTTACATAAGCAATCACAATACAGTATAATAATTACTATGATAAACACTGTATAATATACAATGAAATCCCAGAGCAGGAACACCTAAACCCACTTTGGGAGAAGGAGGGAAGATAAGATGAAGGAAAGTGGAAATCTTCCTGAAGGAAGTGACCTTTAAGCTGAGACTCAAGATAAATAGAAAACAGTCTGATAAAAGGGTAGAGATAAGGAAAACGGAAGATTCAGTTAGAGGGAACAACATAATTAAAGGTTATAGGTACAAAAATCATGTCCTTTAAAAAAAAAAAGTAATTGGAATCTGAAATGGTTGCCTAGGCTAGGGAAGCAAATGGTTGTAAGCTATTTTTTACAGATAGAAACAACAGGACCTTGTGACTGACTGGATGTGGAGGCTGAGGGAGGAGTAGTAGTTCAGGAAACTAGATAGATAGCGGGATCATTCAATGAGATGGAGAACACAGGAGGAAGAGGCAAACCTGGGGAGTTGGAAAGAAATATAAGCTACATTCTAGACATGCTGAAGCTGCAGTGCTTTGTGAGACCTCCAAATAGCAATGTTCATTAGTCAGACTCTTACCCAAATCTCAGGTGAGAAAAAAGTGAGTGCTAGAAGCAGAAGATGAAAGTTAGGGGCACCACAGGAAAGTGATTAGAGCACAGGTTTTGGAGACAGAACCTAAGGATACAAGTTCTGGTTCCAAGTGCCTGCTGACCTCATGCAAGAAACTTAAATCTCAGCTTCTTCACCCGTAAGGTATAAATAATAATAGAATCTACATCAGAGGTTTTTATGAAGATTAACTACAACAATATATGTCAAAAATATAAACACCAAATTCAGAATAGAAGATACATTTTAGTAGCAAGGAAGGGATGGTAGGAAGTTTAAGATGGGAACAGCATCCAAGAGGAATGCATAGGGGTTGTCAACTGTGGGTAATATTTTAACAAACCAAAAACAACAAAGCATTAAGAATTGTTAAAACCTGGTGGTAGTGCATGGATGTTTATTATTTTCTATAATTTTTCAACATTTTAAAAATATTTTTTAGTAAGAAACAGGAAGAACGAATGCATATATAGCATACAGCACTCAATAAATATTAGTTAATATAACTGTTATTATATAACTTTTATGAAACTGTCAGGCCCATAGTAGTACATATTCAAATGTTTGAGGTAGTGTTAATGGGCTCCTAAATGTTTTTCCAAGACAAGCCCTACTGTTGCTCTTCAAATTCTCTAAGAATTTTTTCTAAAATACAGATCACATCAGATTTAGCATGTTTTAACAGATAACAGCTTTGAAGCTACACAGACCTGGGTTTGAATCTTTTAATTTTTCTTATTCTCAGCTTCCCAATTTGTAAAATTTGATCATACCAATACCTACCACTTCACATGTCCATTCAAAGGATTAAATGTGATAATACGTGTGAAGCACTAAAAGCATAGTGTCAGATTTAGAGTAAGCATTCAGTTAGTATTTAACTATTAATTTAAGAAGTGCAAGGTGAATACAGATTTAGACAAAGGTTAGAGCAACTCAGCAAAGTTAATAGACCTGTGAATCTGAACACTAATTAAATACTCCATCTTTCACAGGATATATAGTTCACTAGGTATCCATATCAGCGATGAGAAGACACACAAAATTTCAAGCAAGTGAAGTGCCATGCATGTATTGCCCTAACAGTACTAAACCCTTAATACATCTCAATTTTGGGGTCTATTTTTAATTAATGGTACTCATATTCTTCCATTATGCAAAAGTTAGAACATCAAAGTTATCACCTAATTTTTTTTTTTTTTTTTTTTTTTTGCTGTACGCGGGCCTCTCACTGCTGTGGCCTCTCCTGTTGCAGAGCACAGGTTCCGGATGCGCAGGCTCAGCGGCCATGGCTCACGGGCCTAGCAGCTCCGCGGCATGTGGGATCTTCCCGGACCAGGGCACAAACCCGTGTCCCATGCATCAGCAGGCGTACTCTTAACCACTGCGCCACCAGGGAAGCCCTATCACCTCATTTTAATCCAACCAACAACCTTATTTGGTAGTTACCTTATTTTACAAATAAGAAATAGGTTCACTGAAGTTAAGTAGCTTGCCCATAGATATAAACCCAGATCTACATTACTCCAAAAGTAATGCTCATTCTAGCTGATGTGCCTAGCAAGGACACCTCTATAAAGCACTGTGTAATCTGGAAGATTGTATTTACCAATCTGAAAGATCCTATCACCTACCAAAATTAGTACTATCTTCCTGCCAAGACCAACCCATCTACAGGCAGAGTACTTACACATTCTGAGGACTGTCTAGTCCTTATGGACTGATCACCTTGTTGTTGGGCTGAACCAGCCACTTGTTGGGCATTCACAAGATTGCGGACCAGCTGGGCTGCTAAGAGAAGACATCAAAAAGAAATTCAACAGATAAAGAAAATAACAGAGAAACGACAATCAATAAACTCTCTTCTTCAGTACAACAGTCTCAAATCTGAGATTTTATAAACTTGGACTTTTAAACTTATGATTATGTTAGTGAAGGACTTTTAACAACTCATTTTTTTTCTTGTTTGTTAAGCCATTTCTCAATCCTTAGAGCATTAAAAAAAAATACACTGGTCCTGGAAACAAGAACAAGTGTCATATTGCTTTTCTAAAGGAGACAATATATTTATTTAAGAAAATAACTTCTGCAATAAGAATCTGAATAACTGGAAATCATCACTTATATTTTGTTTTTTTCTTTCAATAAACTCTCATTTGGGTTTCTAATTCATGAAATTCCTTGTGATACATAACAGGAACAGATCTCCCTCTCTCATAAAAGCAGTGGGAAGAGATATAATTTCTCCTATATGTTCCCCCAAAAATCTCTCTCTCTTTGATAGATTGTTAAGGTCCAAAATCATACAGCTATGTTTAGAATAGAGAATAATCAAGGTCCTTAGAATGACACCAACATAAATGACTTTATTTCCACCAGAAACTATTTTTGGCCTTTTCTATTTACCTGCCACACTGCTATTCCTCTGACGGGCCAGCTTGACCTCTGGGCACTCCCTTCGCACATGTCCTGCATCTCCACAGATAAAACATCTGAGGTCTCTGGGGTCTCTAAAGTCTCGAGTGTCGTGGAGGTCTCGGGGGTCAAGAAGGTCTCGGGAGTCTTTCTCCTCTTCATTCCCTTCCTTCTCTTCTTCACTGTCTTTCTTCTTTAGTCTAAACAGTAAACTGCTGATACCAATAATGTGGGGCTAGGGACTTATCAACTGAATGAACTATAGAACAAACTAAACTATACAAGAGTCTCACAATAAAGGGATTAATGTGCCCATCATTTCATGCATCATTTTGAAGGCAAGGGTTCTCACATTTATAGTACACCTACTCATATGGCAGAAACTGGGTACTCTAGTAGTTTTATAATACAATATCAATATTTATTATTTAGTATCAAATTTTAATCTTGTAACAATCTTGTAACAAGAGGTTGGTATTTACTATCTCCATTTTATAGAGGAAGACACTTGAGGTTTAGAGAAGGTAAGTGTCTTCTGTAAATTTAACAAAGAGCAGTGACGGAAACTAGGAGTTTACTCTGTCTGAAAAGTTCTAAGCTCTTTATATTAGGCAAGACTTGATGACTAAAGAAGGGATTATCCTGGCCTATTAACATAGTATATAGAACGTAGTAAAGTATATTTCATAGATGTATTTTCAGGGGGCACAGAGGATGTATATTCCTTAAGGTAAATATTATATAGGCAAATCTCACAGCATATACCTCAAAGATTCAATTAATTATATTTTAATTATTGGTTTTCATAACTGTGAGGTCCTCAGCAAGAACCCCATATCTTGGTCTTTTCTTCCCCTTGGATTCTAGCACAGTTTCCAGCACACAGTAGGTGTTAATAAATGCTTCTTCAGTTAAAAAAAAAAACCTGAGTGAATTAATGAATAAATGAACAAATAAACATCATGAGACACCACTGTACCAGAAGTAAATCCCACTCTTTCACAAAATGCCACTCAAACATATATTGACCTAAAGGTTCAACTGAAAGCCCTGAACTTTCTCAACTTAAAACATATCTGAACACAGTCATAGCCTCAATTTGTCTCACATTTATTTTCCCTGCAATGTTGATACATAATCATTTGCCAACCTTCTCCTTTTAGGGCAGTCTTTCATGTAGTGGCCTATTTTTCCACACACACGGCAACATCGATCATTGGGAGCCAGTTCTCCATCTGTTAGTACTCTGGAATCAAAGAAGTACTCCTAGGGAGAAAACACAACTTTACTAGGAAAAAAATCACTAAAAACTTTTGAATCCAAATGGAAAGGAGACTAAGACGCAAAAGTGATTTTTTGAAAAAGGAAATAAATATCAACAAATATTTCACTGAACTAAAACCATGATATGAAAACAAGATTCAGAATTATCATCATCAATATCACAGCTGCTAACAGTACTAACCACTACACAGCCACATTATTTTCTCATTCATCTGTAGCATCTTTGTGTAATATCTCAATGAAAGTAGATATTATTTCCATGTTCATTTTATAGATGAGGAAACTGAGGCTCAGAAAATTCAAGTCGTTTGCCCACAGAAAAACGCTGGTAAGTAGCAGATAAAGGATTTAAACCTAAGTCTGCCTGATTACAAAGCTCATGTTTTCTGCCCCACCAGCCTACTTCCAGAAAGGAATCATTCTCTTTACAAGAGCTCTATGTAAAGAAATCAATCCTCTGGTTTATTTAAAATATCACTGGATTTGCACTCAACATTTCAATAATATATAACATTTGCTATATAAAGTAGAATATACCTAAAAAGACTGTAGAGAACCAATAAGAATTAAATCATTTTCCCAAGTCTTAGAAGAATCAGGCTCGTTTTTGCTTTATCCTACTACCTTGCTTATGCTTCTAAGCTTTACCTCAGTTTTGCACTATCACAGAGACTAGTTTTTCCTGATAGTACCCATATCTTTGGATGGCAAGAGAACATGTCCACTTAGCACTCTTTGATTTCTTCCTTAAATCTATCTAATGTCAGGGATAAAAGTAATAAGAAACACACTGACTGGGATGGCTATTAAAAAAGAAAAAAGACAGTAACAAGTATTGGTGAGGATGTGGAAAAACTGCAACCCTCATATATTGCTGGTGGGAATATAAAATAGCACAGCTCTGTTAGGAAACAAGTTTGGCAGCTCCTCAGAAAGTTAAACATAAACTTATCAAAATTACCCAGCAATTCTACTGTTATACATCCAAAAGAAATGAAAACATATATCCACGCAAGATTTTGTACACAAATATTCACAGCAGCACTACTCATAATAGCCAAAAAGTAGAAACAATTCAAATTTCCAACAAACTGATAGGAATGAATAAATAAAACATAATATAACCATACAACTGAATATCATTCAACTATAAAAAAACATGAAGTACTGATACATGTTACAACATGAATGAACCCTGAAAACATTCTGCTAAATGAAAGAAACCAGTCACAAAAGGCTACATATTCTTTGATTCCATTTTCATAAAATGTCCACAGTAGGCAAATCTACAGTTGTGAGACGAAAAAGGAATGAGGATTGACTGCTAATGAGGACAGGAGTTTCCTTGAGAGAGGACAAAACATTCTAAAACTAGATGTAGTGATGGTTGCACAATCCTGCAGATATACTGAAAACCAATGAATTGCTCACTTTATATAGATGAACTGTACAGTACATGAATTATTTCTCAGTAAAGTTCTATTTCTAAAAAAGGATGCAATATAATTCTATACATTTACTATTGATGAAACCAATATAATTAATTAAAATTTTCATCATCATATTTTCTGACAGGACAAAATGAAGGCCTTTCTCAGTTGACCCAGTTGCTTATGGCTGAAACCTAGGAATCACCCTGAATTTATTCTCCTTAACGCATCACCTCTAATTAATCACCAGGTTGTATCCATTCTACTCCTGAATATCTATCTCTTTAGATATTCTTCTTTCTTCAGCCCACCATCCTAGTTAATGTGGCCTAGACCTGGGGTCAGCAAACTTCTTCTGTAAAGAGCCAGAAAGTTAAAATTTTAGGTGCTGTGGTAAAATTGAAGGTATTATGTAGGTACTTATATAACAAAAGAGAAAGCAAATTTTCACAAATTTTTTTATTGAAGAATTTCAAAATATACTAACAATAATAGACTGTAATTTTTTATATAAGTTAATTAATTAGAAAAAAAAGGATACTTTCTGGGGGAGCCATTTTGCTTAACTGGGGTTCAAAGTTAGTGTTCCCTATCATTAAAATAGAAGGCAAATGTTCATTTGTTAATGCTAATCTGCAATTATATTTTTAAGTATTTCATCCTTGAAAATGTTTTTCACAGATGAAGAGGTTGAAGATTTAAGGTAAAGAGAATACAAATGGATCTAGAGTGCATATAGAAGGACTAGTCTCTGATAAAGAAGAGATATCTGGTGATTGGCCAGCAAAATGGCGGAGCAGAATGACATGAGCTCACCCCTTCTTACAAAAATACCAAAATCACAACCAACTGCTGAACAACCATCAACAAAAACATAAAATAAAAAACACACTGGAACCTACCCAAAAAGATACCCTACATAAAAAGACAAAGAAGAAACCACAACAAGATGGTAGGAGGGGTGCAATCACGGTAAAAATCAAATCCAATACCTGCTGGGTGGGCAACCCACAAACTGGAAATTAACTATACCACAGAAGTTCTCCCACAGGAATTAAAAGTCCTGAGCCCCACATCAGGCTTCCTAGCCTGGGGGTCTGGTAATGGGAGGAGGAGCCCCCCGAGAATCTGTCTTTGAAAGCCAGTGGGGTTTGACTGCAGGAATTCCACAGGACTGGGGAAAACAGAAACTCCACTCTTGGAGGGCATACACAAGATCCCGTGCCAGACCAGGACCCAGGGAAAAAGGCAGTGACCTCGTAAGAGACTGGGCCTGATCTACCTGCTAGTACTGGAGGGTCTCCGGAGGAGGGGGGGGGCAGCTGTGGCTCACTGAGGAGACAAAGACACTGGCAGCAGCAGTTCTGGTGAGCACGCATTGGCATGAGCCCTCCTGGAGACCCCATTTCCTCCCCAAGACCTAGCCCCACCAAACAGCCTGTAGGCTCAAGTGCTGGGACACCTCAGGCCAAACAACCAACAGATGGGAACACAGCCCCACCCATCAACAGACAGGGTGCTTAAAGTCTTCCTGAGCACAGCCCTGTCCACTAGAGGGACAAGACCCAGGCCCACCCACAAGGGGGCAGGAACTAGACCCTCCCACCAGGAAACCTGCACAACCCTCTCAGACAGCCTCATCCACCAGAGGGCAAACAGCAGAAGCAAGAAGAACTACAATCCTGCAGCCTGCAGAACAGAAACTGCAATCACAGAAAGTCAAGACAAAATGAGACAGCAGAGGAATATGCCCCAGATGAAGGAACAAGACAAAACCTCAGAAGAACAACTAAGTGAAGTGGAGATAGGCAATCTACCAGAAAAAGAATTCAGCGTAATGATAGTGAAGATGATCCAAGATCTTGAAAAAAGAATGGAGGCACAGACTGAGAAGATGCAAGAAATATTTAACAAAGACCTAGAAGAACTAAAGAACAAACAAACAGAGATGAACAATACAATAATTGAAATGAAAAATGTAAAATATGTAGGAATCAATAGCAGAGTAACTGAGGCAGAAGAACAGATAAGTGAGCTTGGAGACCGAATAGTGAAAATCACTGCCATGGAACAGAATAAAGAAAAAAGAATGAAAAGAAATGAACACAATCTAAGAGACCTCTGGGACAACATTAAATGCACCAACATTCACATTATGGGGTCCCAGAGGAAAACAGAGACAGAAAGGACTTGAGAAAATATTTGAAGAGATAATAGCTGAAAACTTCCCTAATATGGGAAAGGAAACAGTCACCCAAGTCCAGGAAGGGCAGAGAGCCCCAGGCAAGATAAACCCAAGGAGGAACACGCCAAGACACATAGTAATCAAACTGACAAAAATTAAAGAAAAAGAAAAAATACGAAAAGCAACAAGGGAAAAGCAACAAATAACATACAAGGAAACTCCCATAAGGTTATCAGCTGATTTCTCAGCAGAAACTCTGCAGGCCAGAAGGGAGTGGCATGATATATTTAAAGTGATGAAAGGGAAGAACCTACAACCAAGAATACTCTACCCAGCAAGGCTCTCATTCAGATTCAATGGAGAAATCAAAAGCTTTACAGACAAGAAAGAGCTAACAGCATTCAGCACCACCAAACCAGCTTTGCAATGAATGCTAAAGGAGCTTCTCTAAGTGGAAAAGGCCACTACTAGAAACAAGTAAAGGTAGGAAATTATCTGCACACAAATATGATGTCAAAACAAGCAATTGTGAGAAGAAAAGAGCACAAATGCAGGACATTGAAAATGCATTTGAAATTAAGAGACCAGCAACTTAAAACAATCTTGTTTATATGTAAACTGCTAATTGAAATCTCATGGTAATTGCAAACCGAAAATCTACAACAAATACACACACACACACACACACACACACGAAGAATCCAAACACAACACTAAAGTTAGTCATCCAATCACAAGAGAAAAGAACAAAAGAGGAAGGGAAGAAACAAGACCTACAAAAACAAATCCAAAACAACTAAGAAAATGGCAATAGGAACATACATATCAGTAATTACCTTAAAGGTAAATGGATTAAATGCTCCAACCGAAAGAAACAGACTGGCTGAATGGATACAAAAAAGAGACCCACTTCAGATCTAGGGACACATACAGACTGAAAGTGAGGGGATGGAAAAAGGTATTCCATGCAAATGTAAATCAAAAGAAAGCTGGAGTAGCAATATTCATATCAGACAAAAAAGGCTTTAAAATAAACACTGTTACAAGAGACAAAGGACACTACATAATGATCAAAGGGTCAATCCAAGAAGAAAATATAACAATTATAAATATATATGCACCCAACATAGGAGCACTCCAATGTATAAGGCAAATACTAACAGCCATAAAAGGAGAAATCAACAGTAACACAATAATAGTGGGGGACTTTAACACTCCACTTCCATCAATGGACAGATCATCCAGACAGAAGATCAATAAGGAAACACAGGCCTGAAATGACACATTAGACCAGACTGACTTAATTGATATTTACAGAGTATTCCATCCAAAAGCAGCAGAATATACATTCTTCTCAAGTGCACATGGAACATTCCCCAGGACTGATCACTAGTTGGGCCACAAAATGAGCTTCGGTAAATTTAAGAAAATTAAAGTCATATCAAGTGGGACTTCCCTGGTGGCACAGTGGTTAAGAATCCACCCGCCAATTTAGGAGACCTGGGTTTGATCCCTGGTCCAGGAAGATCCTACATGCCGCAGAGCAACTAAGCCTGTGCACCACAACTACTGAGCCTGCGCTCTAACGCTTATGAGCCACAAATACTGAGCCCATGCACCACAACTACTGAAGCCTGCATCCCTAGACCCCGCACGTTGCAACTACTGAGTCCACATGCTGCAACTACTGAAGCCCGTGCGCTCTAGGGTCCGCGTGCCACAACTACTGAAGCCCACACGCCTAGAGCCCATGCTCCGCAACAAGGGAAGCCACCACGATGAGAAGCCTGCGCACCTCAACAAAGAGTAGCCCCTGCTCACCACAACTAGAGAAAGCCTGCATGCAGCAACAAAGACCCAAGACAGCCAAAAATAAATAAAGTAATTAAAAAAAAATCATATCAAGCATCTTTTCTGACCATATGCTATGAGATTAGGAATCAACTATAAGAAAAAAACTGTAAAAAAACACAAACTCGTGGAGGCTAAACAATATGCTACTAAACAACCAATGGATCACTGAAGAAATCAAAGAGTAAATTAAAAAATACCTAGAGTCAAATGAAAATGAAAGCACAATGATCCAAAACCTATGGAACAGGTAAAAGCAGTTCTAAGAGGGAAGTTTATAGCAACGCAATCTTACCTCAGGAAACAAGAAAAATCACAAATAAACAACCTAACCTTATATCTAAAGCAACCAGAGAAAAACAAACAAAACCCAAAATTAGTAGAAGGGAAGGAACAACAAAGATCAGAGCAGAAATAAATGAAATAGAAAAGAAGAAAACAACAGAAAAGATCAATGAAACTAAATGCTGCTTCTTTGAAAAGATAAACAAAACTGATAAACCTTTAGCCAGACTCATCAAGAAAAAAACGAAGAGGGCTCAAATCAATAAAATTAGAAATTAAAAAGGAGAAGTTACAACAGACACCACAGAAATACAAAGGACCATAAGAGACTACTACAAGCAACTATATGCCAATAAAATGGACAACCTGGAAGAAATGGACAAATTCTTAGAAAGGTACAATCCCCCAGGACTGAACCAAGAAGAAATAGAAAATATGAATAGACCAATCACAAGTACTGAAATTGAAACTGATTAAAAAACTCCCAACAGGGACTTCGCTGGTGGTCCACTGGTTAAGAATCTTCCTTCCAAGGCAGGGGACGCAAGTTCGATCCCTGGTTGGGGAACTAAGATTCTACATGCCACGGGGCAACTAAGCCCACACGCTGCAACTACAGGACCCACACGCTCTGAAGCCTGTGCGCCACAACTACAGAGCCCACGTGCCACAACTAGAGAGCCTGTGTGCTGCAACTACTGAGCCTGCATGCTCTGGAGCCCATGTGCCACAACTAGAGAGAAGCCCACGTGCCGCAATAGAGCTGGCACGCTGCAACAAAAGATCCCACGTGCCTCAACTAAGACCCGATGCCGCCAAAAATAAATAAATAAATATTAAAAAATAATGATAATAAAATAAAAAATTCCCAACAAACCGAAGTCCAGGACCAGATGGCTTCACAGGCAAATTCTATCAAACAGAGAAAACACCTATCCTTCTGAAACTATTCCAAAAAATTGCAGAAGAAGGAATACTACCAAACTCATGCTATGAGGCCACCAACACCCTAAAACCAAAACCAGACAAAGATACCACACACACAGAAAAAAAATTACAGGCCAATATCACTGATGAACATAGACACAAAAATCCTCAACAAAATATTAGCAATCCAAATCCAACAATACATTAAAAGGATCACACACCATGATCAAGTGGGATTTATTCCAGGGATGCAAGGATTTTTCAGTATATGCAAATCAATCAGTGTGATACACCACATCAACATATTGAAGAATAAAAACCATACGACCATCTCA
The DNA here is from genome assembly GCF_005190385.1 of Monodon monoceros. Classification (NCBI taxonomy): domain Eukaryota; kingdom Metazoa; phylum Chordata; class Mammalia; order Artiodactyla; family Monodontidae; genus Monodon; species Monodon monoceros. The sequence continues at coordinate 137,530,304 of NW_021703774.1, read as the reverse complement.
TAAGATGCAGAAAAAGCTTTTGACAAAATTCAACATCCACTTATGATAAAAACTCTCTAGAAAGTGGGCATAGAGGGAACATACCTCAACATAATAAAGGCCATATATGACAAACCTATAGCTAACATCATACTCAACCATGAAAAGCTGAAAGCATTTCCACTAAGATCAGAAACAAGACAAGGATATCCACTTTCGCCACTTGTATTCAACATAGTTTTGGAAGTCCTAGCCAAGACAATCAAAGAAGGAAAAGAAATAAAAGGAATCCAAATTGGAAAAGAAGTAAAACTGTCACTTTTGCAGATGACATGATACTACACATAGAAAACTCTAAAGATGCTACCGGAAAACTACTAGAGCTCATCAATGAATTCGGTAAAATTGTAGGATACAAAATTAATACACAGAAATCTCTTGCATTTCTATACACTAACAACAAAAGATCAGAAAGAGAAATTAAATAAACAATCCCACTTACCATCACATCAAAAAGAACAAAATACCTAGGAATAAACCTACCTATAGAGACAAAAGACCTGTCCTACGAAAACTGTAAGATGCTGATGAAAGAAATCAAAGATGACACAAACAGATGGAGAGATATATCATGTTCTTAAATTGGAATAATCAATATTGTCAAAATGACTATACTACCCAAGGCAATCTGCAGATTCAATGCAATCTCTATCAAATTACCAATGGCATTTTTCACAGAACTAGAACAAAAAAATTTTAGACTTGCATGGAGACACAAAAGAACCTGAATGACCAAAGCAATCTTGAGAAAGAAAAACGGAGCTGGAGGTATCAGGATCCCTGACTTTGGACTATACTACAAAGGTACAGTCATCAAAAGAGTATGGTACTGGAACAAAAACAGAAATATAGATCAATGGAACAGGACAGAAAGCCCATAAATAAACCCACACACCGATGGTCAATTAATTGATTACAAAGGAGGCAAGACTATACGATGGAGGAAAGACAGTCTCTTCAATAAACGGTGCTGGGAAAACTGGACAGCTACATGTAAAAAAATGAGATTTGAACATTCCTTAATACCATATACAAAAATAAACTCAAAATGGATTAAAGATCTAAATGTAAGACCAGATACTATAAAACTCTTAGAGGAAAACATAGGCAGAACACTCTTTGACATAAATCACAGAAATACCTTTCCCAAGCCATCTCCTAGAGTAATGGAAATAAAAAAATAAACAAACAAATGGGACCTAATGAAACTCAAAAGCTTTTGCACAGCAAAGGAAACCATAAACAAAATGAAAAGACAACCCACAGAATGGGTGAAAATATTTGCAAATGATGTGACCGACAAGGGATTAATCGCTAAAATTTTCAAACAGCTCATGCTGCTCAATATCAAAAAAACAAACAACCAAGGGGCTTCCCTGGTGGTGCAGTGGTTAAGAATCCACCTGCCAATGCAGGGGACACAGGTTCGAGTCCTGGTCCGCGAAGATCCCACATGCTGTGGAGCAACTAAGCCTGTGCGCCGCAACTACTAAGCCTGAGCTCTAGAGCCCATGAGCCACAACTACTGAAGCCCGTACACTTAGGGCCTGTGCTCCGTGACAAGAGAAGCCACCGCAGTGAGAAGCCTGTGCACTGCCACGAACAGTAGCTCCCGCTCACTGCAACTAGAGAAAGCCCATGCACAGCACAAAGACCCAATGCAGCCAAAAATAAAATAAATTAAAAAAAAAAAACCCAATCAAAAAATGGGCAGTAAAACTAAACAGACATTTCTTCAAGGAAGACGTACAGATGGCCAAGAGGCACAAGAAAAGATGCTCAACATTGCTAATTATTAGAGAAATGCAAATCAAAACTACAATGAGGTATCACCTCACACCAGTCAGAATGGCTAACATCAAAAAACCCACAAACAATAAATGCTGCAGAAGGTGTAGAGAAAAGGGAACCCTCTTACATTGTTGGTGGGAATGTAAATTGGTACAGCCAGTATGAAGAACAGAATGGAGGTTCCTTAAGAAACTAAAAATAGAGTTACCATAACATCCAGCAATCCCAATCCTGGGCATATATCCGGAGAAAAACATAATTTGAAAAGATATATGCACCCCAACGTTCACTGCAGCACTATTTACAATAGCCAAGACACAGAAGCAACCTAAATGTCCATCAATGGATGAATGGATGAAGAAGATGTGGTACATATATATAATGGACTATTACTCAGCCATTAAAAAGAACAAAATAATGCCATCTGCAGCAACATGGATGGACCTTGAGATTATCATACGAAATGAAGCAAGTCAGACAGAGAAAGACAAATATCATATGATATTGCTTATATGCAGATTCTTTTAAAAATGATACAAATGAACTTATTTACAAAACAGAAATAGACTCACAGACTTAGAGAACTTATGGTTACCGGGGAGGAAGGGTCGGGGGGAAGGATAGATTGGGCATTTGGGATTGACATGTACACTTTGCTATATTTAAAATAGATAACCAACTGTATGTATCTGTACAAGGACCTACTACTGTATAACACGGGAACGTTGCTCAATATTCTGTAAAAACCTAAATGGGAAAAGAATCTGAAAAAGAACAGATACACGTATATGTATAACTGAGTCACTTTGCTGTACACCTGAAACTAACGGAACACTGTTAATCAACTATGCTCCAAAATGAAATAAAATTTTAAAAAAAGAAGAGATATCTGAAGATGTAAGCAGATTTATAGATCTGGTAGCAGAAAGTTGAAGGAGTATCTATCTATCTAATATCATCTTTGTCTCAAAGGGAAAACATGTTAAGCGTGAGAAAGGCAGAGTAGAAAGATGGGACAAAGCAAAATGGGTACTGAATTTTGAGTAAAATAAATAAAATCTGAAATAGTTTTATTGAATGCGAGACACAGGTAACTAAAGAAATGTAGTAAGAATCTCAGATAGTATTGAAAGTCCAGTTGAGGCTGATGAACATTAATTTATAGTTGTGCTATATAAATAAAACTGCCTAGCTTTAAGATTTTTTTCCATCAGTGCTTAGCCCAAGCATAGAGAGACGGTGGATGGCTGAGTTCATGTTAAGGTTAAACACATAATGGTGCAAAAGAAGGACAATGGTACAAAGGAATATAAGGTATATGCTGGAGGTACCAGGGAATCTGTTTAAATGGGGGAAAAAAATGAAGACAGTAGATAGCTGATAGATAGGGAAAAAATGTGTCAATATGTCAGAGGACCTAGTGAATAGAAAAAGAGTTGAAGTGGGAATGTTCGAGTGAGCAAGAAAGGTGAAAGAACAGAAAATATACTTGTCTTCATCTTCATTAGAATCTAAGGGGATGAAACACATCTACTTTGTATGCTGTTATAATCCCAGTACATAGCAGAGAAATAGGTACATGGTAGAAATTCACTAAATATGTGTTGAAAGAATAAACTTTACTATGGAAAATATAAGCATGAAAGACTATGTAACAAGGTTATTTTTCTACTGTATCAGTTATAACACTGATATCAACCTAAATGTCCATCAAAGGAGAATAGTTAAACTGGTATATCCAAGCTATAAAATACCACATATTGACTTTATAACAGAATAAAGTAGATTAAAAGATGATTGGCAGATCCACAGGCCCTTTGTGACAGGCTCCAAACTGATGTTTGGTTCTTACACCAAATCACATTCAAGACCAAAGAGTTTGATATCTATGACGACTACTTATAACATACTGAATAATTAAGAGTTACTAAAATTTTGTATTCACAGACTAAATTAGCACATTTCCAATTTACCGAGGACGCTACATTAGTATTTTACTAAAAAGTCTGACTGCACGAAACTGCTAGGTTCCTACCAAACATATGCACATACACACACGAATAGAATTCCCACAATTTTCAGGTAAAATGCTTTATCAGTGCATCACCAGATTTGTTGTGATCTGACTGTGCTTTTCATTTACTGCTATTTTAATTAATATGTTAGTAAAATTATTGTTGTATTTTCCTTTTGTTAGATATTTTGTTCCTGCAAGAATTTTGTGTTGTTTCAAATTTCCTGTTATTTTATTTCCATTATAATTATTATCACCCCCACCCCCTATTAGGCAGGACTATCAAAAATGTTCCACGGGGAAAAAGCTCTAGATTTCTTCTGCTTTTCTTACCCCACAACCCAAGAAAGAGTGATGAAACTGGACTGAACAAGATCAAGGATATTCATTATGCAAAAACAGAGACCTGGTTTCTCTTTTGAGATTTCTTCTCTTTTCTTTCACTGTGAAACTATGACATCCTCCCATTAGAAACCAACCCAAAACCAGAGTAAGACCAAGAGGAATGGGGGACGCTACACCACCCATTTCAGGCAAAAAGAATCCTCTTAGTTCCATGCTAATTCAGCTTACCAAGGGCTACACCAAAATTACAAGCAGAAGCCTCAGCAAATAAAGTATTACTTCAGTGTTGACCTCTCTGTTTATATTTTCATCAAGATTTCTAGAGACAGAAGAGAGGCAGTAGGCAGAACCTCAAATTCAAAATTAAAGGATCTTGAGTCTTGACTATCCACCTGCATTTGTTCAACAAATGCTTATTTGATGCATCCTATGTGCCAGAAATTGTGACAGGCACTGGAAATACGATGGTGAACCTTACAGACATGGACCCTGTCCTCATGGAGCTATATAGTCTAGTGGGGGATACAGAATTTAACAAATAGATTAAATAAATAAACAAAATTTAGCAAATATATATCTCACTATAGACTATGATAAGTGCAATAAGAACAAATAGATCTGGCACAGCCAAATAAATAACACCAACTTGGAACAGGATTAGGTTTCTTGTACTACAAAAAAAAAAAAAAAAATTCTATAAGGAAAAATAAAAGATTCAGAATTCAAATTATGTAAACTTACAGCTTCTCTGCCAATGAGTGGATAAAAGGGGGTACCAAAAAGTTTCCTTCCATTGATAAATGCTTTCATGATGAAATTGGTCACTATTGAAGAAAGAAGAAAAACAATAAAGATGCAGACCTTAATGTGTAAGAGCTTTAAAAGTAGGGGATTTCTATATTTAAAACTTACTTTTTCTAGAAACTCCAGCACCAAGGTTATGATTCAAATCAAAAGGGTCTAGAAAAGAAATATTTTATTTTTTATTTAAGAATTATGCTCGTTGTAACATAAATATAGTTAGTAGCCATAACTAGAGTTTAACTCTACGTAACTCAGACCATCAAAGTCAGAAAATTATTCTTTTATAATTATAGATTAAAGGATGGAAACTGATAAAAACCAAGAGGAAGAATCTTCCAAATTCTAATGTGTTTCAGTTTTCCCCTCAGTGTCACTGGCCAAATAAAACTCTGGCTTTTTGTTCTGTTTTGCTCTGTTTCGTGTTGTTCCTGAATTAATATCAGCTGAATGATTACCTTCAATAGCAATGCATTTGGATGTCCACTGCTTCTCAAAAGTTGTCAATAGCTTTTTCTGCCGAATGCTAATTACATATTCTTTGAAATCAAATTCTTCAGTATAGAAGCGAAGCAGTCCCAACCAAAGCTCTCCTAATGTTTCTGTGTTCTTTCCAAGTGAAGGTAAACGTTTTTTCTACAGGTGAGAAAAAAGAAAGGAGAGAGACATGTCTATACTTATCCAAAATATGGACCCCCAAGTCCAAGTAAAATTATTAAATTAAATTATGCAAATCCTAACATGCATCAGTGGGCATTCCATAACATAAAAACTATGAAAAAATTACCAGTTCTTCTGTTTTATCAAAGAAAAAAGCATTCCATCCATCAACCATTCTCTGTGGAATCTGTTTTCCATCAAAGATCTGCATTAAAAAATCAATTCTACTATTAGATTTCAAGCCATCCAACCTAAAAGCCTAAATACCCTCATATCATTTTAGAATTTACCTATAATAGACATAGTGAAGCACTTATTCCAAAAGAAACAGTCAAGATGGTATAATCTGATGTCAAGTTATTAATGAATAAAATGTATCTGAAAGACCAAAGCTGGGAAAGGATATCTTAAGAACCTCAGACTCTCCAAACGATACATTTGATATTATCTATTTGGCTATCAAAACACATCCAGCCCAAGTTTAATGAAGTAAAACTAAAGAAAAGCAGATGAAAATAGCATTTTCATCAAAGGATCACAGACACAGAAATACATAAGAGATAATACTTATTGATTGTACACCTTAAAGGAAATCGAAGAAGCTATTTGTTATGGGGAAGGGCTCTAGTACCTTTAATCAGTTATCTGTATCAGATGAGGTTGAAAAGGGCCAGGACACTGATTTTTTAAAACAGAAAATTAGGTAGCTTTCCTTGACATTTTGATAAAGATCGTGAAATCTTCATGATTAGTTATGAGTAGTAATTCACTGTCCTAAGGAAAGGGGGGAAGGTAATGCTACTTTACTAGAAGAATTCCACAAGGTGACTGTACAGGCACAACTGACCTCTACAAGCAATTTTGAGACTTATTTTCTATAGGAGTTTTAAGAAAGAGATGCAATAAAGTAAAAAGTTGGAGTAAGTTCAGAGTCAGCAGACCTCATTTCTAGTCTTAGTCCTGCCAAGTAGTGATTCTGGACAAGACAATTATCCTTCCAAATCCTCAGTTTTCCCAATGAAAATAAGAGATTAGCTTAATTAGGTCAGTTTTCTTCAAATTTTATTTTTCTTTTAAGCTGTAGAACCCCTTCCTAAAATGGAACCTTCCTGTAAGTTCAACATGTAAAACAGATAAAAACAGAGGTACTCTGATAAAAGTCTGAGTGGAGAAAACTATACCGTATCTTTTCCTTCCTCCACTCCTCACACATACACTATTGAGCTCCTAGAGCTTACCAAAACATACTTTAAAACCACTAGATAAGGTTGTCCCCATGGCTCCTTCATAGATTAAGATGCTATTATACAAGCTGCCTCTTTAGACCTTGATTACTTTAACAGAATTCTTACTTTTGAGAAACAACCAACATCCAAACCCAATTATGCTGGCTAATAACACAGTAAACGACCTGTGGGCTTTGGAGGGCATTTAATCACTGATTTGCCACCTGTTTTAATGAACTCTCATATTTCATAGTGCCTAACTCTCCACTCTGTTTCAGCCCTTAGAAGTACTAATACTAGCCTCTCTTTCTTTTGCACACACACATTTACCTTCTCTTTCTCTCTTTTCTTTCTCTCAATAGCAATCATCCTCTACTCAAGCACTCAAGCCTTCTCTCTAAAACCTCACCAAACAAGTTTGTACAAGGAGTGACCCTGTACATTTCCATATTTATTTTCTTACTTTATTATGGTATTTTATATATATAATAAGCTATATATATATCTACTGCTATATTTAAATTGTAATTTTTTTAGTTGTGGTAAAACACACATAATGAAGTTTACCATCTTAAGTCATTTTTAAGAGTACAGCTCAGTGGCATTAAGTACATTCACATTGTTGTGCTACCATCACCACCATCCATCCACAGAATTCTTCTCATCTTATACAAGTGAAACTCTGAACCTATTAAACAATAATTTCCCACTCCTCTCTCCCGCCAGCCCCTGGCAACCACCATTCTACTTTCTGTCTCTATGAATCTGACTACCCTAGGTACCTCCTATAAATGGAATCATATAGTATTTGTCCTTTTGTGACTCGTTTATTCCACTTAGCATAATGTCCTCAAGGTTCATCCATTCAGTTGCAATTTTTAAGCTGATATAAGCTAAGAAAACATAGTTCATAATATCAAGTGACACTAACACTCCCTAATCCTCTCTTAGTATTAATTTTTATGTGAAAATTTACTTTTACTTATGATGATTGCTGGAATGCAGCAAAATTATTCTGCTTAGGAAAGCTCCTTTTGACCTAAAGAACTCTGTATTGTTGATCATGAAAAACACTCTTAGCAGAGCCTTACTTATTACACCCAGTCACTTAAAGTTTAGGTTCAATTACAAATGGAGTCAAAGATCATCAGCTTCATTAAACATATCCTTACCCTTAAAAGTTGATCGATGCCAATGATCAATACTTAAATGATGCCAGAGCAATGGACAAGGGGTCCCATATGACAAGCAAAAAAGGCCAGAAGCAAAAATCCATATATCATCAGTTCATATGTATCACAAAGCCCCCCACAATCAGAGCTCATTATGATGGAAAACATCCCATGGACTGTCTCTCATTTCATCCATCACTGTCTGTTAAGCAGATAATGGAACAGTTCTTGAAGTTGGCTACAGCAATCCTACCTACATTTTTCCAATAATAATGTTAATAAAGCTGCTAATGATAATAATAATAATAAAATTAATAATAAGAGCAACCACCATTTATAAATTCCTACTTTAGCATCTACTACATTCAAAGGCATTTGATGTCTCTGTTCCTTATATCAACACGGAAATAATACTACTATTATTACATTTTTGCTGATGATAAAATTCAGACTAGTGGCAGTCAGGCAGCTTGTTGAAGGCCACATGTCAAAATTAGGATTCAGACCAGTTATCTCTGGCTCCAAAATCATGCTCTGACCGCTGTTTCCATTATATCATGCTGCCTCAATGGTTCCTCATCCATGGGTAACATAATGAGAGAACAGAGACAAACCACAATGAAAACAAAATTTGTGTTCCATTTGGGTTAATCACAGTATTCTATCAAAGTCACAGCAAATTATAGCAAATGGCTGCTATAATATTACTGGGGCAATTATGCTTAAGATCCCCAAATTTAAAGCCTTAACAACAATTAGACTAATACAGAGAATTATCTTGGCCTTGGCAGGCCTAATTAATTCATGCAAAGTTTTAAATATCCTATAGTGAACAACCTTGTTAAAAAACAAACATCACTCAACATAGATTCAAGCAACTTAAATTTTTCTGTTAGGAAAGGATGTTTAAATTTTTTATTTCTCTCCCACTATTTGTTTAAAAGAGGGAAAGAAATGCTGCTAAAACCACATGCATTCATTAGAACTTTTAAAAACTTACTAAGGCCATCTGACACGCACATATGGCTTGCTATTTTGTGATACTCTTCTTTGCCATGACTATCAAAAGTTTACGTGAAATCAGAATATGTGATTTTCCAAACAATTCTGATGCTTCTCACCTACCTCAAAATAACCACCTACCTAAGAAATTAGAACCTGATCCACCCCAATGCTTGCAAATCCACTTTGTGCCAAGAATGAGGAGGAACAGATGGATGATTAAGAACTCCTTTGTGTCTATTTTAGAGAGTATAAATTGACTACAAAAAGAGACTCTATGAGTCACCAAATCCGAGTAAATATGAGTATAATCTGTTTCTTTTGATGTACATTCTTATGTTTAATGCAATTTATATGACCTTACAGAGATAAGGAAGAATTTCCTTGTGTTTCTTTCTCAACCAAAATTCACAAAGTTGACCAAAGTATATACAGGAATAAATCAAACTTCATTGCCAAGCAGGAGGAGGGAGAATACTCTGAAAAGAAGAAACTTATGTATTTGCATCTGAGAGACTATAATATATAAGTTCATGAATGGCTACAAATTTCATTATCATTGGCAGCATTCTAAGACTGTGAAATACAAAAATGTTACAAAAGATATTCAACAGTTCTATTCATCTAGTAGTCTTTTGGTAGTCTATATTCTCCCATAATAAGCTTTTCAAAAAGGTTCATTATTCGATTAAACCATTAATGAAAAAAGAAAACTTAGGATATCCATGATGGAAACATCTTTCATGATCTCATGAACTGAGCAAGATCTACTATATTTAGAGTGTATACACCTACACAGAAACGCCTTTATAGTTTTCTTAAACATTTACCTCTTGTAGAACTGGGATAACAGGTGGTTTTCTCTGCTGCAGAAAGTACAGCACCATAAGGATATAAGCATATGAAGATAAACTTCCCCTGGAAGCATCTCCAATGTCACATCGCTAAAAAAACATAATGATTGAAAATAAAACTTCAGAATCTTATTCCATGCAGAAGTATTGACTACCTTAAGACACCATTTTTTAAACCCATCAAACCGTCAAATACCCAAAAGTTCAATAACAAGCTGTTATAGAGGGTATGGGTAAACAGGTACTCATACATTAAAGAGTACACAGTAGCATAAATTTCATGAAGAATAATTTGGCAATATCAAAATTATAAAAGCACATCTCCCTTAATGTATCAATTCTATTCTAAGAATTTATCCTGCAAATATGCCAAGAAACATGTGAAATGATTAAATAAAATTTCTATTGTAATACTATTTTAATAGCAAATATGAGAAAGAACTTAAGGCTCATCAGTAAAGTACAGGTTTAAAAAACTGATGACTATCCACACAATGGAATAGTATGTAGCCATTAAAAAGAAAAGGAAAACTCTTAGTATACTAATAGGAAATAATCTCCAATATTTATTGCTCAGTTAAAAAAGCAAAGTACAAAACAGTGTTTTCAGCATGTTTATACCTATAATAAAAAGAGGCAGGAAATTTGCTTGCACTGGAATAATATATTTCTGGAAGGATACAGAGGAACGTTTAACACTGTTTGCCTCTAAGAAGAGGCAAAGGTTGGCTACGAGACAGATGTGGAAGGAAGATTTTCTGCCATAAATCCCATTAGACCTTTTAATTTTTGAACCACATGAATATGTTGGCTATTCAAAAAAGATTTTTTTTAATTAAAAAAAAAAACCCTAGGGGCTTCCCTGGTGGCGCAGTGGTTGAGAGTCCACCTGCCAATGCAGGATACAAGGGTTCATGTCCCGGTCTGGGAAGATCCCACATGCTGCGGAGCGGCTGGGCCCGTGAGCCATGGCCACTGAGCCTGCGCGTCCGGAGCCTGTGCTCCGCAACAGGAGGGGCCACGGCAGTGAGAGGGCTGCGTACCGCAAAAAAAAAAAAACAAAAAAAAAAAACCCTGAAAGAATCCTCAGAGACTTCCCTTGAGTAAAGCTTTAGCTGATATTATATAAAGGGAGAGGAATGATTTTTCTGACATGAACCACTTGATTTTTTTTTTACATCTTTATTGGACTATAATTGCTTTACAATGGCGTGTTAGTTTCTGCTTTATAACAAAGTGAATCAGTTATACATATACATATGTTCCCATATCTCCTCCCTCTTGGCGTCTCCCTCTCACCCTCCCTATCCCACCCATCTAGGTGGTCACAAAGCACCGAGCTGATCTCCCTGTGCTATGTGGCTGCTTCCCACTAGCTATCTATTTTACATTTGGTAGTGTATATATGTCCATGCCACTCTCTCACTTTGTCACAGCTTACCCTTCCCCCTCCCCATATCCTCAAGTCCATTCTTTAGTAGGTCTGTGTCTTTATTCCCCTCTTACCCCTAGGTTCTTCATGACATTTTTTTTCATAGATTCCATATATATGGAACCACTTGATTTCATAACCCAAACTCAATGAGAGTAAGGAACTGTCATGTTGGAGTTATTCTGTGAGGTGAATGTAAAAGACTAGCTGTATCAAATGATTTGTAGTATGTGGCTGGATGCGTTCCTTTTCTAAGATGACTCTGTCCATAAAGACATGTATAGGAATATCTAAACAAATACGTCTCCCTTTTGGAAGAGTCGGCTTTATGAAATGAAAATGTAACCAAGTCACTCCCCTACTAAAACCCTTCCACCAACACATTCACAAAATTAACTATTTACTGAGCACCTACCATAAAGCAGGCACTACACTGAAATAAAGATACAGAGGCCTCAACCCTCATGGAGTTTTACTCACTTAGCAAAACAACCAAGAAAACAGAATTCAGTATTTTAAGTGTTATAATAGGGGAAACATTAGGTTTTATTGGTATTGCTTTGTTTTCTTGGCCAGAAAAATTTACCACTAAACCCAAACACCAGATTTCCTAACCCAGAGCCTTTTAACTAGGATGGTATGCCAACTCCCATGCCTAGGGTTGGAAATCATTACTGCATTGAGAAATTATACTATGAGAAATTTACTAGAGTGTTACCTATGAGAGGAGAGCAAACACAGAAAAAAACTAAGAATCACCCTACCCTAAAAGGTATAACTTTAAACCATTTAATATTGACAGTTTCTTCTTAAAAGCTCAGGTAAACAAAACTGAGAAAACATTTGTCACAAGTCTGACATCAGCATGTTTTACTTTAATATCATGAGTATTATAACAAAGCAGATCATTAGCTTTTTCTTAAATACCTTAGCAAACACTTTCATAGTATATCCCAAGTACTGCACTCTAGGATCAATAGCTGCATATGTAGCTAGCATTCTTGTGTTATGCTGAGCCTGAAAAATAAATTACATATTTGAAAGCATTTCAAATTTATTAAACTTACAGATCAGCTAAAAAGATAAACTCCACATAGAATATATATAAATGTTAAACTTAAAATACCTGTAAATGAGTCAAGCAAAAATTAACCTTCAATCTGAAGGAAATGTTAAGATGACTGATAAAATTATTTTTTCCCTATACTAACCACATTCGTAAGTTTTAAACATAAAGGTACAGTCAGTGATCTGTAAACTTTTAAAATGACAACTGTAAACATACCTGGGTCTTTACAGACAGTGAAACTTACCAACGTATTATATAAACTGATATCGCCTTCTAAACCACTTCGTCTGTGTTCAAATTTTACTATAGGCACTTTGGCAGTAGTTATAGGCAAAATGTTTCTTAAACCTGATTTAAAAAAAAAAACTTCACTAGGTTAAATAATTTTCATAAAACTAAAAAAAAATTTCTGTTGTTTTAAAGTTCATACCTGGATGTCTCTTAAGAATTTTCGCCAAATTTTCAATTATTTCCTTACAATTTAATTTCTAAAAAACAAAAGAAATAAATAATAAAGTCTGTCTGACTCAACTTGGTCTTGTGCAAATTCTATTTTAATCTAGACATTTAATATTAGCACTTAAAATCTCCAGCCAGAAGTCTATATAACCTTGCTAGTCAAAGAACATGGTCCATAGACCTGCAGTATCACCAACACCTGGAAACTTGATAGAAATGCAGAATCTCAGTCTCCACTCCGGTCTACTGAATCATAATCTGCATAGTAACAACATTCCCAGGTAATTCACATCCACATTAAAGTTTGAGAAGCATAAAAACAGGAGAATAATGTTTTCAAATACATGGATAAAAAACTAGAGATGGGTTTGGTGAAGGCAAAACAGTACAGTGATTAAGAACATAGGCTGTGAATTTAGACAAACCTGGATTTCAAATCTTGAACTAAGTATTGACTAGCTGTGTGACTCTGACCAGATCCTTAACCCCTCTGAGCCTCATACTACTTATAAAATCAAGATAATCATCAACTCCTACTCTTTTATAAAGGAGCTGGATTACATGAGACACCTATGTAAAGCATTCAGCAGCATACTTCATACAAAGTAGCACTTTAAGTCTGTCAGCTATTTACTATCATATGTTGATGAGGAAAAGAATAATCCTACTATTACAAGCACCTACTTCTTCAAAAAAACCCTCTTACCTCTGCAAATTTAAATGTGTTGGTTATTTAAAAACTAGACAGCAAAGCTGATATGGTAACGATAACCCTAATATAAGGAACAAGGAAGATAACGGCATAAATTAACTGGATTAAGCTCAATGCCCACATCTACTACTAAAATCACTTTTGCATATCCCCAACATGCTCTTTTTAGCTACAAGAGAGCAGTAGTCATTGCAGCTTAACCTGGGGAATTCAAGGGAATCTTTAGAATTAACACATAATACAAGAGGTTGTTTTTCTCTTTGTTATACAAAGATACAATTTATACTAAATCAAAAGTTTCCATTATGGCTCATCTGGAAGAAAATAATTTACTCATTTTCATTGTTTCAACTTTCCAGAGTGAATAGCACAGGTAACATATAGTATACAAACCCTTGGTGATGAAACACCTGATTATTAAATTTTACATAGAAGGGATCTAAAACCCTAACCTCCTTCCTGGGTAAAAACCACTTCCTAATCCCTCAATTCCTGCCCTTCAGAATGGAAAGGGGAAGCCTCTTTCCAAGGAGATGGCATTGAGTAGAAGTGGGTTAAGGAGAACTAAAAAATTTATAACTTTTCATTTTCTTTATAGAACAAAAAGATATTAATTAACACCAGAAGCAATTTCTTAGGACCAGAAATAAGCATCTACCAGGTATCACTGCCATCTTTTCTTGGGTTCTAACAATTTAAAAAACACCTTTTGAAAAAACTATTTCAGAAATGCACAGGTATACTATTCTGCTGAATTATTTTATAATACATCAGAGGCTATACTGACACCACTAAAGATGCCAGAAGCTTGGCCTCACCCCAATCTTGCAAGCAGTCCCTGATTTTGAAACATAAATACCAACAGCTATGTTGTTAAAGAAACGAGCAACTACAGAAATACCCTCCTTTTCTAGTTGCTGCTAGGAAGGCCTGGGACACTTCTTCCCTGTCCATTCAGTCCCTTTCTTTACTAGAGCTCAGACAATCTCATTCCCACTGTTGAGGCCTGGTACACAAAAAAGGAAAACATAAGTAAGTACCCACTCTCACTGCTGAGACTGCTCTGGGGGAAGGTTTGCTCCTGGCATCTCATGGTGGAACTCAGAAAGCTTTCAATTTCAGAAAGTAGGGGTTAGGTTCTACAGTACTATTAGTACTATATTTCAACTACATTATGGGTTAAATAAATTACAGAGAAGCAGTGGGATACAATGGAAAAAGCATGAACTCTGGAGTCAGACAGACCTGGGTACGAATCCCGGCTCCAACATTTACTAGCTGTGTGAACTTGAGCAAGTCAGTTTATCTCTCAAAGCCTCAGTTTCCTCATCTGTAAAATGGGGGAAATTATCTACCTCGAAGGTGGTTGTAAGAGTGAAATGAGATAATGTATGTAAAAGTGTATACTGGGGGCTCAAATGTTAGTTCCCTTCCCCGCCCAAAATGAGTTTCTAAAAGCTAGCCTAGAACACATAATTTATAACAATGCTTCTATGGAAAAAAATGTATTTTGAGTACCCCCAAATTATAATCAACTTGTAGAACACAATCCATTTATAAATTAAATGTCCACCTTTATTTTCTATCTTTAGTGATACAGAGACATCACCTAATGGAAGAGATATGAAAAGACAGAGTAAGTGAGATCAATGTTTACTACCAAACTGAAGCAACAGTTTTTCATTGGCTCTAATGAAAAAATTTCCAACTCTATGGTATATTTTTTCCACAAATTCATTAAAAAGCACTTGTAACTATCTGTGACATGGTTTTTACATTATAAAATCACTGAAACAGTAAATTTACTTACTTAAATACTTGAATGTCTTCTAAAATGATAATGCTAGTGCTTTTACATTTCAAACACTGCTATTCTAATATATTTACACAAAGAATGACACCTTACATTTTTATCAATTCTACATACAAAATTAAAAACACACTCATCACTAGAAGAAAATAAACTTCCACATCACTTTCCAAACACTAACTCTTACCTCTGCATTTTCGTGGCCTTCAAGGGTCATACAAATATCCAGATCACTATCACGAAATCCAAATCCATTCTTAGAAGAGCCAAATAAGCACAATCTTGCCTTTTCTAAGCAAAGGAAAACAAAAGTCAAAAGTTTTATAATTATCAGGAAAGAGGAGTCTTCTATTAACTACTAATGGCCTACCACAGGATAATCTTATCCAATTCCATGGCTTAAATTATCTACCATTAGCAGATACACTGAGAAATTCCAAAACACTCACCTGAAGCCCAGGTCTTCTCCCCAAAATCTCACACCCATGTATCTAACTGCTTTTCCCATTTTTCCACAGACATCA
Source organism: Monodon monoceros (assembly GCF_005190385.1). Lineage (NCBI taxonomy): Eukaryota > Metazoa > Chordata > Mammalia > Artiodactyla > Monodontidae > Monodon > Monodon monoceros. The sequence goes on along the minus strand of NW_021703774.1, from coordinate 137,514,394 downwards.
TAAATTCAACAAGTCAAAACTAAACTAGCAACTTCACCTCAAACCTACTATTATTCAGAAATATACATGTGGTTCTTAACACCTCTCAACTTTCACATCCAAACACTTACCAAGTTTTTTACCTTCTTCCAACTTAATGACCTCATAAACTCATCTACTTTTATTCATTCTCAACATCAATACCAATAGTTAAGATCAATATTTAGAGATTTATCTCTTGGAAATAAACTAGTTTCTTCAGGGCACAATTCAAGTAGTTTTACAAATATCATCTTAGTATATAGAATTAATTCTCCTCTAAAGTGAGGGATTAATCTATTTGATATAAATTATATATACAATTATATATATAGTTATATATATAATATTTATATATATATTATTAGGGTTATTCCTTCATGCTTATTAGTGTCACTCAATAAGCTGTGGCTTAACAAGATTGGATCATTCTCCCTATTAATTCTTGTAGCCTACATATTTAGATAACAAATTCTGTATTTTCAAACTTACTCCTCCTATTCAGTTCTGATGCCCTACTTGAAATCAATGACAACTGAGAGATATAAAAGAAGCTACATTCATCAACAAATAAAAAGTGCATGGGTTTAATATAACAAGAACTTAGATTTGGTCAATACTTTATACACTAGCAAATATAATTAAAAATAGAATCCTGTAGCACAAAACAGATCATATTTTAAAGGTATAAGTTCATTCTGATTATAAATCAACTCTTCATCCTTTTCTAAAATATTTGGCCACAGAACTCTTGATTCTTTACCTCATGCCCAAAACCTGCCCCCGTCTGCTATTTTTTTGCCATCTCAATTAAATAGCACCACCCAACTAGTGAAGGAAAAATCCTGAAACCATCCTTGACTCCTTTCTTTTTGTCACATCTAACATGTAATGCATCAGCAAATCCTGTTGACTCTACATTCAAAATATATCCTCAATCTAATCACTTCTCACCTACTCTTCCAAATCACTATTATGTCTCATCTGAACTTATGCAACAGCTTCTTAAATGTTCTGCTTGCTTCTATTCTTATAGACCTGTACTCCATTCTCTCAGATCATGTCACTTATGTGTTAAAACCCTCCAGAAGCCTTCTCATTAGACATTCAAAATAAAATTCGAAGTCCTTCTACCAACACCTATAAGACTCTAATGATCTAAACTCTAGGTTAACTCTGATCTCACCTTTCTATTACAGTCTACCTCACACACTCCACTCAAGCCACACTAACTTTCAAGCATGTCAAATATAATTGTGTCATGGGGTACTGTACTTGCTGCTGCTTCTCTCTCGAATGTTCTCTCCTTGAATATTCATAATAATTTGCTCCTTTATATTATTAATGGCTCTGCTCAAATGTCACCTTATCACCTTATCACTACCGTTCTAACTTCTGTACTTTAACAGTGTTTATTATTTCCTGATATATTATTTACTTGTCAGTTGACTATATGTCACCCCTCTTAATATAAGCTTCATGAGAGCTGGTTTCACCTCTTTCGTTAGCACTGTATCCCCAGCACCTAGAATAGTACCTAACATATAACATGCAATAAACACTTTTTAAACAAATGAAACTCAGACCAGGTAACTATAATAACAAAAGCAATCAACTTTGACATACAACATACCATCATATTCTTTTTGAATAAACTTTTCCAAGCCAATTAAAATTTGCTCCCTGTTGTGTTGTTCAGAAAAAGGTGGTGACAATTCATCTAAGTTTAAAAAAAGAAAAGGAGAAAGAAAAGTAAGGAGAATGAAATCTGAAAATGTCTTCAATTTTCTACCCTAAAAACTTTACTTTTCTTCATTATTTGTTGACTCTCTGACATTAAAATCATAAATGTTACTGTGGAAGGAAGGAGCAGAGAAAGAACAGAAAAATAACTTTACAGATCTATGTACATTTCACATGATCATTTTCCCTGTGAAACAGCTACAAGATATACTTTCTTCTACAAATTATTTAATTTTTTTTTCAGACAATCCACTCTCTCCCATATACATGCTGGTTTTTCCCCTCCTGTTAAGACTATTCTCATACTGTTACACTAGGTACCCAACTCAGTCAAATCTAACAGTTCCCTCAAATGCCTGGTCAAGATTCATACCTTCCCTATAAGCTTCTTTGTCCAATCATGGCCTTTAATGACCTCTCCTTAATTGAATTTCCTTAGTTCTTCAAACCACTTGCCAGTTTAGTTTATACTGTCCTTCCAGTTTTCTAGTTATTTCATTTATAGTCATCTTATTTTTCCAAATAAGACCATACACTCCTTAAGAATAGTCTTTTATTTTTCTATCTCTTTTTCAAAATAAGACCATACACTCCTTAAGAATAATCTTTTTTTTTCTATCTCCTCCTCCAGACTCATACCCAAGAGTTAATATGGTAAGGAATTAAATTAATATGCAGCTTTTGAAAAACAAATGCGTCATCAGTGGTTGCAAGCTGAATAGCTGATATACAGGTGATTTTTTTTTGGATTGGAGAAACCATTCTGTGTGATACTCTAATGGTAATATATAACATTACCACTTGTAAACACCAACAGAACTCTGCAAGTACAAAGAGTCAACTTTATTGTATGCGTATTTTTAAAAATCATCTAGGAGGTCAGGGAACCTCAGGATGGAATGCAGTCTATAACAAAGAATCCAGCTACATTATAAATGTATAAGAAAACTTCACTCAAGGGAGTGGGGGGGGGGTGGGAAGGCTCTAATCTAACTTTGAAAATAAGTGGAGTCTGTAAGACTAAGGGTTAAAGGAACTGCACATAAGCACTGTACTCTAATTGATAAAGTGGCTTCCCATCAGGGTATAGGATAACAGTTCTGATAATGCTATACATGTGTACTTAAATGGAACAATTAAATAAATGGGTGGCACATGGTGGGAGCCAGGTTTCTCACTGTTGGAGTTGGACATTTACAGATAATCAGAAAGAGGAGGCTAGAAAGAGCCATGTGGTAATGTATTAGACTTGGAGACATCAGTACAAAGTCATGCTTAGCTTAATAAAGGTAAGATGGTCACATGGAATTATTTATAGATATGTGTATATACATGGATTAGTATACACACATAAATTTTCTTGCTCGGAGAGGACCTAGAAACAACAATACCCAGTACCACAACAAGCACTCTAACACCCAGATCTTGGTTTCTAACACCATCCTCCAATAAAGGAACCAGGGCTCTTTGGGAAAATGTCTAATTCTAGGACTGAGACAGAAATTTACATGATGATCCTGGAGTATCTTGCAGGGCCAGAAAGTAAGAAAGTGCTAAAATACAAAAGAACTAACAACAAAAAGAAACCAAAAAACTCCACACACTGATGGGAATATATCAAAAGGTCACAGGAACCAAATGAAAGCACTCCCAACAGCCAAATTAGGAACAATTTGGGCAACAAAAATAGTAGTATTGGATTATAACCCAAAGTATAATACATCTATGAGTCCATACTGAGATAAATATATGACTCAATAAATAAAAACAAATGTAGTGAATTATATCTTAATAAAGCTGTTAAAGAAGAATGTGCCATGGTCCAGCCATTCAACTCCTAGGTATTTACCCAAGAGAAATTAAAACATATGTCCATACTCAGACATACATGAATGTACACAGTATATTTATTTATAACAGCCAAAATTTAGAAACAAACAAAATATTTATCAACAAGTGAGTGGTAAACAAAATGTAGTATAGCCACACAACAGAACACAACTCGGCAATAAAAAGAAATGAACCACTGATACACATCACAGCATAGATGAATCTCAAAATAATTATGCCAAGTTAAAGAAGCCAGATGCCCTCATCAAAAAAAAAAAAAAAAAGTACATTCCATGTGATTCTATTTACCTAGAACTCTAGAAAAATTCAAAGTAATGTATAGTGACCAAAAGCAGATAAGTAGTTGCCTGGCAGGAGGTGAAGATAAGGAAGGGTAGAAGGGAGGGAATACAATGGAGAACTAATGTTATGACATCAGAAACTTTATCTTACCTGGGACACAGTAAGTACTTAAAAAATGTTTGCTGAGTGAAGGTTTATTCCAGGTACACCATAAATGTTTATTGAAAAATGGTACGTAAGGCTTTACCCAAATCTTTATAACCTTATCTGCCTCTATTACCTTTCTTATACTCTACCAAATTTAAGGCAATTATTCTCTCAAACAAATACTACACCCTATGCTTTTATGCATAATCTCTTATATCTGAAAATGCAGTCCATCTCAAATGCCACATCATTAACTCCAATTCCTCTGACCCACTCCAGTTAAAATTAATTGTGCCTGACTGAACTGCATTTTGTTTACCACTGCTATAGAATGTAACACATTCTGCTTCCAATTATGGCAAGTTTCATACATGTCTTATACAACCATTTAGAGTAACACTGTGCAAGAAAATTGCAATGACGGTAATGTTCTCTATCCAGACTGCCCAATGCAGTAGCCACTAGCCACATGTAGCTACTCAATACCTGAGGTGTGACTAGTATAACTGAGTAATTTAATTTTTTATTTTATTTTAGCTTATTTAAATTTAAATAGACACATATATCTAGTGACCACCATATTAGACAGCACAAATCCAGAGTCCAAGCTCCTTAAAAGCAACACGATGGACTCTGCATTCCCCTTGGCATTTACCACTGTGCCTTGCACACAGTAGGCATTTAATAAATATATGTGGTTGGGTCTCTAAACTATTTAAAAACCTCTACTATTTAAAAACCTCTAAGCAAACTATTTTCAAATAAGAAAATAAATATTCAAAATCTAAGAAATAATCTAGTCTTAGGAAGTAGTTCTAGTAATAAAAGACTTACCAAAACATCTTTTACATACTAAATCAAGTATTTCCCGAAATCGATTTGTCATTGGTGGTAGAGGCTTTAGATCAATTTTCCTGAAATCCTCTGGGCAATCATTTTTTGAATGGCCATCCTTTTTGCAGATGCTGCATACTATTGTTGGCGGCTACACAAAGGTTAAAAAAAGAATCTAATAATCAAATAAACTATTGAGGGACTTTATTATCACTTATAAAGCAGTACAAAAAGAAACTTTTATGCAAGTCAGTCTGATAACCTGCACTTTCAAGAGGTTAAAAAGAAAAGCATGTTAATGAAATTCAGTATTAAATGTAAAAAGAAAAACACATTTTGAGCCAACTACTTATTTTCTTCTCCACTAAAATGATATTACCAAGGATTAGATTTACCTGAAGATGTAAAATAAAGGAAATACCAGGAGATACAAAAGGTATAGGTTAATTCAAACAGTGTGATCAGCTCCCAAAATGAAATGCATATATCACATTTTAACCTATTAAGGTCTTTAACAAAGTAGATTATAAAGAAATTTCAAGTGGCACCTTTCATTTCACTTGAAACATTTTCTATCTTCAGAGTCAGTCATTTATAGAACCACTGCTTGACTAGTTGGTTCAATTTCATTACATTAGCATGGTACTCAAGAAACTAAAGGGCTGAACTCTAAAAGTGACTCAGCTTCATACAAGGAACAACTCTTATGCAATAGCCACAAACAACTTTCAAACCCTGCAACACCATTTCAAATGTATTCTAACAGACTACCAGACAGGTGGCCAAAACAGTAAAAATTCATCCCAACTACTTGAAAAACAAAACTCATATGGTTAAGGAAGAGCACTACTCTTTTCTTTATTGTAATATGCCTAGGAACTTAGCTTCTTCCTCCAGGGTTAGCCTGGACATTTACCTAGCCAAATATATACAGAAACCTCTCTTTGAGTGAATGCTGTGCTGTGGGCTAATTAACAGTACCACAGAAATTTTTATCAGCTTTTTAAAGCTTTTAAAAAATGACATTTATCATAAAATTCTAGAAAAGTGTTACAGATAACTAGGGAGAGAAATAAAATTGGAGAAATAGTTACCTTAAGATAAGGTTCCAGGAAAAAAAAGTATTAAGAAATGTAAACTGCAGTTATATTACTAAGAGGCTTTTCTAAATATCTGCCATTTATTTCATCTTTTTTAGTAGTCCATATGCCCTAAATACTACAACCTAAACAAAATGGGACAGAGTATCCTTACAAAGGATGAAGAAACACAGCTTAGTAATTAGCTTAAAAATTCTAAAGCTTGTCAATAAACAATTATTGATAAATCAATAAAACGATGACTTTTCAGGGGTATTTTTTGTATTCTACTTGATTTACACATTATCTACATAATCATTTTTTCAACCTAGGTGCTGATACTATTTCAATTATGTACACTACACTCAAAGCAAAGTACCTTAGCTAAAACTTTCATTAACAAATTATTTTCTGTTACAAAGTAGCTTATTTTCTGCTCGCTCAGGTTTTTATTTTCTATAATTTATCAAGTTAAAGTTCAGACTATCCCACTTTAAAAGTGGAAAAGTTAAGACTCCTATAACTCATAAGGGATATGCCAAAATCCAAAGAGAAGCTCAGTGGCAGACACAGGATCTGAATTCATTTTTTTTTTTGGTTTCTGATCTTAGTTTTAACTCAACTATCTTTAGTTAAGTTTATATACCAACCTTTGACCCCCACCAAAAAAACTTTAAAACAGAATACTATTAAAGTTTACAGACACTGTATTCTCCTTTGTGGAAGTAAATATAATCATATGTAAAAAAAAATCAGCAAAGTTTAAAATATATGCTGCCTTTACCAAACTCACTTTCATAAGATACCTGATGAATCCTTTCATATATGAGAAAGTTAAGCAAACCAACTAGTAATAGAGTGCTGAAACATTTCAGGTTTCATATACATTCTTAAAAGGCAACTACAGGGGCTTCCCTGGTGGCGCAGGGGTTGAGAGTCCGCCTGCCGATGCAGGGGACACGGGTTCGTGCCCTGGTCTGGGAAGATCCCACATGCCGCTGAGCCTGCACGTCCGGAGCCTGTGCTCCGCAACGCGAGAGGCCACAACAGTGAGAGGCCCACGTACCGCTAAAAAAAAAAAAAAAAGGCAACTACAGGCAAAAATACAAAAAGTAAAAGAAACATATACACCAGAATACCATTCCAAAACAATAGTCTACCATCATAGAAGCCATCTTTACATTTCTGAATCTAAAAACTATAAATACAGAGTCATACAACAACCACAAAACCTTACAGATTGTTTACAAACTGTATCCTACCTTGCCAGAGGTTAAAATAAACTTATCAAACACAAAATATAATTCCTGGGTGGGGTGGTTATCATCATCATTAAGGTCAGAAGTATCTTCTGTAGCTTTGCAGTTGCAAGAGGTAGCAGATGTGTCAGTGCATACAATGTGATGTGAACTTTCTGTTTCTAAATTTGACCTGCAGTCTGTACCAGCAGATTCATCTGGTTCAGGGGATTTACAATCAATGCAATTACACTGGGTGAGCTCCTTTTTAAAACAAGTTTCTGAAGGTACTAAAACATCTTGTTTCTTAATTGATTTTGGCTCTAATTCACTGCTTTCACTGGTGGAAAGAGATGAAGATTCCTGTCCATGTTCAGCCAAATCTAGTTCATTTATCAACAAATTATCATCTTCAGTAATACATCTCTGTGATGTACATTCCATTTCTTCATATTTATCAGGCTGACCTCTTTCTGCACTTATTTTTTCTGTGCTTTCCCCAAGTAGAATGCAACAACTGGATGCCATATTTTCAGACTTCACTGGTTTCTTATTGCTTATTTTTCCCTTCTCTTTTTTCATGGAATCCACTGTAGATTTATTTCCACCCTTCCTCTGAGGACAGGCAAAATACCGATAAGCTGCCCTGAATCTCTCCACAACATATTCATAAACAAGCTGGCTGTTTAAGCTCCGTGCAACATTCCTCTTGATTGAAAATGGATCTAGTTAAAAAAAAAAAAAAAAGGTCAGTAGCTAAGTATCTATTAACAAACTACATTTCCAAGCTTATACAAACAGCTACATTGTCAGCAGAGTGCATTTTCCCAAAATTTTTCTAAGGTAAGCTCCCAATGAGAGTTCCTGCAAACTGAGTAGTGGAAATAAAATAGCAACATCTTTCCTTTGTTTCTGTCATAAAATTAAAAACTAAAAGAAAAAGAGAGAAAAGAATAAAATAAGGTAATTAATGAGAGGATGGCTGAGGAGGCCAACTCAGTAATTACAAAATTTCAATGATGAAATTGCGAGAAAAAGCTATGCCAATATGCTTCCTTATATTGTCTTTGAATGAAATTTTTCAAGCTCCAAGACCTAGTAATAATTTTCATCTCTTGTCACAATATTCTTCAGTTATATATACTCCTTGCAATTTAAACAAATAAAATATAGCCTAAAACTCTCCAGGCTTCAAGTTATACTGATTTTAAGATTTAACTTCAGTAATATCAGAAAATTAATGAGAGAAAGAAGGAGAAATAATAGAAAAAGTAGAAAAAAACCTAAGAAAGTAAAACTTAAACCAAAATTTAAACCCTGATACAGTCTAAAATGGCTATGCTGAAAAGGCTTGCGTCAACTGAATCCTCATTATTAAGAGCATAGAACAGAGTTCTGAAAATGTTTCCGGGTTTTTGGATTTTATAAGCCTTAAATAGAAATAGGCCCCAGGAAAAAAGAACAGTGCCACCCAAAAGACGATACACATTTTCTCCACTACTGAAGATCATTAAGTGAAAGGATTAACAGGCCAGGCTTCAGATTGTTAAGACTGGGGCATCTGTTACTTTTTACTGTTATCTAAATCCATAGGCTTTTAAAAGCTTTACTTAGCCTCTTTCCTTTTTCTAGAAGAAAAAGAAAAAAAGAAAAAAAGGCAGAGAGAAATTATGATGGCTGCAGGCTTCAGAGCTCATTTATTTACCATACGTAAGCGAGTACAAGATGTGAGTACGTGTTTGAGTGTATGAGAATATTTGTAAGTCCAACTCACAGTAGAGAAGCCCTACAGAGGATGGAGGGAAGAGAAGAATGTGTAGCCTAAAGAGACTAAAATGATGGACAGAAATTCCATTTCCTATCTATAAAAAGTGAGCAAAATGTTGTGGAATTTAAATTTTTTATTAAGAATTTAGAAGCAATACTATTTATTTCTGTATCTCTAAAGATCTTAATATTCTTGGGATTTGATGTGAAACCTTATTTGTCAGCATCAACTGTTCTTTTTTCCTTTAGCTTAGCCATATTTAATAAATGAGGTACTTCACAAGACAATGAAAAATTGGATTTTAAGATTATACTTTAACATAATTTTATGACACAAATATATTTTAAAATATCTTACAGTATTCATATAACTATTCTATTTTTCTGTATTTTTGAAATTTTCCACAATTAAAAAATAAAAATAAAGGCATGTATACAAGCTAATTGCCCTAGCCATTATAATATTTACAGATTGGAAACTTTTAAGTAAGCATTAATCCTATAAAGCTATCATGGACTTGATAAAGAATTTATCCACAATATATAGTGACAACCTAGTGGCATATAGTGCTACAAAGCCAAGGGATAAAATTTATAACACTACATTAGAAATAGATGATTAGTGGCACACACAAAATTCTCCAAATGAAATATAACATATCATCTCACCTTCAATGGCTATTCGCCTTTTAGGCCAGTTTTTGTTTTCTCTTGTTAAAATATCTTGTATCCGTACACATATGACGTATTCCTCCAAAGCAAAATCCAGTGTGTAAAATTTTAGCAGCTCTAACCATAACTGTCCCAGGGACACCTGATTTGGTGTTCCCAATGTTAAAGGAGACTGGAAAAGAAAAAAATACCTTTCATTTAAGCTTCACAAAACTATAGAATTGTTTAACTTTCAATTTAAAAAGACCTTAGAGATCACCTTTTCAAAAACTGAGGCATAAAAGAATAGGTTGCCAAAAAGCAATCTGTGGCACAGCTGGCAACAGAGTGTCCCAGATTACTGACTCCTAGAATTTTGTGTTATTTCCACTAAACCAGTGATGCTCAACCTTGGCTGCACATTAGAATCACACTGAGAGCACTAAAATTCACCAACACCTGAGCTTGACACCACTCCCATCTCCCATACCTTTCCCAAGACTGTGATTTAACGGACTGAGATTTTTAAAGCTTCCTAAGTGATTGTCCCGTGCTGTGCAGCCAAGGTTGCTAACCACTGTATAACAACTACTAGAGCTCCTCCATTGCAGCAATTACTTTTAAAATCTATATAAATGCCCAGGGCTTTCAAAAGCTAATTCCTTCATTCAACAAACATTTTAGAACCCACTGTGTCCCTGGCATTGTTCTGGGGATATAAAAAAATAATGGGAGCTCCCACTTAAACCATGTATCACTCACTCTTCTAAGTGGCACATATACAACTAATATATACAACTATTAATTCTAACAGCTATGAAGTAGATACTATAGGGCAAGGATTTGACTCAGGATCACCTGGCTACTGGGTCTGTGATGCTAATCATTATAGCATACTGTGACTCAAACAAGGTGAGGTCCATTTCACAGACTATTAGGAGAGGAAGAGACCATTTAACAATTACATTGAAGGCTACATACTAAAATGGGTCTCTGAATCGGGGGGTCTTAACAGAAAGGTAATACCTGAATTCTAAAGCAATTAGCTAGATGAATGCCAGCTAAAAGTGACCACTAAGGCATATAAAGGCATAAAAATCATTCACTCATTCCATTCTACAACTATTCACTGAGTGCCTACTATGTGCCAGGCACTTGGGATATATCCGTGAAAAAAAACAAAGATCCAGGGCTTCCCTGGTGGCGCAGTGGTTGAGAGTCCGCCTGCAGATGCACGGCACACGGGTTCGTGCCCCGGTCCAGGAGGATCCCACATGCTGCGGAGCGGCTGGGCCCGTGAGCCATGGCCGCTGAGCCTGCGCGTCTGGAGCCTGTGCTCCGCAACGGGAGAGGCCACAACAGTGAGAGGCCCGCGTACCGCAAAAAAAAAACCCCCAAAAAACAAAGATCCTTGCCTTAGTGGACCTTACATTCTAGGGGAAGAAGACAATAAGCAACGAACTTAATAAGTAAATTACACAGTAAGTTAGAAGAAGAAAAGTGCTGTGGAAATAAGAAAAAGTTGAGTAGGTTTAGTAAAGGGGATGGGATATGGGAGCAGATTCCAGTGTTAAATATAGTCAGGATAGGACTTGTTGAGAAGGTATGATCTGAAGAAGAGGAAAAAGGGTTCTAAGAACAGGAAACAGAGCAAACACACTAAAGTAGGAGTGTAAACAGCTTTAAAAAGAAGACTAGTGTGGCAGAGAGAGGAGAAGAAAAGAGGGAAACAAAGAGCTAACCAGTAAGAACTCTGGCTTTTATTCTAAATTAAATGAGGAGCCACTGAAGTATTTCAAGTGTGGGGAGGGAGAAGGGCATGATCTGACTTAAGTTCTAGAAGAGCCATTCTGATTGTTGTGTTGAGACTATAAAGGGGACAAGGGTAAATGCAGGGAAACTTATTATGAGTCTGTGGTAGTAGTCCAGGCCAGAGATGATATGGCTAGGACCAGGATGGTAACAGGGTAAGTGGTCAAATTGTGGATATATTTTGAAGTAGAGATGACAGGATTACCTGACAGACTTGGTATGGGGTATGAAAGAGAGAAGTAAAGGATGACTCCAAGGTTTTTGACTGAGCAACTGAAAGGATGAAGTGCCATCAACTGAGATGGGAAAACTGCATGTGGAGCAAAGGGATGACCCAGAGTTCAGTTTTAGACCCATTAAGATTAAGACATCTATTAGACATCTTAGTAGAAACATTAAATAGCAGGTTGGAAATACAATTATAGAGTTTAGGAGAGAGGTTTGGCCTAACATTTAAACTTGGGAGTCATCATCATATAGATGGTACTTAAAATCCATGAGATTGGATGAGATCACCAAGGGAGTGTAGATACAGAAAAAAGGCAGGGATCAAGGACTGAACCCTAGAATACTCCAACATTAAAGAGATTGGAGAGGAAAGGAAGAACCAACAAACAGGCTGAGAAGGAATAATAAGGCATGCGTGTGGTATCCTGAAAGTCAAGTTAAGAAATTTTTTAGAGAAGGAAATAATCAACTGCAAATGTTGCTGATAAGTCAAAAAAGATGAAAATTGTGAAATAACTATTGGATTTAGCCATGTGGAGGATACTGACACTGGTAAAACAAGTTTTGGCAGATTGATGGGGGTCAAAGCCTGAGTAGAGTGAGTTAAAAGGAAACAGAGAAATTGGAAATAGTGTATATAAACAATTCTTTCAAGAAGTTTTCCTGCAAAAGGGAGCAAGGAAATAGCTGGGAGGGGAAATGGTGTCAAGATTTTTCTTTAAAGTGGGAGATGTAAAAGCATGTATGATTCAGTAAAGAATGAAAAATTGGTAACCTAGGATGGAAAGAGAAGAACTGCTAGAGCAATATTCCGGAATAGACAAGAAGGGATGAGACTAAACACACAAGTTAAGATGATGACTTTAGACAGCAACACAGGAACTTTTCATAAAGGTTATGAAAGCTGGCAGCAAGGCAGAGTATGTGAGCACAGATAGTGGGAGATGGTGGTGGGAGTGGGAAGTTCTCTTTTGATTGCTTCAGTTTTCTCAGAGAAGTAATAATAAGCAAGATCATTAGCTGAGAGTATTGATGGTTTGAGAAAAGGGTAGAAGGTAGTCTAGGAAAGTGGAAGAACTGAACATGTGCTCGGGAACTACATATACTCCAGTATAGCTAGAGCAATGATTTCTGTAACATTCACGTTTTTGTAATAATGTCTGTCTACTTCAGAAGACTACATGCTTCTGGAGGACAGAATCCATGAAAATACATCTTGGGTTCTCTAGCACTCAAGATAATGCCTGGCACATAGCTGGTCCTTAATAAATGAAGTTTGAGTGATTAAATAAGCCAGCCACCCTCTATAGGAGCACAAGGCCTTTATTTCTTCACCAGTCTGGCAACATAATCCCCATATGCTAAAGCTTTGGTCACAGCCCAACTCCTGAAGGAAATTTTTCTTATCTAAATGAAAAAGATACAAAGAATTACCTTGATATGATTCAAACAATACAAGCCTTTCAAAATGAGATATATTTATTAGGGAATCTTGGTACTGAAAAACTAAACCAGATCAACCCCTCACTTTACAGATGAGGAAAATGAGGCCAAGAGGCTTACTCAAGGTCAGTCAGTCAATCTACTATTAAAATAGCTTCAATTGAAGGCATCACAAATTCTACAGATAGAAAAGCCAAAAACAAAAACAAAAACAGCTTACTTTGCCATGTTTTTCCTTCATGGCATTACTTTGGTTGTCTGTTTCTGTCTTCTTGGTATCATCTTTTGGTTGGTCTGCCTTAGCTTTGTTTTCCTCAGCAATTGAGTTTTTCTCAGTTGCACTACTTGAATTATATTCCCACTTCACAAACTTCTCTTCTACTATGCCCTTCAGCTGAAAGTCATCCATCCTTTTTGGGTCAAAGCCTTCAATCTACATAAAAAGGCATTCCAAATTGGTAGTGGAAAGTTATTAAAAGAAAAAAAATGATGGACAAACAGACAAACCAGAATTCCAGCTTTAAATGTGTGAACAGAGCACTCTGCAAGAATGAACTACATATATACATGTGCATACATGTTACAAACTGATGCTTACCCAACTTCCAAGTAAGCAAGGAAGAAGAGGGGGTTTTCTTTGTTGTAGAAAAAACATCACCATTAAAGCAAAACAGTAAGAAGGGATTCCGCCATCAGTTTGGGAGTCAATATAGCACAACTGCAAAATGAAGGGGAAAAAAAGTACCACCATTTAACTTTCTTTCTGTTCTCCTAAAAAATAAAAGTAGCTTTTGTCTTCCTACCATAATCATTGTTAAAAGTTCAAATAATGACAAATATAAGGAATGACCTGAAATCATACCACCCTGAAATAACTATTTATATATTGGTAACCATCTTTCCATTCATTTCCTTACTGCATACGAAGATACATACATATTTTAGTTAAATGGAATCATATCACACATAGTGCTTTTACTGTGGACATCTTTTTAAAAACTTATTTTCTTATCTTGCCTCTACTTCTGCCTCAATGTTAACGATCTTCTATGTACTCTTCCATGCCTTTTTCTATACTCAAATAACCATATACAAATATACATTCCTATTTTCTATATAAATACAGGGAGGATTTTATAGTTTTTGTCATGTTTTACCAAAATAGACATCTCTCTGTATATTACTCTTCTCCCTTAACAATGCACCAAGAAAGTCCCTCTTAGTCAATTAGTATATATCTAACACACCTTTTAAAATGGTTAAATTATAGCCTATGATCTGGATGGTTATTCAATAGTTCCCTCACCCAAGGACTTTCACATTTTGTTCCCAGTTTTGCCACTTTAAACAGTCCTGTAATATTTATCCTTATACATTTTCCTAAATACTGGTGCTCATTTCTATGAGCTATATTCCCAGGAATGTGTTTGCTGGATTTTAAAATGTGATATATTTAAATTCTAATAAATATAAGATTGTTTTCCAAAATCAGTACAGAAATTTCTCTTTTCATCAGTAACAAGAAGGTATACACATGCTTCCCAATACTAGGTGTTACAACCTTTTTTTCTTTAAATATTTATTTTATTTACTTATTTATTTGGCTGTGCTGGGTCTTCGTTGCGGCTCGCCTGCTCCTTGGTTGCAGCACACGTACTCCTTAGTTGCGGCCAGAAGGCTCCTTAGTTGTGGCATGTATGTGGAATCTAGTTTCCTGACCAGGGATCAAACACAGGCACCCTGCACTGGGAGCGCGGAGTCTTAACCACTGCGCCACCAGGGAAGTCCCTATTTTTTTTATTTTTTATTTTTAATTAAGTAAAGTTGATTTACAAAGTTGTGTTAGTTTCAGGTGTACAGGTGTTACCACTTTAAAAAAATTGTCAACAAGATGGGTGAAATATAATATCTAATAGTTACTTCAATTTGCATTTCCTTGATGCTAAGAGGTTATACAAATTTTCATGTATTTACTAACCATTTGGATTTGCTCTTTTCTGAACTATTAAATCTTTTGCCAGTTTTTCTATTTTCATCAATACATATCGATTTGTACGTGTTCTTTTTTATGTTATAAATAATAACTCTTTATATCTGACATACACATTTGAAAAATGTTATTTTTTCCTAATCTGCTTTGGCATCACTTATAGTACTTTTTATCATATAAAATGTATTGTTTATATAAATAGTTAAATATGCTTAATATCTTCTAGGTTTCCTACCATGATAAAGATGTTTCTCCAATCCACAGGTTACATATACATACTCTTAAATTTTCTTCTAAAATTGTGAATTTTCATTTGAGTGCAATTTATTTTTGCATTTAGTGTGCTAAGGGTCCAACATTATTTTCTTCAAGAAAGATACAGTTCTGACAGAACCATTTATTAATAAACCATTGTTTTCTCACTGAAATCTTTTATTCTTTTCATAGATTAAAATCTCATTTACCCTAGGACCTACTTATGGGCTTTCTATTCTGTTCCACAGATCTACGTGTCTATTCCTATGCAATGGTATACACTTGACTAAAGCAGTTTTATAGTGGTAAAGTACATCCTCCTTCACTAGTTTTCTTTTTCTGAATTATTTTGGCTTCTCTCAAACATTTATTCTTCCATACTAACTTTAAGATTACGTTATAATTTTTTTCCCCAATTCTTGGTAATTCTAATTGAAATTATTGTACATTTGAAAATTAATTTAAGGGGACTTTACATTTTAGGGGTACCATCTCCCTATCCAATAACTTGGTGTATTTGCATTTTCCAAAAATTTAGGAGTTGTCATCAATTACTCTTTCCCTCACCTCTTGCATCCATTACCTCTGCAAGTCCTACTTCCAAAACTTATCCCAAATCTGTCTACTTGGCTTCATATCCATTCTAACCTAGCACAGATCATTATCCTCTCTAGCTGATCTACCACAACAGCCTGTTCACTGGGTTCCCTATTTCTACTCTTTACCCCCAGAAGACCTTTTCCAAGCATAAATCACGTCAAGTCATATAATGCTTTTAAAACTTATCCAATGAAATTAAAATACAAGTTCCTTACCACTGGAAGTGTCTGTCTAACTTCATCCTCTACAACGTTCACTCTCACTCGCCTCATTCCAGTCACTCCTGCCTTTTTCTGCTCCTTAAGAGCTCATTCTCACCTTACAGGCTTTTTACTAGCTATCCCTTGGATTCTATTCCCTGAGACGATCAAGTGGCTGGTTATGCTGGTCAGAGTTTATATATCACATCCTCAAAGAGACTTCCTTTACGATCCAGTGAAATGTCACTCTCTTAGCACATCACCTCATTTTAATGGCACTAAATTCTACCAGATATTGTGTTATTTATATATTCTTTTACTGTCTGATTCTTCCAAAAGTATGTAAGCTTCATGAGAGCAGGACTCAGTACATCTTGTTAGATGTTTCCAACACCTAAGAACAGTATTTAGCACATAGGAAGCATTTAACAAATGTTTGCTCAATAAATAAATTTGTTCAGATTTTGTTTTCACCATTCAATAACACAATTTTCTTCCTGTACCCTTATTAAATTTATTTGTTAGTATTTTATAATTTGTGTCACTGTCATGAAGAAAATATTTTTCCCTGCTTCTATTCTATAAGATTATTTTTATGACAGAGAAAAGCTACTGATTTTTGTATGTTTATAGTGTATTTAGTCATCACAAATTCTAGCAGTTTTTAACTAGGGTTTTCTAGGTATACAATCATATCATTAGCAAAGAGAACATCTTATTGTTTTTCTAATATTTACATTCATTACTTCATTTTCTTTCCTTGTTGCATTTTTTAAATCTCCAAAACAATGTATAACATAATTGATGAACATCTCTGTAATATTCCGTATTTTAACACATATGGCTTGAGTAATTCACTTTTTTTGTTTTTTTGTGGTACGCAGGCCTCTCACTGTCATGACCTCTCCCGTTGCGGAGCACAGGTTCCGGAAGCGCAGGCTTAGCGGCCATGGCTCACGGGCCCAGCCGCTCCGCGGCATGTGGGATCTTCCCAGACCAGGGCACGAACCCGCGCCCCCTGCATCAGCAGGCGGACTCTCAACCACTGCGCCACCAGGGAAGCCCACTTGCGTGTATATATATATATATATATATATATGTTGTGTTTTTTATTTAATTTTACTTTCGGCTGCGTTGGGTCTTCGTTGCTGCACATGGGCTTTCTCTAGTTGCAGCAAGCAGGGGCTACTCTTCGTTGCGGTGCGCAGGCTTCTCATTGCAGTGGCTTCTCTTGTTGAGGAGCACGGCTCCAGGCGCACAGGCTTCAGTAGCTGTGGTGCGTGGGCTTAGTTGCTCCACAGCATGTGGGATCTTCCCAGACCAGGGATTGAACCCGTGTCCCCGGCATTAGCAGGCGGATTCTTAACCACTGTACCACGAGGGAAGTCCCCACTTTCTTATATTTTATTTAGACTTTTGCATTTACTTAAGTAAGATCAGCCTGTAATTGGACTGTTATTATTTTCCTTACATAATAAAGACGTAGCATAATCACTAAAGCCTTAGTAAATTTAAGAATATAATTTGAAATAAAAGAGGATTAAAAAACACTGATAAAAAGAGCTTAGGACTTCCCTGGTGGCGCAGTGGTTAAGAATCCGCCTGCCAATGCAGGGGACAGGGGTTCGATCCCTGGTCTGGGAAGATCCCACATGCCATGGAGCAACTAAGCCCACGCGCCACAACTACTGAAGCCTGTGCACCTAGAGCCTGCGCTCCGCAGCAAGAGAAGCCACCACAGTGAGAAGGCCATGCACCGCAACGAAAATAGTAGCCCCCACTCGCCACAACTAGAGAAAGCCCACACGCAGAAACGAAGACCCAAAACAGCCAAAAATAAATACATTTATTTAAATAAATAAATAAATTTGAAAAAGAGCTCAAAATATTCCACTAGAATAAATTCTCATTTATCCAGGGTATTAGGACAAAGGGTATGCTGCCTAATGAATAAGTCAAGTTAACCAGAAACTTCTTTGCAACTATAAGGAGCTGCTCATGTAAGCTGTTAACACTATCAGACATCTCACAGAGGAAAAACACTGAGGTAGTTTAACAGAGAGCTCTTAAAACACAGAGATCTCATAGTCAAGATATGGAAATAACCTAAACGTCTATAGACAGATAAATGGATAAAGGAAATGTGCTATATACACACAATGAAACATTATTTAGCCTTAAAAAAGAAGGAAATTCTGCCATTTGCGACAATACAGATAGACCTAGAGGACATTATTTATGCTAAGTGAAATAAGACAGGCAGAGAAAGACAAATGTTATATCTCACTTATATGTGGAATCTAAAATAGTCAAACTAATTAGAAGCGAAGAGATTGGTGGCTACCGGAGGCTGGGGTAGAGGGAAATGGGAAGATTGTTGGTCAAGGGGTATAAAATTTCAGTTACACAAGATAAATAAGTTATGGTGATCTAATGTATAGCGTGGTGACTATAGTTAACCATACTGTACTATATACTTGAAATTTGTTAAGAAGTTAGATCTCAAGTGTTTTCTCACTTACACACACAAAAACGGTAACTAAAATGGTAACTGTGTGAGGTAACAGATATGTTAATTAGCTTGACTGGTGATTATTTCACAATGTATACATATATCAAATCACCAAGTTGTATACCTTAAATATATATAATAAAAAATAAAAATAAAGTAAAACCCCCAGGAATCTCTTTTAGATGTCAGATATTGCTAAAATTAATTCTTATGTTAACTACAAAAAGTGGCTCTGAGTCAGGAAACTTGACTATATTGGACTGATAAGCTAAGAGTTTTGCTGCCCAGAGTATTAATAGGCTTTCCCAGAAAACAATTTCTTATTAGTAGAATGCTAAGAATATAGCTACTTAAGAATGGAGACAGCCAGAGAACAATCAACAGCAATCTCATGATATCAATTACAAGAATAAATTATATTCATATACTACAATTTTTCTGAACCCTCAAATCATGGAAAATCTGTGCTTTACTAAATAACATACAATGTGGATTAAAATTTCAAGATAAATAAAGCTGTTGGAAAAAAATATTTGAGAGGAATTATTTGAGAGAAATCTTTTCTAGGTTTCTTACAATAAACTCAGAAAATGAAAACCACTGGGAAAAGCTCTTTGCAACTAACACAGCTGCCAAAAATGAGACACATCGCTCTGTTGGAAACAGAAAGGAACCACTCTGCAACCAGCTTTGTAACACGTTTTTTAGTGTCCTTCAATGATTGGTACGTTTAGAATCAATATAAATTTGAGTAACCTTTTCAAAGAGACCACTTTAGGAAACAAAGTTTATAGGCCACTTTTTTTTTCCCAAATGAAAATAAGCTGAATACCATTTATAGTCTTCTAACACAGTCTAATTACTTAAAAGAACAAAAGAAGTGTGTGAGAAAACTAAGACTATTTATGACCACTAAAAAAATTAAGGCATAATTAAACAGTACCACCCCAGAGGCAGCTATTTATTCCTTCATTCCTTATGAAGCCACTAACCTTCCTGGAGTTGATAGACTTAGTTTCCTGAGTAATGGCTAGTCCTTGTCTACCAGTCTCATCCCATACTCTGAGAAACTTTAGTTACTAGGGTTGTCACACCAGTCCTATCCCTGCTGACTTATCATTGTTTAAATAATCTCACTTGCCAATTGAACAAAAAAGATTTGTGTAGCATTTTAGAATTCAAAGTATATTCTCATTGATTATCTCATATCACTTTTGAAATAATCTCTCCAGATAGAAAAATTGAGGCTCAGATAGATGAAGTGCCTTGCTCAAAATGATATAAATATTTAGTATAAAAATTAGAGTTGGAATTGGTTTGTTCCATTTCATAGCACTAAATTTCTGTAGTATGCCAGGCATTATGCTAGGCACAGAATATAATGAGATAAGAGGAGGTTCACCCTCCCTCAGACTGGTTCACTGCTCCCAGTCACTTCCAAGGATTAACAATCTTTCTGAAGAACTGGGCCATGTATTCAACAAATATTTATTAAATGCCTACTCTGCACTGGCACAGTAACATAAGAAGCACGAGGACCAGCCGTGAATAAATAAAACAGACTAAACTTCCTATCCTTGCAGTTTATAATTTCATGGAAGAAAACAGATCACAAACAAATATATGAATATGTATGGAAGGTGGCAGTAAGTGCTATGAACAAAATAAAGCAGGGTAAAGGCAGAGAGAGTGATGGAGGCAATGCTATCTTATACAGGGTGGTCCAGGAGACTCTGGTAAGATGAAATTTGAGCAGAAACTTGAAAAAAAGTAAAAGAGTGAACCATTCTGGATATGTGCGGTAAGAACATTTTAGATGAAGGGAATAGCAAACACAAAGGTGTTAGGTATGAAGACACCCCAACTTAGGCTTTCTGACTGTCCCATACTTTTCAAGCTGTTCCTTACTCAGACAGCTGGTTCTGTCCCAACTATGGGGAGAATCAAAAGTCAAGACAAAATATTTCTAAAAGAATCCTCTGGCTGTTTTTGTTCTCAAGTTATCACTCCACCACTACCCCACTAACTCATCTTCTTTGTATAAGACAGAGAATTTACTCATCATTAGTCTAACAAGTAATGAATACTACACTGATGAATACTATATACAAAAACTAAAAGCTCTCTCTCTCTAGTCATTTGGACTGATATTTACCACTCCTCGCCACCTCCAAGGGGTAACCTGGAGCACAGGGGGAACCACAGCCTTTAATAATATGTTAATTCTAATTTAGGAAATTTAGATAACGAATTCTTAGCAGTTGGCCATTCAGAAATTGCTGCAGGGGGGATTTCCCTGGTGGCGCAGTGGTTAAGAATCCGCCTGCCAATGCAGGGGACAGGGGTTCAAGCCCTGGTCCGGGAAGATCCCACATGCCACGGAACAACTAAGCCCATGCACCACAACTACTGAGCCTGAGCTCTATAGCCCGTGAGCCACAATTACTGAACCCATGCGCCTAGAGCCTGTGCTCCACAACAAGAGAAGCCACCGCAATGAGAAGTCCGCTCACCACAATGAAGAGTAGCCCCCGCTCGCCGCAACTAAAGAAAGCCCGTGCACAGCAACAAAAGACCCAGTGCAGCCAAAAATAAATAAGTAAATTCATTAAAAAAAAAAAAAAGAAAGAAATTGCTGCAGGTTACCAATAATTTAGACTGGGAAAAAAATATGCTAACAAAAGAATCTTAACTTGCATAACAATATCTTACAACCTTACAACCTTAACTTACAATAACAATAAGAGTGAAAACTTGAGTCTCAAATACTAAGATGTGAAAGAGAATATTTCTACACTGAATAAAAGAGAATAAAGTATAATAAACATTCTAAAGTATATTAATAAACTCTACATGCCTATGAAACTTTATTTTCATGTCCATTATCAGAACCTGCCACACCACTTTCCGTCCACAAATAACTATTTTGTCCCCATATTATTATGATTTATGTTACATGTTAGTGCAAGAAAAAGCCTCAGTTATCTTAAATGTTAGGTACTTTTTTCCTCTGTTCCACTTACCTTAGCCCAATAGCGAAAGGCTAACACCAAGGGAGTAAAGACAGGTTCCATTTTGCCAAGAGCAGCAAGTAAGTCAGTAGTGAGGCATGCCATATCATTTCCTGCACTCACTCTACAAAGTAAACCACTGTGAATGAGAAAGAAACAAATTTTCACTGTACTAATACCTTAAAAACCAGAATACCTCAAATCCTGTGGCTATCCTTTCCAGTCACTACAATTAACACCTAAGAATTCATAATAAAAACAAATGTTTTAATAAACTTAGAGCTAACAGAAAACTATGTATCATTTCCATCACTAGAGTTCCATACAAATTAAAGATGTTTTAACTATCCATTTATACTTCAGAAATAAATTTTAACCTCACTTAGTATTTAATATTTAAGTTCATGAAAAATTAATTTCAAAAGCAGCATTAAGATGCACCAAAATTTGATTTATGTGAGGGGAAAGACATTGACATCATCAATGTCAAATAGTACAACATACCTTCCTAGTCCATTCTTTTTACTTTGCACATGATAAAAACAAAAAATGAAATACTGGGGCTTCCCTGGTGGCGCAGTGGTTGAGAGTCCTCCTGCCAATGCAGGGGACAAGGGTTCGTGCCCCAGTCCGGGAGGATCCCGCATGCCACAGAGCGGCTGGGCTCGTGGGCCATGGCTGCTGAGCCTGCACGTCCGGAGCCTGTGCTCCGCAACGGGAGAGGCCGCAACAGTGAGAGGCCCACGTACCACAAAAAAAAAAAAAAAAAAATGAAATACTGAATTGACTAGCTATACTTCTTGACTCTAATTTTTCCTATCCAAGCTTTCATGACTTTAATGATATGCTATTTTCAGATTAGAGATCAGAAAGAATTTATCTATTAATCCACAAGTAATGCTTATATGTAAGTGAATACAGGAGCTACCTTAAACGGAGTGACAGAATTGTAGAAGAAACATTTTTGTGGCAGGGAAAAGAATGTGACTGAGGTTGCCGCAGAGGCAATTTGACACAATGTGGTAGGAAAAACACTAGAAGTCAGAATACCTCTATTCCAATTCTGATTTTCCCCTGAATAATTTGAATTTGGACAAATCACTTAATCACTCCAGGTCTCAGTTTTCTAATTTAGACAATAAGGAAGTTGAACTAGATCTCCAAAGATTCTTCTAGCTTTGAATAAAAAAGAGTAATCTTAAAATGTAAGAAATAATAATTAATAATCAATAAAAGAATACATTATTATTTCCATATTGTTTCCATCTCTCCCACATTGGTTTCAAATACGATTATTTCAGTTTCCTTTGTCAAAGGCATGTTGCTCTCTCAGTCCTATAAATATCTGAATAGAAAGCGAAGATCAATCTTCAATGACTCCTTGAATTTCAGTGAACTAAAAACTAGATTCTAATAGATCCTTGAGAAGAGAGTCTATATCTTATTTATGTTTGAAATAAGCAAAGCAGTACCTAACATATAGTAAATGCTCAATACTGTTGGGTGAATAAACAAATGAAAAGTTTTGCATTAGAATGTTTTATTTTTAACTCTCTAATAACTCCATTTCTTGTTCACATGCTATTAGCAGGCTTGCTAATTTTAATAAATAGAAACTAGCTTAGTCAAATTAATCCAAGAAGAAATCTAAAACAAAACTCTTCTCTCTTACAGATATCCACTGCATACTTGGTTGTTGTTAATTTTTTTTAAAAAAACTTTATTTTCTCTTCATTGTTACCGACCTTTTCCGATCTTTGCACACCACAACAGGAACTTTAGCGTGAAAATCAGATTCCACATCTACATATAATACTAATAAAGAAAAAAAATAAAACATGTAAGCTAATGTCAACATCTCTCAAATGTCTGCTCTATGGTAAACATTAAGTAATCGTTTCCTTCTAAAAATCACTCTCACTGCTTCTGTGGGACAATCCACTCTTCTCGTTATAAGCATCAACCCAACAGAATCTCTTACCTCTCTTGGTGTCATTTGCTGTATTATCACAAACCACAGACAGGCAGAGTCCCAAATACTGTCCGAACATTATAATTACCTTAAGAAGAAAGGTTTTAACATCCCTAAAAGTTTGAATATTTCCAAGTAAATATACAATCTAGTCAAAGTTGTTAAACCTTCATAGATATAGCAAACAGAGGACACCACTTACTTCTGAAGGCTATTTCCACAGGAGTCACAAAATGAGAACCTACAATGCTTTGACAATATAGTTCTTTTAAATTATCCATGGCAGTAAAAGGCTAATTCTACTGGCCCTATTTCCTGTTAATATATGAAGAGTCTGCCAAAGCTCTTAAGGAAGGACTAACAGGTGAAGCACACTTCCACTCTGAAGTCTTTCTCTACATCTCCAAGGTAGGCCCCATGCCATAAAATATCTAGTCTAAACAAAAATAGATGGATTAACATTATCTCATTTGAAGTTCAGAAAAAATCTCTTAGTAGTACCTGTTGGAATTATTAATCTATTCAAAACAAATGTGCTGAAGAGCTTCATGTCAGGAATTACCTTATGCATGGTGGATATGACAATGAATAGATACAAAGGGCTCAATTAGGGATTTGGAAAACAAATACATAAACAAATAAATCCTGCAGATAACAGGATAGAGGTCTTTAAAGAGTACAGAGGGCATAAAGGAGGGAATAATCAATTTTACATTCAGACTGAATTTTAGAAACCTATGTTATGTGACTTAAGATGATCTATTCATGTATTTTAGTGGAAAACATATTTAAAATATTTTTGCTACGTTGATAGTGTCTAGTGAGTCTAAAGAGGTAAAAGCGCTTATCTATATTATGCTTTAGAGTTTTTGTGCAATGAGAGTCAACTATTACAGAAGAAAACTTCCTTTACAGGTTAAACTGCACCAAAATCATCCCTTAAATATTAATATCCCAGGAAAATGGCCAAAAAGCTGATAAATAACGGAGAGCTGATAGGGCAGACAGAGAGAAGAAAAGAAGTTTAGAACTGACACTAGGGCCAATGAGAGGGTATGGCTAAAATCAATAAACTATCTCTTCTAAGCCAAAATGGAAATATTTTTGACAGGTAATTATGATTCATAAAATATAAGATGACAATAGTAATAATAATAACAATCACAGCAGCAGAAATTTAATAAGAAGGTACTGTAAACCAGGTACTTTTCTAAGCTATGGCTTAACCCATTTCATCCTCATAAACAACCCTCTCATCAAAAAGATACTATATTATTGCCATTTTATAGATGAGAAAACTGAAGCATTAACACTTAAGTAATTTGTCAAAGGACACACAACCAGTAAGTGGTACAACTAACTAAAATTTGCACCTGGCAAGTCTGGCTCCAGATTCTGAGCTCCTAAGCATTTACTTTATATAACAAGAAAAGCAGTAAATAAAACCAAGAAAATAATATTCCAGACTGTACTACATGACCTGGGACCTGCTTTGAGAAAGCTGTAATTTTTAAAATTTTTATTTAAAAAGTATTGTTACCTATATGAATGTCCTTTTTACATAAAAATCAATCCAGACAGATGAGCCACATATGAAAGACTTAGTAGGTATAATCTGGTTGATGTACTATAAATGATTAACATTGTTTTAAGTGGGGAAAAAACATATTTATTCAATGCATACACACATTTTTTTCCCCAAGTCTCTCCCTAAATCTTCCTTCATCAACAATCTCCTAATGATTACAGGTTTTCTGTCTCATTTTACACAAGAAGCATTCATAATACTCAAAGGCAACATTTTGAAATTACGCAAAAGGCAATCGTTTTTAATATATCAATTTTAAATATGATACTTTTGATCTGACATGTAAATGTTCTAGTACACCTATTAAATACATATGCAATACAATGACGCAAATATGCTAGCAGTTTTAGTTTAACTTGGTTAGGCATACATAAACAACACAATGCATATATCTTTAAAGAACTTTCTTTAGAAAAATGACTTTAAAAAGAAACTCACCACTTTTTTTTAAAATCCCAAGCACTTGTATCA
Source organism: Monodon monoceros (assembly GCF_005190385.1). Lineage (NCBI taxonomy): Eukaryota > Metazoa > Chordata > Mammalia > Artiodactyla > Monodontidae > Monodon > Monodon monoceros. The sequence goes on along the minus strand of NW_021703774.1, from coordinate 137,488,702 downwards.
GAAGATCTGGATGATTCATCTAAAAGAAGTTTCAAATTAATAAATACACTAACTTCAAAGTTCAAGTTTCAGAACTTTAGAGATAATTCAATTTCATTAAATACAAGTAAAATCATGCTCTGTATTTTAAAATAATGAAAACAGAATAGTGTTCTACTTTTATGTTAAGAAATCTTGTTCATGGAGGAAGTAGAATCTAATAAATCATATAGTGCTATTATTCCAGCAACACTACTAGAATTAGTGAGTTCTTAGAGTGAGAAAAGATTCTGCAATTTCATATCAAAACAAATGAAAAAAGAAATCAGTTTACCAAATGATTTCTAAAGAGAAGTTGTTGAGATAAGAAATTTAAGGGATATTGACAACTGGCAGCATGGCCAAAAGGCTTAGATTAAAATACTACTTTAAATAACAAGCATGTCAAATATTTAGCTTAAATGTGTACTTTGCTGCTATTTAAAAAGCATTTAATAATCATACCTTACTTGTAAGTTAACGACTATATCAGACTAGAAATTAAAACATCAAATTTTTACCCAAATCAAACCTCCTTGAGCATAAACTTATTATTCAAAAAGTTAAAAACACATAAAATATCAACTGATTATTTTAAATGTTTGATATGTCAGTAAATAAGCAATGTTAGCAATGCTAAACAATATTGGTATTTTGCTAACGGTCCTAGCCACTACTTATTAAAAGTACCTACAATGTGGGGCTTCCCTGGTGGCGCAGTGGTTGAGAGTCCGCCTGCCGATGCAGGGGACACGGGTTTGTGCCCCGGTCCGGGAAGATCCCACATACCGCGAAGCGGCTAGGCCCATGAGCCATGGCCGCTGAGCCTGCGCGTCCGGAGCCTGTGCTCCGCAACGGGAGAGGCCATGACAGTGAGAGGCCCGCGTAATGCCAAAAAAAAAAAAAGTACCTATAATGTACCAGGCACTATACAAAACATACTTGGTATATATATCACCTTATTTAATATTGAAGTTATTATTCCTATTTTGGAAATTAGAAACTGAGGATCAAGAAGGTCAAGTAACTTGCTCATTGCAGCCAAGATTTGAACATCTACAGATGTATGATTTCAAAATTCTTTCCTCTTTCTATACTGCTTACCATAAGCAATAACTGTTCAACATGTTCAAATACAAGCATTTTCCTTTTTTTGACCACCTTCCTCTTCTTCTTTTTTTTTTTCTCCCTTATTTTCTTTAATTCCACCTATGTCTGACAACTAAAAAGTACTTTCCAAAAGCACTGTTAAATCATGATGGTAACATTCTACAAGCCAGAGTTTTATATTCTCCTATATCTTCTCTAAAAAGATAAACAATAAACAATACCAAGTACTAATTAAGAACCATACAGAAAAGGGTCTTGTCTAATTACTTACCTTGGGAGGAAATTTTATATCTATATTAACATCACTACTTTTCAGAGCAAACTTAGTCAGAGACGAGCCATACAACCTAAGTGAACACTCTGGAAATGAAGGAAAAATATCATACCATGAAACAGCATGCAAATATGAGAACTTTAAAAAACAGTGATAGGAAAACTGCATATATTTCAATTCTGTGTCTTCCAATTCTAATACAGCAATTATAGAAGAATAATATCCTTTTCTAACTGATCTACAAAATAATAAAAATGTTTCTCAGTTATAGGGTTCAGGAAGAGAGAAATAACTCATTCAAGTTCAGTGTTTAAACAAAATTTTAGTAGTAATTCATTTAGGAATAACTAGAAGTATGTTTCACATTTAATATGTAACAGTAAAGAATGTACTAACCTAGCTATAGCTACTGTCACAAACTACATTATTTTTTTAGATATTTACTTAAGAAATAGCTCTTTAAATGAGGAAGGGATCACAGACATTCAGCCAATGCTCTTTAAAAACACAAAGTGAAGCCAAGTCAATTGATACTGCAGACCTAAAACCAAAAAAACCTCTGGTTTTCAAGAGTTCACAGAACAAAATAAATAGGAATAATAACATGCTACCTACATCTTTTGCAAACTCTCAAATATGTTATTTCAAAAATCATAATACGGGGCTTCCCTGGTGGCACAGTGGTTGGGAGTCCGCCTGCTGATGCAGGGGACGCGGGTTTGTGCCCCGGTCCGGGAAGATCCCACATGCCGCGGAGCGGCTGGGCCCGTGAGCCATGGCCGCTGAGCCTGCGCATCCGGAGCTTGTGCTCCGCAACGGGAGAGGCCACAACAGTGAGAGGCCCGCGTACCGCAAAAAACAAAAACAAAAACAAAAAAAATCATAATACGGTAAATTTTTAAATGATCTCAGCAGAGGGCAAGTTGAAAAATAACATGATTGGGACTGATCATGGGATGTTTAGTATGTTAGGAAGTGTTAAGTTTGTACTCAGTTGAATTTATAAAAGTCTACTTTTCAAGTTCACAAAATGTCTGAAAGTCATCCAAGTCATTAAAATCATAAATATTTCACTTCTATTCTTATAACAATAAGTAAATTATTCCTATGTATAATTTAAATTAGTATCAATGTGTTTTAGATAGAAAACTACATTATAGAAATAATAAAGAAAAATTAAAATTTCAAATTCTTTCTTATAAATCTCACAATGGCTTGATATAAAATTATAATTTATCAACCATCTAAAATCCCTTTGGTGGTAAGAAACAAGTCTTACTTAATATCCATTTACTTAAATTCAGTATTAATGCAAAAAAATGATGAGGGCTAAGCAAATAATCTATACATAAATGTCTACAACAAACCTGACCCAACTCCCCCTTGTGCCAAAAACATAAGCTTTCTGTAAAGAAAGATCAAGAGTCAAAAAAAGAAATAAAAGTGTAAATTTTACCTCTAACTTCCTTAAAGTAAATTAATTTTCCCCACTATCAAGCAATAGGAATTTTATTCAGTAACTAGTTCAACTGTATATACTGAAATAAATATGACTAAAATGTCCATTCAGAAGTCAATGATACTGAAAATTTAATATAAAATATAATATTCAAGCACTAAGCAATTAATCTTGTATCTGACATTTTAAAAATCTTTTTTTCTTATTACAAAAATTATGCTGTGCCGTAATTCTCCATTTTCCTTTTCTGAAATATCTCCCCCCCAAAAGTCATTTACAAATAATTAATCTACTGTTAAGATGGAGAAAAAAAGAGAAAGAAAAACATTAAGAATTTACCCAAAGTTCAAGAGGAAGCAAGAGGAAGAGTTGTATCATTTTAAAAATTAAGTATAAAATGAAGCTGTACCTGGTAAAAATGCTGTTATAACCTTTGACATTTCCTCCACAATTTCCTGACGAACTCTGAGGTCATCATCTGTTATTCCTTGTTCTTTTGATAATTCAATAACTGCAACACTTAAAGCAGCCAAGTGGGCAAGGGAAGGAGGTGGCAGAGAACGAAGCTCACTTTCTTCCTGTTTTTCCTATTAGTGTGACGTTTAACAACAACAATATAAAAAAAGATTTCTATTTTAATGTCCTCGTATTTAGGAGAGAAGGACATAATCAACATATATGCACCTTCTGTTGCCAGATTTAAGAAACCTAGGATATGGAACTGAACAAAAGAGACAGAGATCCCTGCCTTTGTGAAGCAGGATTGAAAGAATGAGAGGTGCTGCGGGGGAGGTTGCTATTAAACATTTAAAAAATAAGACCTGTTTTACTTTACTGTGTGCATAAGTTCTGAAATGCTACATCAAAGCCAAGATTCCATAAGTAACAACATTTAGCTGATCATTTTGTTGCAGCCAAGAGACGCTGTCTTAGGTATAGCAGAAGGTCTTGAATGTCTCTGATTGGCATGTACAGTACCAGATTAAATGGTCACAGGAAAACATCCTAAACAATATCGCCATGTATTTGATACACTGCCTCCCATTTAAAACTGATTTTGCTGTTATTTTATACAAAACTAGGCAAAATGTTAAAAAAAAAAAATCTCTATTCTGCTAAAAGTTTGAAAGCCAATTTAAAGCAAGGAGCTGAAGAGGGACTATATTATATATGCACAATGATTTTTAAAATTAATTGATTACTCTGATTTTAAAAACTACATGCTAACTGCAAAAGCTACATGAATTATAAGAAAAGAAGAAAATCACCCACCAGCTCACATCCTACTATTCCATACATTTTTCAACATAACAGACCATACCATTTCTTTAATATTATAACAAAAACATTTTCTATTATCACATTTCAGTCAAAAAACAATCTCTTATTTTTTTTGAGATATGGAGCTCCCAGAAGAATAATCGAAAGTAGTTTATTTTTCCCCCTCCCCCACTCAATATAGTAAAACAAAGAATTTGGTCTATTCCTAATTCTATTCTTTGTTACCATATTCAGTCTTAATGTAAATCAAGTTTACCTATGGTACAGAATAATCAAACACAGGAAGTAAGACAACCTTGTTTTTATAAGTTTCTGAGATCATTTCTGCAACCTTAACTATAAACTACATCTTAGATGAGCATCTAAGTTTTCAGGACTGCTTTTTTTTTAGGATTTATCCAAGGTATTAACAGCAATATACTTAATGAAAAAATGATACAAAATTAACATGCAACAAAATTATCTTTATTTCTAGATTGAAAATAAGAGGATAAAAGACAGTGAACACTCTTCTATCTATGCTATCCCGCATGCTGCAATAAGAGCCTGCATGCTGTGACTAAAGATCCCGCATGCTGCAACAATCCTGCTTGCCACAACTAAGACCCGGCGCAGCCAAATAAATAAAAATAAATATTTTTTTTTGAAAAATAAGCCTATTCTACCTCCTTTAGGATACTGTTCCATCAAACATTCTCATTTATATCCTCATATCATTGATCATCCTGTCAACCTGATATCTTCATATATCCTCTGTCATAAATATGATCAATTAAATTCCTACGCTTCTGTAACTTGCATTCTAGTTAGAGAAAATAGACAACAGATAAATATATATTATGATGTCAGGTAGTGTTATTAAGAAAAATAAAACAGGGTAAGAGGCTACAGACTGTTGGGAAGATGGTATTATTTTAGAATAGAGTAGACAAAGAAAGCTGCTCTAAACAGGTGAAGAGACCTGAAAGTGAAGAAGAGAGACATTTAAATTTCTGGAGGAAGAGCATTCAAGACACAGAAAACAGTAAATGCGAAAACTCAGAGGCAAAAAAGTACCTAATCTTATTTAAAGAGAGCAATATTTCTGAGGCTGAGTAACGAAGTGGTGACTGTGAAACATGATGAAACTGAAAAGTTAACTAGAAGCCAAATATTGTATAACCTCATGAAACCTGATAAGGGCTTAGAATTTTATTTTAAGTTGCGAAGCTACTGATGGGCTATAAGTAGGAAGGAACATCATATACTTTATTTTTTTTTTTATTTTTATTTTTGTGGTACGCAGGGCTCTCACTGTTGTGGCCTCTCCCGTTGTGGAGCACAGGCTCCGGACGCGCAGGCTCAGCGGCCATGGCTCACGGGCCCAGCCGCTCCGCAGCATGTGGGATGTTCCCGGACCAGGGCACGAACCCGTGTCCCCTGCATCAGAAGGAGGACTCTCAACCACTGCGCCACCAGGGAAGCCCTATCATATATTTTAAAAGAACAATTCTGGCTACTGAATGAAGAAGACTGGGTGAGGGGGTGGGGCAGGGCAAGAAGTGAGATAAATTGGAAATAGTCCAGGTGAGAGATAGAAAACCCTTAAGCGTCTAAAAACAAATGTTAAAACTAATGAACAAAAAATTAAATACAAAGAAAACATATTAAAAGCAGCAAGGGAAAAACAACAAGTAACACACAAGGGAATCCCCATAAGGTTAACAGCTGATTTTTCAGCAGAAACTCTGCAAGCCAGAAGGGAGTGTCAGAACATATTTAAAGTGATGAAGGAGAAAAACCTACAACCAAGATTACTCTACCCAGCAAGGATCTCATTCAGATTTCATGGAGAAATTAAAACCTTTATAGACAAGCAAAAGCTGAGAGAGTTCAGCACCACCAAACCAGCTTTACAACAAATGCTAAAGGATCTTCTCTAGGCAAGAAACACAAGAGAAGGAAAAGACCTATAATAACAAACTCAAAACAATTAAGAAAATGGGAATAGGAACATACATATCAATAATTACCTTAAACGTAAATGAATTAAATGCTCCCACCAAAAGACACTGACTGGCTGAATGGATACAAAAACAAGAACCATATATATGCTGTCTACAAGAGACCCACTTCAGACCTAGAGACACATACAGATTGAAAGTGAGGGAATGGAAAAAGATATTCCACGCAAATGGAAAACAAAAGACAAAATAGACTTGAAAATAAAGGCTATTAGAAGAGACAAAGAAGTACACTACATAATGATCAAGGGATCGATCCAAGAAGAAGATATAACAATTGTAAATATTTATGCACCCAACATAGGAGCACCTCAATACATAAAGCAAATGCTAACAGCCACAAAAGGGGAAATTGACAGTAACACATTCATAGTAGGGGACTTTAACACCCCACTTTCACCAATGGACAGATCATCCAAAATGAAAATAAATAAGGAAACACAAGCTTTAAATGATACATTAAATGAGATGAACTTAATTGATATTTATAGGACATTCCATCCAAAAACAACAGAATACACATTTTTCTCAAGTGCTCATGGAACATTCTCCAGGATAGATCATATCTTGGGTCACAAATCAAGCCTTTGTGAAGTTTTAGCCATAACAATCAGAGAAGAAAAGGAAATAAAAGGAATCCAAATCGCAAAAAAAGAAGTAAAGCTGTCACTGTTTGTAGATGACATGATACTATACATAGAGAATCCTAAAGATGCTACCAGAAAACTACTAGAGCTAATCAATGCATCTGGTAAAGTAGCAGGATACAAAATTAATGCACAGAAATCTCTGGTATTCCTATACACTAACGATGAAAAATCTGAAAGAGAAATCAAGAAAACACTCCCATTTACCACTGCAACAAAAAGAATAAAATATCTAGGAATAAACCTACCTAAGGAGACAAAAGACCTGTATGCAGAAAATTATAAGACACTGATGAAAGAAATTAAAGATGATACAAATAGATGGAGAGATATATCATGTTCTTGGATTGGAGGAATCAACATCGTGAAAATGACTCTATTACCCAAAGCAATCTACAGATTCAATGCAATCCCTATCAAACTACCACTGGCATTTTTCACAGAACTAGAACAAAACATTTCACAATTTGTATGGAAACACAAAAGACCCCGAATAGCCAAAGCAACCTTGAGAACAAAAAACGGAGCTGGAGGAATCAGGCTCCCTGACTTCAGACTATACTACAAAGCTACAGTAATCAAGACAGTATGGTACTGGCACAAAAACAGAAAGATAGATCAATGGAACAGGATAGAAAGCCCAGAAATAAAGCCACGCACATATGGTCACCTTATCTTTGATAAAGGAGACAGGAATATACAGTGGAGAAAGGACAGCCTCTTCAATAAGTGGTGCTGGGAAAACTGGACAGGTACATGTAGAAGTATGAGATTAGATCACTCCCTAACACCATACACAAAAATAAGCTCAAAATGGATTAAAGACCTAAATGTAAGGCCAGAAACTATCAAACTCTTAGAGGAAAACATAGGCAGAACACTCTATGACATAAATCACAGCAAGATCCTTTTTGACCCACCTCCTACAGAAATGTAAATAAAAACAAAAATAAACAAATGGGACCTAAGGAAATGTCAAAGCTTTTGCACAGCAAAGGGAACCATAAACAAGACCAAAAGACAACCCTCAGAATGGGAGAAAATATTTGCAAATGATGCAACTGACAAAGGATTAATCTACAAAATTTACAAGCAGCTCAAAAACAAAAAAACAAACAACCCAATCCAAAAATGGATAGAAGACCTAAACACACATTTCTCCAAAGAGGATATACAGACTGCCAACAAACCCATGAAAGAATGCTCAACATCATTAATCATTAGAGAAATGTAAATCAAAACTACAATGAGATATCATCTCACACCAGTCAGAATGGCCATCATCAAAAAATCTAGAAACAATAAATGCTGGAGAGGGTGTGGAGAAAAGGGAACACTCTTGCACTGCTGGTGGGAATGTGAATTGGTACAGCCACTATGGAGAACAGTATGGAGGTTCCTTAAAAAACTACAAATATAACTACCATATGACCCAGCAATCCCACTACTGGCCATATACCCTGAGAAAACCATAACCCAAAAAGAGTCATGTACCAAAATGTTCATTGCAGCTCTATTTACAATAGCCAGGAGATGGAAACAACCTAAGTGTCCATCATCGGATGAATGGATAAAGAAGATGTGGCACATATATACAATGGAATATTACTCAGCCATAAAAAGAAACAAAATTCAGCTATTTGTAATGAGGTGGATGGACCTAGAGTCTGTCATACAGAGTGAAGTAAGTCAGAAAGAGAAAGACAAATACTGTATGCTAACACATATGTATGGAATTTAAGAAAAAAAATGTCATGAAGAACCTAGGGTTAAGACAGGAATAAAGACACAGACCTACTAGAGAATGGACTTGAGAATATGGAGAGGGGGAAGGGTAAGCTGTGACAAAGTGAGAGAGTGGCATGGACATATATACACTACCAAACATAAAACAGATAGCTTAGTGGGAAGAGCCGCATAGCACAGGGTGATCAGCTCAGTGCTTTGTGACCACCTAGAGGGGTGGGATAGGAAGGGTGGGAGGGAAGGAGACGCAAGAGGGAAGAGATATGGGATCATATGTATATGTATAACTGATTCACTTTGTTATAAAGCAGAAACTAACACACCACTGTAAAGCAATTATACTCCAATAAAGATGTAAAAAAAAAACAAAAAAAAACTAATGAACAAATTCAGAAAACTAGCAGGATACAAATCAGCACACAAAAATCATTTGTATTTCTATACACTAACAATGAACAACCTGAAATAAAATAATTCCCCTTAAAATAGCATCAAAAAGAATAAAAGATTTAAGAATTAACCAAGAAGATGAAAGAGGTACAGTGAAAAAGACAAAACATGGCTTAAAGAAATTAAAGAAGACATGAATAAAGAGAAAGATATTCCATGTTCATGGATTGGCAGACTTAATATTGTTAAGATGTCAACAGTATCCAAAGCAATCTACACATTCAATGCAATCCCTATCAATATCCTAATGACTTTTTCTTTTGCAGAAATAGGAAAAAAGATCCTAAAATTCACCTGGACTCTCAAGGGACCCCAAATAGCCAAAACAATCTTGAACAAGAGGAACAAAGATAGGAGACTAACATTTTCTGATTTCAAAACTTACTACAAGGCCACAGTAACCAAAACAGTATGGCAGTGGCATAAATACAGACACAGAGGCCAATAAAATAAAATAAGAGAGCCCAGAAATAGATGTTCATATATAAGGTCAAATGATTTTTAATAAAAATGTCAAGAACATTCAATGGGAAAGAACTTCCTTTTCAAAACATGGTGCTAGGAAAGCTGGATATCCACATGTAATATGGATCCTTGTCTTACACCACATACAAAAATTAACTCAAAATGGATCAAAGATCTAAACATAAGAGCAAAATTATAAAAGTCTTAGAAGAATACAAAAGAGAAAAGCTTCATGACCTTGGATTTGGAAATGATTTTTTGGATATTAAACAAAAACACAGGAAACAAAAGAAAGAACAGACAAATTGGACTTCACGAAAATTAAAAACTTTTGTGTATCAAACTACACTACTAATAGTGTAAAAAGGCAACTCATATAATGGAATAAAAATTTGCAAGTCATGTGTATGATACAGAATTAATATCCAGAACATATGAAGAACTCTTAAACTCAACTACAAGAAAATAACCCAATTCAAAAGTGGTCACAGGACTTAAATACACATTTCTCCAAAGAAGATATATGAATGGACAATAAGCACATGAAAAGGTGCTCAACATCACTAATCATTAGGAAAATGCAAATCAAAAGCACAATGATATACGACTAGGATGATTATTATCAAAACAACAACAACAGAAAAAACAACAACAAGATTTTGTGGATATGAAGAAATTGAACCCTTGTGTATCACTGGTGGGAATGTAAAATGGTACAGCCCCTGCAGAAAACAGCATGGCAGGTCCTCAGAAAATTAAACATAAATTTACCATTTGACTCAGCAATTCCACTTCTGGGTATATACACAAAAGAAATGAAAGTAAAGATTCAAACAAGTATTTCTACACCAATGTTCACAATAGCAAAAAGTAGAAACAACCCAGACATCCATCCATGGATGAATGGACACACAAAACATGGTATATACTACATAGAATGGAATATTATTCAACATTAAAAAGGAAAGAAATTCTGACACGTACTGTACAATATGGTTGAAGCTTAAAGACGTTACGCTAAGTGAAATAAGCAGAATAGGACAAATATATAATTCCACTTATACGCGGCACCTACAATAGTCAAATACAGAGACAGAAAGTAGAGCGGTGGTTACCAGGAGCAAGGGTGAGAGAGAAATGAGGAGTTATTGTTTAATGGATACAGGGTTTCATTATAAGTTAATGAAAAAGTTCTGGAAATGGATATTGCAGATCATTGTACAACAAATGTGAATGTACTTAATGTCACTGAACTGTACACTTAAAGATGGTTAAAATGGTAAATATTATGTCATATATATTTTACCACAATAAAAAAATTGTTTTAAACCTTCAATGGCACCAATAGGATAATGCACCACCTTCTTAACATGGAATATACAGCAATTTAGTTTCAGCATGCCTTTTTAGGCCCTCCTCCAACCATTCCCACCCCATAACATCTGGGGCAGATATCCATAGTTAAATAGTCAGCAGCTTCCAAAGACTATATGTGATATTGGGTCTCCACATCATTACTCACATCATGACACTCTTTCTTGTATTCATCTGGTGAAACTCTAATCCCTGAAGTTGTAATTTAAAGGTCAAGTATTCAGTGAAGACTTCTTAATGTCTTTCCCTTTCCAACATAATGAAATGCTCCCTTTAATTCATGATTAATAACATGCTATGCATTCCATCACTTTACTTTCTGAGGTAATCACTTATTCTCCTCCTTTTAAACACTGCCTCATCTACTGGCTTGTGTTTTCAACAAGTAAGCACTCGCTACCTCTATAATAACAGCAACAACAACCACCATTTATTGAGTACCCACTATGGGCTTGGCATTGTGCCAGGGGCTTTAGAGCTATTATGTCACTTAAGTCTTAAAATACACCTCCTTAGGGAGCCATCATCAAAATCATTTTATAGGGGGCAGAGTCAAGATGGCATACTAGGAGAGCACGGATTCACATCTCCTCACAACTAGGGCACTTACCAGGCACCAGTGTAGGACCACGGACACCTAAGGGAACAGGGCGAACCCCCAGCGACTAGGTAGGATGTGGGGCATGGGAGGAGTGATGGGGGAGGAGAAGTGGAGGTGGGATGGGACTGGTGCCCCTGAGGGGCAGCTGGGGGAGGGGAAGGGATCCCATGCCAGAAGGAGGATATTGGGGAACCACTGGGAGGGCAGAGGATCAAAAGGGAACGTGGTCAGTCAGGTTTCCCCTGCCCACTTCAGCCCCCAGGAACCTGCTGAGACTCTGGGCCTGATCCTCTGCACACTGAGGCCCCCTCCAGCAGAGCGGGTCCTGAGGGAGTGGGAGGGAGGGAAGGGGGAGCAAAAGTAAAGGCCGGACCTCTGGGACGAGCACCCCTGAGGGGTGGCTGGGGGAGGGGAGGAGCTCCTACACCCAGAGGGAACCACCTATGGTTAGGGGTCCAGCGGCAACAGTGGAGACCCGGGGGAAGATGGTGGGGAGGAGCATGAAGGAACGCAAAAGAACCGGGCCAGCACTTTCCCCGTCCACTTAGGCACCCCAGGCCTAAACCTCTGCCCTGGAAGCCTCCCTCCTGCCGCTCAGAACCCAAGCCCTACCCCTACACCCCCATCCAGGTCCCTACCTCTACATTCGGAGACACCCTCCAATGCGCTGGGCCTAAACCCCACCCATACACCCTCATTCAGGGCCCTACCTCCAAACTCCGGAACTCCACACTCCAGAGGCCCTCCTTTCCAGGTGCTGCCCCTCCCCTTCAATGCCCAGATCCTAAGCAGAGGTCCTGGGCCACGCTTGAACAGAGCCCTGCATAAGCCCCGTTCAAGCATCACCCCCCCCCCCCCCCCTAGGTCCCTGCCTCAGTTCCACCCCCGCCTAAACTCTGCCCCCATAGCCAAGGCTTTTTTTTTTTTCTTTTTTCCTCTTTTAGATTGGGGTTCTGTTTTACCTTGTTGATTCATTGTTCTTGATTCTTCTATATTTTTATATTTCCTAATAAATCTTTTATTTTTCAAATTTTATTTTATTCTTTATACTTTGTTATTGTTCTCCCCTTTTGGCTAGTTCCCCCCTCTTTATTTTCTTTTTTCTGCTGTGGTTTTATTTTACCTTGTTGCAGTTGTTTCAATTAGTTTTATTTTTTCCTAACGTACTTTTTATCTTTCTAATTTTATTTTTGTATTCTTTGATATTGTACTGCCTTTTTTTTTTTTTAACCACACCACGAAGCTTGGAAGATCTTGGTTCCAAGGCCGGAGGTCAGGCCCAAGTTCCAGTGGTGGGAGCTCTGAGACCAAACCACTGGACTAAGAGAGAACCTCAGACCTCAGGGAATATTAATCAGAGTGAGGCCTCCCGTAGGTCCTCATCTCACCACCAAGGTCCAGCTCTACCCAACTGCCTGAAAACTCCAGTGCTGGACGTTTCAGGCCAAACAACCAGGAAGACAGGAATACGGCACCACCCATCAAAAAGAGGAAAAAAAAAAATTTAACGACAGAAAAATACGTTACACATGAAGGAGCAAGGTGAAAACCTACAAGACCAAATAAATGAAAATGAAATAGGCAACCTACCTGAAAAAGAATTAAGAGTAATGATAGTAAAGATGATCTAAAATCCCAGAAACAGAATGGAGAAATACAAGAAACATTTAACAAGGATCTAGAAGAAGTAAAGAGGAAACAAACAGTGATGAACAACACAATCACTGAAATTAAAAATACTCTAGAAGGAATCAATAGCAGAAAAACTGAGGCAGAAGAACGGATAAGTGACCTGGAAGATAAAATGGTGGAAATAACTGCCAGAGAGCAGAATGAAGAAAAAACAATGAAAAGAATTGAGGACAATCTCAGAGACCTCTGGTACAACACTGAACACACCAACATTCGAATTATAGGGGTCCCAGAAGAAGAAGAGAAAAAGAAAGGAGCTCAGAAAATATTTGAAGAGATTATAGTCAAAAACTTCCTCAACAAGGGAAAGGAAATAGTCAATCAAGTCCAGGAAACACAGAGAGTACCATACAGGATAAACCCAAAGAGAAACACGCCGAGGCACATATTAATGAAACTATCAAAAATTAAATATAAAGGAAAAATATTAAAAACCTCAAGGGAAAAGCAACAAATAACATACAAGGAAATCCCCATAAGGTTAAGAGCTGATTTTTCAGCAGAAACTCTGCAAGCCAGAAAGGAGTGTCAGAACATATTTAAAGTGATGAAAGGGAAAAACCTACAACCAAGATTACTCTACCCAAAAAAAAAAAAAAAAAAAAAAAAGATTACTCTACCCAGCAAGGATCTCATTCAGCTTCGATGGAAAAATTAAAACCTTTACAGATAAACAAAAGTTAAGAGAATTCAACACTACCAAACCAGCTTTACAACAAATGCTAAAGGAACTTCTCTAGGCAGGAAACACAAGAGAAGGAAAAGACTTACAATAACAAACCCAAAACAATTAAGAAAATGGTAATAGGAACATACATATTGATAATTACCTTAAATGTAAATGAATTAAATGCTCCCACCAAAAGACATAGACTGGCTGAATGGATACAAAAACAAGACCCGTATATATGCTGTCTACAAGAGACCCACTTCAGACCTAGGGACACATACAGACTGAAAGTGAGGGGATGGAAAAAGATATTCCATGCAAATGGAATTCAAAAGAAGGCTGCAGTAGTAATCCTCATACCAGACAAAATGGACTTTAAAATAAAGACTATTACAAGAGACAAAGAAGGACACTACATAATGATCAACGGATCAATCCAAGAAGAAGATATAACAATTGTAAATATTTATGCACCCAACATAGGAGCACCTCAATACATAAGGCAAATGCTAACAGCCATAAAAGGGGAAATCGACAGTAACACAATCATAGTAGGGGACTTGAACACCCCACTTTCACCAATGGACAGATCATCCAAAATGAAAATAAATAAGGAAACACAAGCTTTAAATGACACATTAAACAAAATGGACTTAATTGATATTTATAGGACATTCCATCCAAAAACAACAGAATACACTTTCTTCTCAAGTGCTCAGGGAACATTCTCCAGGATAAACCATATTTTGGATCATAAATCAAGCCTTCGTAAACTTAAGAAAATTGAAATCATATCAAGTATCTTTTCTGACCACAATGCTATAAGACTAGATATCAATTACAGGAAAAAAAATGTAAAAATTACAAACACATGGAGGCTAAACAGTACACTACTAAATAACCTAGAGATCACTGAAGAAATCAAAGAGGAAACCAAAAAATACCTAGAAACAAATAACAGTGAAAACACAACAACCAAAAACCTATGGGATGAAGCAAAAGCAGTCCTAAGAGGAAAGTTTATAGCTATACAATCCTACCTCAAGAAACAAGACATATCGCAAACAAAAAATCTAACCTTACACCTAAAGCAATTAGAGAAAGAAGAACAAAAAAAACCCCAAAGTTAGCAGAAGGAAAGAAATCATAGAGATCAGATCAGAAATAAATGAAAAAGAAATGAAGGAAACAATAGCAAATATCAATAAAACTAAAAGCTGGTTCTTTGAGAAGATAAACAAAATTAATAAACCATTAGCCAAACTCATCAAGAAAAAAAAGGGAGAGGACTCAAATCAATAGAATTAGCAATGAAAACGGAGAAGTAACAACTAACACTGCAGAAATACAAAGGATCATGAGAGATTACTACAAGCAACCATATGCCAATAAAATGGACAACCTGGAAGAAATGGACAAATTCTTAGAAAAGCACAACGTCCCGAGACTGAACCAGGAAGAAATAGAAAATATAAACAGACCAATCACAAGCACTGAAATTGAGATCGTGATTAAAAATCGTCCAACAAACAAAAGCCCGGGACCAGATGGATTCACAGGCGATTTCTATCAAACATTCAGAGAAGAGCTAACACCCATTCTTCTCAAACTCTTCCAAAATATAGCAGAGGGAGGAACACTCCACAACTCATTCTACGAGGCCACCATCACCCTGATAACAAAACCAGACAAAGACGTCACAAAGAAAGAAAACTACAGGCCAATACCACTGATGAACATAAATGCAAAAATCCTCAACAAAATACTAGCAAACAAAATCCAACAGCACATTAAAAGGATCATTCACTATGATCAAGTGGGGTTTATCCCAGGAATGCAAGGATTCATCAGTATATGCAAATCGATCAATGTGATAAACCATATAAACAAATTAAAGGAGAAAAACCATCTGATCGTCTCAATAGATGCAGGAAAAGCTTTCGACAAAATTCAACACCCATTTATGATAAAAGCCCTCCAGAAAGTAGGCATACAGGGAATTTAACATAATAAAGGCCATATATGACAAACCCACAGCCAACATCATTCTCAATGGTGAAAAACTGAAACCATTTCCACTATCAGGAACGAGACAAGGTTGCCAACTCTCACCATTATTATTCAACATAGTTTTGGAAGTTTTAGCCACAGCAATCAGAGAAGTAAAAGAAATAAAAGGAATACAAATCAGAAAGGAAGTAAAACTGTCACTGTTTGCAAATGACATGATACTATACACAGAGAATCCTAAAGATGCTACCAGAAAACTACTCAGGCTAATCAATGAATTTGGTAAAGCAGCAGGATACAAAATTAATGTACAGAACTCTCTTGCATTCCTAAACACTAATGATGAAACATCTGAAAGAGAAATTAAGGAAACACTCCCATTTACCACTGCAACAAAAAGAACAAAATACCTAGGAATAAACCTACCTAAGGAGACAAAAGATCTGTAAACAGAAAACTGTAAGACAGTGATGAAAGACATTAAAGATGATACAAACAGATGGAGAGATATACCATGTTCTTGGATTGGAAGAATCAACATTGTGAAATGACTATACTACCCAAAGCAATCTACAGATTCAATGCAATCCCTATCAAACTACCAATGGCATTTTTCACAGAACTAGAACAAAAAACTGTACTATTTGTATGGAAATACAAAAGACCCCGAATAGCCAAAGCAATCTTGAAAAATAAAAACGGAGCTGGAGGAATCAGGCTCCCTACTTCAGACTATACTACAGAGCTACAGTAATCAAGACAGTATGGTACTGGCACAAAAACAGAAATATAGATCAATGGAACAGGATACAAAGCCCAGAGATAAACCCACACACATATGGTCACCTTATCTTTGATAAAGGAGGCAAGAGTACACGATGGAGAAAAGACAGCCTCTTCAATAAGTGGTGCTGGGAAAACTGGACAGCTACATGTAAAACAATGAAATTAGAACACTCCCTAACACCATACACAAAAATAAACTCAAAATGTATTAAAGACCTAAATGTAAAAACAGACACTATAAAACTCTTAGAGGAAAACATAGGCAGAACACTCTATGACATAAATCATAGCAAGATCCTTTTTGACCTACCTCCTAGAGAAATGAAAATAAAAACAAAAATAAACAAATGGGACCTAATGAAACTTAAAAGCTTTTGCACAGCAAAGGAAACCATAAACAAGACCAAAAGACAACCCTCAGAATGGGAGAAATTATTTGCAAACGAAGCAACTGACAAAGGATTAATATCCAAAATATACAAGCAGCTCATACAGCTCAATATCAAGAAAACAAACAACCCCATTCAAAAATGGGCAGAAGACCTAAACAGACATCTCTCCAAAGAAGATATACAGATTGCCAACAAACACATGAAAAGATGCTCAACATCACTAATCATTAGAGAAATGCAAATCAAAACTACAATGAGGTATCACCTCACACCGGTCAAAATGGCCATCATCAAAAGATCTACAGACAATAAATACTGCAAAGGGTGTGGAGAAAAGGGAACCCTCTTGCACTTTGGTGGGAATGTAAATTGATACAGCCACTATGGAGAACAGTATGGAGGTTCCTTAAAAACTACAAATAGAACTACCATATGACCCAGCAATCCCACTACTACACATATACCCTGAGAAAACCGTAATTCAAAAAGAGTAATGTACCACAATATTCATTTCAGCACTATTTACAACAGCCAGGACATGGAAGCAACCTAAGTGTCCATGGACAAATGAATGGATAAAGAAAGTGTGGCACATATATACAATGGAATATTACTCAGCCACAAAAAGAAACGAAACTGAGTTATTTGTAGTGAGGTGGATGGACCCAGAGTTGGTCATACAGAGTGAAGTAAGTCAGAAAGAGAAAAACAAATACCTTATGCTAACACATACACATGGAATCTAAAAAAAAAAAAAATGGTTCTGATGAACCTAGGGACAAGACAGGAATAAAGACACAGACATAGAGAATGGACTTGAGGACACAGGGAGGGGGAAGGGTAAGCTGGGATGAAGTGAGAGAGTAACACTGACACAGATACACTACCAAATGTAAAATAGATAGCTAGTGGGAAGCAGCTACATAGAACAGGGAGATCTGCTTGGTGCTTTGCGACCACCTAGAGGAGTGGGATAAGGAGGGTGGGAGGGAGACACAAGAGGGAGGGGATATGGGGATATACATATGCATATAGCTGATTCACTGTGTTATACAGCAGAAACTAACACAACATTGCAAAGCAATTATACCCAATAAAGATCTTAAAGGAAAAAAGAAAAAATAATCATTTTATAGATAAGAAAACTGAGGCTCAGGGATGTTAAATATCTTTCTAGAATCACACAATGGAAATGAGAATTAAATCTAGGTCTAACTCCCATGTCTGTGCACTTTCCACTTCCAATGTAATAATTAGTCAACAAATATTATGGAGCATCTAAGTGTCAGGCACTGTGCTAGGCAATGGAGATACAACAGGGAAAAAAGAATGCATATAATCCCTGCCCTATGGAGTTTACAGTCAAGAGAGAGATAAGGATTAATTACACAATTACTGAAATTAATAAAAATTAAAGCTGTGAACCACGATGAGAGTTCTACTATGCCATATCTAAAAAAAAAAAAGATCCTGTGTGAAACTGCAGCAATCTTCCTTACTCTTTTTTCACAACGAAGCTTACTGAAGGTTGAGTCCATACACCATTCCTTTAACCTGTTCACTCAAAACTATATCATTAGCTCTAAAACAGAAACTGCTCTTACAGGATTATCAAAACCTCCTTATTGCCAAGTCAAACATTTTTACGTTCTTAGATTATTTTTATCTACATTATCAGACACTTTGGACTATCTTTTTAAAACTCTCCTTATTTTTGGCTTCTGTGATATCTTTCTCCATTTTTCCTATTTTTCTGATCATTTTCCAGTCTATTGGTTGCTCCTCCGCTATTAGTCCCTTAAATGTTTGTGTTGTTTGATCTTCTCTCCTTCTCACTCCCTTGGGTGATCTCACCTAAATCTATGACTTAGATATGCTGAAGATTACCAAATATGATTCTCCAGCTCCTAATATAAATTCCAGATCTTTATATTCAACTGATGGGTGAACATCTCTTCTTGAAATGTCCTACAAGTGTATCAAACTGAGTATGTTCTAAAACATTTTTCTTTTAGTATTTCCTCTAAGTTAATGGCATCAGAATCTATAATAACATCTCAAATCAGATACCTTATGATCATTTTAGACATCCTAGGCCTCTACTTCCACAATTCTATATCCTACATTGCTCTTAAAACTCTAACCTCAAGTCCATTCTCACTAACTACTACTTCATATCAAATGTTCCTCATTGCCTGACTAGACTATCATGAAAGACTAACTGGTGGGACGTCCCTGGAGGTCCAGTGGTTAAGATTCCGCACTTCCAATGCAGGGGGCACGGGTTTGATCCTGGTCGGGGAACTAAGATCCCACATGCCACAAGGCACGGCAAAAAAAAAAAAAACTAACTCGTCTCCCCAACCTAGACCCTTCAAAGGCTTATTTCACACTTATTCGAGGGTGAGTAATGTTGCAAAATTACGTGTCATTAAGCCCCATAAACCTCAAAATAAAATCCAAACACTCCAACATAGTATACATATTCATTCATGATCAGGCTTTTGCCCAACTCTCCAACATCATATATTTCATCCCTCCCTTTGCCAGTTTTCTTCAGTTATGCTAAGCTACTAGTTTTTCCCTGAACACAGTCTGCCGTTTCTTGCTTCAGTAACTCTGCACATGCTGGTTTCTCTTCTGTAAAGATGTATTCTCACTTCTTTACCTGGCTAACTTTTTTTTCTTTTTTTGGCTGCCTTGGGTCTTCATTGCTGCACATGGGCTTTCTCTAGTTGCGATGCGCAGGCTTCTCGTTGTCATGGCTTCTCTTCTTGTGCAGCATGGGCTCTAAGCACAGGCTTTAGTAGCTGTGGTATGCGGGCTCAGCAGCCGTGGCCCATAGGCTCTAGAGCGCAGGCTCCGTAGTTGCGGTGCACAGGCTTAGCTGCTCCGTGGCATGTGGGATCTTCCTGGACCAGGGCTCGAACCCGTGTCCCTTGCATTGGCAGGTGGATTATTAACCACTGTGCCACCATGGAAGCCCCCTGGCTAACATTTTTAAGAACAAGGATCAGATTCTCTATTCACCATCTCTATTAAGCCTTCTCTGACTCACTACACAAACTTTATTACATAAGCCCCAATCTGCTGTCACAGCATATTCTAAAAACCATCTACTATCACACTTACCACACTCTTTCAACCCTTTGCTTATATGCCCGGTTCCCAATACCTGTGAACTCCCTACATCCACATGTTATAATGCTTTATTTTTTTAGATCTCCATACTATCAGTGCCTAAGACAGAAGCTTAAGGTACACAATAAATTATTTATAAATCAAAAATTTGTATCAGTCTTTTAACTGGAAAAATATAGCTCATTTATCTTTTTGAATAGGTGTAAGATAAATTTTGATTGAGCTTTCTTTTTCATCTGCTTTTGCTGACACCCTCAGCCCACCACCCTACCCCACACACCTGCCCATTCTTTAGGATGGAGACTTTTTCATTATCTTATTTAATCTTTCTTCCTATATTAGTTTGGAAGCTTTACTCTACCGCCCATCTTTTACTGCATACCTAGGTATTTCAACATGTATACTTAACGTAAAAATATCTAAAAAATAAGCCAGTATCTTTATTCTCGTCCCAAACCAGAAATTTTTTAAAAGCTGTAACACTGATAACTCTCTCTGAACGTTTATCCTATTATTGTTGAGTACTTGAGTTCTAGCCTGCATTTTTGTCCCTGACAAATTGAATGCTGTTGTTATTGTTGCTGCTACTGTTATTTTATTCAACCAATATGTCTTTAGTTCTCTGTTCCTTCTCACATCTCTCATGTTTCCCTGAGGATCATTTTCCTTTCATCTAAAATACATCCTTTAGAATTTCCTTTACTGAGAGTCTTTTGGAGGTTAACTCTCTTATTTCATTTGTCCATCAATATATTCTGCTCTCAGTGGTGTTGGGAAAGTTGGACAGCTGCATGTAAATCAATGAAGTTAGAATACACCCTCACACCATACACAAAAGTAAACTCAAAATGGCTTAAAGACTTAAACATAAGACATGACACCGGGCTTCCCTGGTGGTGCAGTGGTTGAGAGTCCACCTGCTGATGCAGGGGACACGGGTTCGTGCCCCGGTCCAGGAAGATCCCACGTGCCGCGGAGCGGCTGGGCCCGTGAGCCATGGCCACTGGGCCTGCGCGTCCGGAGCCTGTGCCCCGCAACGGGAGAGGCCACAACAGTGAGAGGCCGGTGTACCGCAAAAAAAAGAAAAAAGACATGACACCATAAAACTCTTAGACGAGAACATAAGCAAAACATTCTCTGACATAAATCATACCCATGTTTTCTTAGGTCAGTCTCCCAAAGCAAAAGAAATAAAAGCAAAAATAAACAAGTGGAATCTAATCAAACTTATAAGCTTTTGTACAGCAAAGGAAGCCATAAACAAAACGAAAAGATAACCTACAGACTGGGAGAAAATATTTGCACATTATGTGACCAACAAGGGCTTAATTCCGAAATAAACAAAGAGTTCATACAACTCAACAATGACAAAAAACAACCCAATCGAAAAATGGGCAGACCAAAATAGACATTTCTCCAAAGACACAGAAATGACCAACAGGCACAAAAAAAGATGCTCAACATCACTACTTATTAGAGAAATACATATCAAAATTATGATGTACCACCTCACACCAGTCAGAATGGCCATCATGAAAAAGTCTACAAATAATAAATGTTGGAGAGGCTGAGGAGAAAAGGGAACCCTTCCCACTGCTGGTAGGAATGTAACTTGGTACAACCATTATGGAGAAAAGTATGGAGGTTCCTTAAAAAACTACAAACAGAACTACAAACAGAATATGATCCAGCAATCCCACTACTGGGTATATATCCAGAGAAAACTCTAATTCAAAGAAATACATGCAGCTCCGTTTTTCTTTCTCAAGATTGCTTTAGCTATTCAGGGGCTTTTGTGTTTCCATACAAATTGTGAAATTTTTGGTTCTAGTTCTGTGAAAAATGCCATTGGAGTTTGATAGGGATTGCATTGAATCTGTACATTGCTTTCGGTACTATAGTCATTTTCACAATGTTGATTCTTCCAATTCAAGAACATGGTATATCTCTCCATCTGTTTGTATCATCTTTAATTTCTTTCATCACTGTCTTATAGTTTTCTGCATACAGGTCTTTTGTCTCCTAAGATAGGTTTATTCCTAGGTATTTTATTCTTTTTGTTGCAACAGTAAGTGGGAGTGTTTCCTTAATTTCTCTCTCAGATTTTTCATCAGTTGTGTATAGGAATGCAAGAGATTTCTGTACATTAATTTTGTATCCTGCTACTTTACCAAATTCATTGATTAGCTCTACAAGTTTTCTAGTAGCATCTTTAAGATTCTCTATGTATAGTATCATGTCATCTGCAAACAGTGACAGTTTTACTTCCTCTTTTCCGATTTGGATTCCTTTTATTTCTTTTACTTCTCTGATTGCAGTGGCTAAAAATTCCAAAACTATGTTGAATAATAGTGGTGAGAGTGGGCAACCTTGTCTCGTTCCTGATCTTAGTGGAAATGGTTTCAGTTTTTCACCACTGAGAATGATGTTGGCTGTGGGTTTGTCATATATTTGGCCTTTTATTATGTTAAGTTCCCTCTATGCCTACTTTCTGGAGGGTTTTTATCATAAATGGGTGTTGAATTTTGTCGAAAGCTTTTTCTGCATCTGTTGAGACGATCATATGTTTTTTCTCCTTCAATTTGTTAATATGGTTTATCACATTGATTGATTTGCGTATATTGATGAATCCCTGCATTCCTTGGATAAACCCCACTTGATCATAGTATATGATCCCTTTAATGTGCTGTTGGATTCTGTTTGCTAGTATTTTGTTCAGGATTTGGAGGAGCCAGGCTCCCTGACTTCAGACTATACTACAAAAGCTACAGTAATCACGACAGTATGGTACTGGCACAAAAACAGAAATATAGATCAATGGAACAGGATACAAAGCCCAGAGATAAACCCACACACATATGGTCACCTTATTTTTGATAAAGGAGGCAAGAATATACAATGGAGAAAAGACAGCCTCTTCAATAAGTGGTGCTGGGAAAACTGGACAGCTACATGTAAAAGAATGAAATTAGAACACTCCCTAACACCATACACAAAAATAAACTCAAAATGGATTAAAGACCTAAATGTAAAAACAGACACTATAAAACTCTTAGAGGAAAACATAGGCAGAACACTCTATGACATAAATCATAGCAAGATCCTTTTTGACCCACCTCCTAGAGAAATGGAAGTAAAAACAAAAATAAACAAATGGGACCTAATGAAACTTAAAAGCTTTTGCACAGCAAAGGAAACCACAAACAAGACCAAAAAAACCCCCTCAGAATAGGAGAAAATATTTGAAAACGAAGCAACTGACAAAGGATTAATATCCAAAATATACAAGCAGCTCATACAGCTCAATATCAAGAAAACAAACAACCCAATCCAAAAATGGGCAGAAGACCTAAATACACATTTCTCCTGTATAAGACCTAAATACACATTTCTCCTGTATACAATCTGTATAAGAAGATATACAGACTGCCAACAAACACATGAAAGGATGCTCAACATCACTAATCATTAGAGAAATGCAAGTCACAACTACAGTGAGGTATCACCTCACACCAGTCAGAATGGCCATCATCAAAAAATCTAGAAATAATAAATGCTGGAGAGGGTGTGGAGAAAAGGGAACCCTCTTGCACTGTTGTTGGCAATGTAAATTGATACAGCCACTATGGAGAACAGTATGGAGGTTCCTTAAAAAACTACAAATAGAACTACCATATGATCTAGCAATCCCACTACTGGGCATATACCCTGTGAAAACCATAATTCAAAAAGAGACATGTACCACAATGTTCACTGCAGCACTATTTAAGATAGCCAGGACATGGATACAACCTAAGTGTCCATCAACAGATGAATGGATAAAGAAGATGTGGCACATATATACAATGGAATAATATTCAGCCACAAAAAGAAACGAAACTGAGTTATTTGTAGTGAGGTAAATGGACCTAGAGTCTGTCACACAGAGTGAAGTAAGTCAGAAAGAGAAAAACAAGTATCATATACTAACACATATATACGGAATCTAAAGATAAAAAGAAATTGGTTCTGGTAACCTAGGGGCAGGAATGGAATAAAGACACACGTAGAGAATGGACTTGAGGACATGGGATGGGGGAAGGATAAGCTGGGGAGAAGTGAGAGAGTAGCACTGACATATATACACTACCAAATGTAAAATAGATAGCTAGTGGGAAGCAGCTGCATAGCACAGGGAGATCAGCTCGGTGCTTTGCGACCACCTAGAGAGGTCGAATAGGGAGGGTGGGAGGCAGGAGGAGCAAGAGGGAGGTGATATAGGGATATATGTATCCCCGTATCAGAGGATATGTATACATATGTATACATATAGCTGATTCACTTTGTTATACAGCAGAAACGAACACATCATTGTAAAGCACTTATACCCCAAGAAAAATGTTAAAAAATAAAATAAAATACCTGGCAAACTTTTTTAAAAATCACACACACACAAAGGAGAGTGGGTGGTTTGGAGACTGCTTGGGAGAAAACCATTTGTCTTTCCTACTCAATCCCTTTAATATGTCAGACTCACCATTAAGTTATAGATTCTATTTCACAAATAAATCAGATACTGCCATCCTTATCTGCCTCCCACTTCACTTTTCAGTTTCTGAACTCAGAGCTCATGTCTTATTCACCTAATAAGTATTAATTTAGTGATTAAAAAAAAAGATGTGGCACAATATACAATGGAATATTACTCAGCCATAAAAAGAAACGAAATTGAGTTATTTGTAGTGAGGTGGATGGACCTAGAGACTGTCACACAGAGTAAAGTAAGTCAGAAAGAGAAAGACTAATACCGTTTGCTAACACATACATACGGAATCTAAAAAAAAAAAAAATGGTTCTGAAGAACCTAGGGGCAGGACAGGAATAAAGACGTAGACATGGAGAATGGACTTGAGGACATGGGGAGTGGGAAGGGTAAGCTGCGACGAAGTGAGAGAGTGGCGTGGACATATATACACTACCAAATGTAAAATAAATAGCTAGTGGGAAGCAGCCGCATAGCACAAGGAGATCAGTTAAGGTGCTTTGTGTCCAGCTAGAGGGGTGAGACAGGGAGGGTGGGAGGGAGACACAAGAGGGAGGAGATATGGGGATGTATGTATATGTATAGCTGATTCACTTTGTTATACAGCAGAAAGTAACACACCATTGTAAAGCAATTATACTCCAATAAAGATGTTAACATGCACCCTATGTTCATAGTAGCACTAGTCACTGTAGCCAAGACATGGAAACAACCTAAATGTCCATCAACAGGATAAAGAAGACATGATACATATATACAATGGGATACTACTCAGCGATAAAAAAGAATGAAACAATGCCATTTGCAGCAACATGGATGAACCTAGGGATTATCATACTAAGTGAAGTGAAGTGAAGTAAGTCAGGAAGAATAAGACAAATACCATATAATATCACTTATATGTGGAATCCAAAATATGACACAAATGAACTTATTTTTGAAACAGAAACAGACTCACAGACAGACAGATTTGTGGTTGCCAAAGGGGATGGGGGAGAGGGAGGGATGGATTGGGAGTTTGGGATTAGCAGATGCAAATTATTATATATAGAATGGCTTAACAACAAGGTCCTACTGTATAACACAGGGAACTATATTCAATGTCTGGATAAACCATAATGGAAAAAAATATTTAAAAGAATGTATATATATATGTATAACTGAATCACTCTGCTATACAGCAGAAATTGTAACGTTGTAAATCAACTATACTTGAATAAATATAAAAAATAAATAAGTGTGTGTGTGTATGTGCGTGTGTATATATATATATATATATATATATTCTGTATTGGTTACTGTTAGATGATTTCACTGAATATAGAAATAAAGGTTGACAGGAGGTTTTCCTCTCTCCAGAACTCTTAAGATATTATTCAACTGTCTTCTGGCTTCTATTGCTACTACTGATAAGTCAGCCACATTCCCAACTTCCACACCTTTATGAATGACCTTACCTTTTTTTTCTGGCTGCTTTTCAAAAAGAAACTTTACTGAGATATAATTTATGTAAAACAAATTGCACATATTTAAGGTTTACAATTTGGTTCATTTTTGACACATGTATATAATAAAACCATTGCCACCATCAAGATAATAAACATATCAATCACTCGCAAAAATTCCCTCATATCCCTTTGTAATCACTCCCTCCCTCTTCCACACCCATACTCAGGCAACCACCAACCTGCTGTCTATGACTATAGCTTAGACTGCATTTTCTAGAATTTCATATGCATGGAATCACACAGTATATAGTCATTTTTGTCTGGCTTTTTACACTCAGGATACTTATTTTGAGATTCATCTATGTTGTGCTGTTCATTCCTTTTTACACCAAATAGTATAACAAGGTACGGATATACCACAATTTGTATATCTGTTCACCTCTTTGGCTATTACACATAAAACTGCTTTGAATATTCATATACAAGTAAATGTAGAGACATATACTTTCACTTATCTTGGAGAAATCCATAGGAATTGAATGACTGAATCATATATTAGGCGTATGTTTAACTTTTTAAAAACTGCCAAAATGTTTTCAAAGTGGATGTATTATCATATGATCCAATAATTCCACTTCTGGGTATTTATCCAAAAGAAATGAAAACACTAACGGGAAAAGAAATCTGCACCTCCATGTTCAATGCAGCATTATTTACAACAGCCCAGACATGGAAACAACCTAAGTGTCCACTGATGGATGAATGAATAAAGAAAATGTGGTCCATATATATAACTGAATATTATTCAGCCATAAAAATAAAGAAAATCTTGCCATGTGCCACAACATGGATGGACCCTAAGGGCATACTGCTAAATGAAATAAGTCTGACAGAGAAAGACAAATATTGTATGATCTCACACGTGGAATCTAAAAACAACAACAACAAAATCTGAACTCATACAGAGAACAGATTGGTGGTTGCCGGAGGCAGGGGTGGGTGGTTGGGGGTGAGCGAAATGGGTGAAAGTAGTCAAAAGGTACAAAGCCCACATGCCCTGTATTGTATATTGAAAAGTTGCTGAGAGTAAATCTTAAAAGTTCTCACCTCAAGAAAAATAAATTGTTATGTGTGGTGGTGGATATTAACTAGATTTACTGTGGTGATCATTTCACAAAATATACATATATTGAATCATTATGTTGTACACCTGAAACTAATATAATGTTATACGCCAACCAACTCTCAATTAAAAATAATTTAAAAATAAACCTTTAGGGACTTCCCTGGTGGTCCAGTGGCTACGAATCCGCCTTCCAATGCAGAGGACACGCGTTCGATCCCTGGTCGGGGAACTAAGATCCCACGTGCCACAGGGCAACTAAGCCCACGGGCCGCAACTACTAAGCCCGTGTACTCTAGAGCCCACATGCCACAACTAGAGAGCCTGCATGCCTCAGCTACTGAGCCCATGAGCTCTGGAGCCCGTATGCCACAACTAGAGAAGCCCACACACCGCAACGAAAACACCGTGCATGCCACAAAGGTCCCACGTGCCGCAACTAAGACCCAATGCAGCCAAATAAATTTTAAAAAATTTTTTTAATTAAAAAAGAAAAAAATCTTTAAAAAGAAAGGAGGGGCCTTCCCTGGTGGCTCAGTGGATAAGATTCCATGTTCCCAATGCTTGGGGCCCAGGTTCGATCCCTGGTCAGGGAACTAGATCCCACATGTATGCCACAACTAAAGAGCCAGCGAGCCGCAACTAAGGAGCCAGTGAGCCACAACTAAGACCCAGTGCAACCACATAAATAAATATTTTTTTAAGTTTAAAAAAATAAATAAAATAAAAAGAAAGTGGATGTAATATTTCACATTTCCACCAGCCCTGTTTTAGACTTGCCATTCATTCACATCCTTGACAACGCTTGGCATAGTCAATCTTTTCAACTTTAGCTGTTCTAATAAGTGTAGTGATTTCCCTAATGACGAATAATGTTGAGCATCTTTTCATGTGTTTGACATCTGTATGTCTTCTTTAAAAAAGTGTTGGCTCTAACCTTTGGCCCATATTTTTATTTGGTTGTTTACAATAGTCACCCCTTATCCTTGGAGGATATGTTACAACGCCTCCAGTGGAGGCCTGAAACCACAGATAGCACCAAACCCTGTAAATACTATTTTCTTCCTCTACATACTTACCTATGATAAAGTTTTATTTATAAATTAGGCACGTTAAGAGACTACCCAAATGGCCTGCATCACTACTCTTGCACTTTGGGGCCATTATTAAATAAAATAAGGATTACTCAAACACAAGCACTGTGATACCACCAACAGCCAATCTGATAACCAAGATGGCTACTAAGTGATTAACAGGCAGGTAGTATACGCAGCGTGGATATGCTAAACAAAGGGATGTTTCATATCCCAGGCAGGATGAAGCTGAACAACATGAGATTTCACCACACTATTCAGAATGGCATGTAGTTTAAAACTGTAAGTTGTTTATTTATGGAATTTTCCATTTGATATTTTCAGACATGGCTGACCAAGGGTAACTGAAACCACAGAAAGCAAAACCGCGAATAAGGGGGGGATTACTATACTTATTATTGAGTTTTGAAAGTTTTTTATATCTTCTATATACAAATCACTTACCAGATATGATTTGCAAATATTTTTTCCCAGTCTGCAGCTAATACTGTTGTTCTTTAAAAAATATCTTTCAAGAAGCATAAGTTTATAATTTTGAGGAAGTCCCATTAATCATTTTTTTCCTCTGGTATCATACCTAAGAAATTTTGCCTAATCCAAGGTCATAAAGATTTTATCTCATTTTTTATTCTGTAAACTTTATACTTTTAGGTTTTACATTTAGGTCTGTAATCCAGTTTTGAGTTATTTTTTTACATAGTGCAAGGTATGGATCAAAGGTCTTTCTTTGTACATGGATATCTAACTTTTCATATGTTTAAAAGATTATCATTTCTCCACTGAATTATCTTTGAATATCTGTCAAAATTCAGTTGTTCATAGAACTGTAGTCTTATTTCTAGACTCACTATTCTGCTCCACTGATCTACTTGATGCCAATATCACACTTTGATTATTGTAGCTTTATAAGTCTGGAAATCAGGTGTTGTTAGTCCTCCAACTTTGGTCTTTTTCAAAGTTGTTTTAGATTTTCTAGGGTCTTTGCATTTATAGATGAATTTTAGCTTTTCTCTTCTTTTTTATCTTTTTTATTGAAGTATAGTTGATTTACAATGTTTCAGGTGTACAACAAAGTGATTCAGTTATACAGACAGATTCTTTTGCAGATTCTTTTCCATTATAGCTTTTTTTTAAAGATTTATTTATTATTTGTTTGTTTGTTTTTGGCTGCGTCGGGTCTTAGTTGCGGCATGCGGGATCTTTGTTGAGGTATGCGGGCTTCTCGAAGTTGTGGTATGCGGGTTTTCTCTTCTCTAGTTGTGGCACGCAGGCTCCAGGGCCTGTGGGCTCTGTAGTTTTGCAGCACGTAGGCTCTCTAAGTTGAGGCGCATGAGCTCATTAGTTGTGGCGCGTGGGCTTAGTTGCCCCGTGGCATGTGGGAACATAGTTCCCTAACCAGGGATCGAACCCACATCCCCTGCACTGCAGGAAGATTCTTTACCACTGGACCACCAGGGAAGTCCCTCCAGATGAATTTTAGAATCAGCTTTTCAATTTGGGATTTTGGTCAGTTTAGAAAGAAATTTAACAATATCAAATTCTTCCAACATATAAAAAGGTTTATTTCTGCATTTCTTTAGCTCTTCTTTAATTTCTCTCAGGAATGTTCTGTAATTTCTGTACACAAGTTTTGCGTATTTTTGATGCTATTATAAATAGCAGTTTTTTTTAATTTCAATTTTATACTGTTTACTGTCAGTATATAAAAATATAATTGATTTTTGCATATTGAGCTTGTATTCTGCAACCTTGCTAAACTCACTCATTAATTCTAATGAATAAGTCTTTTCTAGACTTCTATATAAACAATCATATTACCTACAAATATAGTTTCACTTCTTCTTTTCCAGTTTGGATAGCTTGCCTTTCTTTCTCTTGCCTGACTACACTGGCTAGAACCCCTAATAAAATGCTGAATAAAAGTGGTAAGAGTGAACATATCTTTTTTTTCCAATTTTTTATTGTGATAAAATATACACAACATAAAACTTACTATCTTAACAATTTTTACAAGTACAATTCAGTGGAATTAAGGACATTCATTTGTTGTGCAAATATCACCATCATTCATCAGCAGAATTCTTTTCATCTTGTAAAACTGAAACTGTACACCCATTAAGGATAGCTCCCCATTCCTCCATCTCTCCAGTCCCTGACAACCACCATTCTACTTTCTATCTCTATGATTCTGACTACTCTAAGTACCTCATATAAGTGGAATCATACAGTATTTGTCTTTTTATGACTGGCTTATTTCACTTAGCTTTAATTTACTCAAGGTTCTTCCATGTTGTAACATATCAGAATTGCCTTTCCTTTTTTTTTTAAAGATTATGTTTTTCTATGTGGACTATTTTCAAAGCCTGTATTGAATTTGTTACAATATTGCTTTTGTTTTACGTATTGGTTTTTTGGCCAGGAGGCATGTCCCATCTTAGCTCCCCGACCAGGGATCAAACCCACATCCCCTGCATTGGAAGGCAAAGTCTTAACCACTGGACCACCAGGGAAGTCTCTGCCTTGCTTTTTTTTTTTTTTGCTTTTAAATATTTATTTTGGCTGCACCAGGTCTTAGTTACAGCACGCGGGATCTTTGTTGTGGCATGCTTAGTTGCGGCACACATGATCTTTTTTAGTTGTGGCATGCGGGCTCTTAGTTGCAGCATGCAGACTTCTTAGTTGCACCATGCAGACTCTTACTTGCGGCATGCATGTGGGATCTAGTTCCCGGGCCAGGGATCACACCTGGGCCCCCTGCATTGGGAGCACAGAGTCTTACCCACTGGACCACCAGGGAAGTCCTCCCTGCCTTGCTTTTTAAGGCAGTATAATATTTCACTGTATGTATATGTGACATTTTATTTATCCATTCATCTGTTGATGGACAACTGAGCTGCTTCTATGTTTAAGCTATTGTGAATAATGCTACAATGAACATGGCCGTACAAATATCACTTCAAGACCCTGTTTTCAATTCTTATGAGTATATACCCAAAAGTGTAATTGCTGGATCACACGGTAATTCCATTTTTAACTTTTTGAGGAACTGCAACACAGTTTCCCACAGCAGCTATACCATTTTCATGCCTGTCTTTTTTCCTAATCTTAGGGAGACAACATTCAGTCTTTCACAAGTAAGTATAAAATTAGCTGTGACTTCTTCATAGATGTTCTTTATCATGTTGAGGAAGCTCCCTTCTATTCCTAGTCTGCTGAGATTTTTTTTTTTTTTTTTGCGGTACGCTGGCCTCTCACTGTTGTGGCCTCTCCCGTTGCGGAGCACAGGCTCCGGACGTGCAGGCTCAGCGGCCATGGCTCACGCGCCCAGCCGCTCCGCGGCATGTGGGATCTTCCCAGACCAGGGCACGAACCCGTGTCCCCTGCATCGGCAGGTGGACTCTCAACCACTGCGCCACCAGGGAAGCCCTGCTGAGATTTTTTAATCAGGACTTTAAATGCTTTTTCAGCATCTACTAAGATGATCATATAGTTTTCTTTTTCGGTTTGTTAGTATGATGAATTACATTGATTCATTTTCTAATGTTAAACCAACAATGCACTCCTGTAATAAATTCCTATTTGGTCATGATGTATTTCTTCCTTAAATATACTGTTGGATTCAATTTTCTAAAATAATGTTCAGAATTTCTGCATTTACGTTAATGAGGGATATTGCTCTGAAGTTTTCTTTCATTGTAATGTCCTTTCCTGGTTTTGGTATTAGAGTAATGTGGGCCTCATAGACTGGGTTGGGAAGCATTCTTCCTCTTCAGTGTTCTGGAAGAGTTTGTGTAGAACTGGTACATACATATCAATTATCCCAGAGCTCAATGATCCTCTTTTCTTTCTTTTTCCCAAGTTCTTTTTTCTTTCTGTTTCATTTTGGATAGTTTCCATTGCTTTATCTTCAAGTTCACTAACCTTTTTTTTTTAAATATAAATTTATTTATTTTGTTTATTTTTGGCTGCATTGGGTCTTCATTGCTGCACACAGGCTTTCCCTAGTTGTGGCGAACGGGAGCTACTCTTCATTGCAGTGAATGGGCTTCTCATTTCGGTGGCTTCTCTTGTTGCAGAGCACAGGCTCTAGGCACGTGGGCTTCAGTAGTTGTGGCACGTGGGCTAGCAGTTGTGGCTCACGCGTTCTAGAGCACAGGCTCAGCAGTTGTGGCGCATGGGCTTAGTTGCTCCGCAGCATGTGGGATGCTTCCGGACCAGGGCTCGAACCTGTGTCCCCTGCACTGACAGGCAGATTCTTAACCACTGCGCCACCAGGGAAGCCCCTCACTAACCTTTTCTTTTGCAATGTCTGATCTGCCATTAGTCCTACGCACTGTATTTTTCATCTTAGACATTGTAGTTTTCACTTCTATAAGTTCAATTTGAATCTTTTTTTATATCTTCCATGTCTCTATTTTTGGGAACATCAGGAATATAGTTATATTAACTGCCTTAATGTCCTTCTCTACTAATTCTACTGGGTCAGTTCAAGGTCAGTTTTGACTGGCTGATCTTTCTTCTCTTCATGGTTTGTATTTTCCTGCTTCCATGTATGCCTGATAATCTTTGAATGGCAGACAATGTGAACTTTTTGGCAGCGATGAATATTTTGTATTCCTATAAATATTCTCAAGCTTTGTTCAATAATGACATGAAATACTTGGAAATAGTTTATTCTTTTGGATCTTGCCTTTAAAACTTTTTAGTTGGGACCAGACCACATTTAGTTTAGGGTTAAATATTCCCCATTAGTAAAATAAGACCTTTCTGAGTACTCTACCCAATACCCCACAAAGTATGAGGCTTTTCAGTCTGGATAGTTGGAAGATACTATTCCCGGCTCTGTGTGAGCACCAGGCACTGTTCTAATCCCCTCAGATGGTTCTTTCTCTGGCTTCAGGAAGCTTTCCCACATGCATGCACCACAGTATTGTGCTGAATACTCTGAGGGGACTGTCCATAGATCTCTGGGTTTCTCTCTGTATAGCTTTCTCGTTTTTGTTATTCTGTCCTACAAACTCTAGCCACGCTGTACTCCCTGGACTCGTCCATCTCAACCCTGGGAATCCACTGCATTCTACTCCCTATAATACCATCTAGAAACTCTCTCAAATTGGAGTAATCATTGAGCTCATCTCATTTGTTTTCCATTCACTGTTGGTCCTTCATTGCCTAAAGAAGACATTATTAGTGATTTTTGTCTTTTTTTGTTTTGTTGGTTATTTTGAGGAGAAGGTAAATCCAGGCCCTGTTATTCCAACTTCACCAAAAGTCCAGTAGAGCTGCTTTTAAGCTTAGTTTTGTTTTTTTGTAATATTCTAAAATTCCCTATAATGTATATAATATATAATGGCTTTCTTTTTAAGTCTGTTTGGAATTCCCTGAGCTTCCTGCAGCTAATGATCAGCATCTTTGAACATTTCTTGAAATTTCTCAGTTATTATCTCCTAAACTACCACTTTGGCTCTGTTCTATTAAGTCTTCTGAAATGCTAATTAAATCAAAATAATAGGCTGACAAAATTTGAATGATTTCTTTTCCTTCTAAGTTCCTGAATTTTTTCAATGCATTCATTATTTTCAATAAAAATGTGCTGAGCACCTACTATGTGTCAGACACTGTACTAAGCAACGCAGAAACAAAAATAAATAAGAAATTAAACCTGTCCTCTACAATATTTGGATACTGAAGCCTGGAAGAAGAGAGAAGGCAGACATTTATAACACAGTGTATAAGGTTTTCTGATCAAGCCACTGTGGGAACACCAAGAAAGTGTACCTATAACACAGACTTGTTAGGAAGGTCAAGTAAAAGAGTATTTCTCAGAGAAGATATCTTAGAGATAAGTAAGAATTTATATAGAATTAACATTATAACTTTGAAAAGAAAAAATTAAATAGCTAACATACTAATGAATTTTAAAAAGAAAATATTCTACTTATACTATGTCTATATGAAATGTTCTAATAAAAATCACTGAAAACTTATGAATTCCCAAAGGCTAAACCTTAAAAGGCCCTGCATGATCTGGGCTTCTCCAGCTTCATCTCATATCATTTTCCTCCTGGCTCTCTTTGCTCCAATCATGCTCTTTCAGCTCCTCATATGCTATGTCCTTTCATAACTTAGAGACCTTCATACTGCTTTTTTGTGTAAAATGCTCTCATCTCACCCTTCTATGCCACTCAACCTCTACTTCAAGGTTCAACAAATGTCACTTTCTCAAAGAAACTACCCCTCCTCTAAATTAAGTAAAATATCCTTGTACACTTCCTTAGCACCACAATTGCCCCTTTAATAAAACTCATCTTACTTAAATCCTTATTCAATGTATGCCTTCACCAATACTTTAGAAACTCTGAGGACAAGAACCATGACTATCTTATTCACCACGCGCTAGACCTAACACATAAGAACTCAATAAATATTGGTTGGACTAACTGATTGTACCTTTAAACTTAGGAATCAACATACTTTAGGATAAGCAAACTGGTCTCTGAGAAGGTTCCCCTCCTGATCACCTAAGATAAGAAAGGCAATCACAGCTTTCAACGCTATCATTTCAGTTACTACTATATGACTAGACAAATACTTGATTTTTACTTTCATTAATAAAAAATATTTGATATAGTTTTACCACTCAATAAATAAATAAAATATTTTGTAAAAAGACTTACCAAAATGTTTTTCTTATGTCGTTTCTCTTTTATATGTTTATGAGCTCCCTGGATGTTTTCAATGTGAATTAAGCAAAGTTTGCACAGATATCGGCAATTGGTATATTCTGGTGAGCGCTAAAAAAAAAGTTGAAAACAGTTTTTCAGAAAACAAAAAAAAAGTAAAATTTTTACTATATATGTGAAGGATACAACTATGTAAATATATGAGACAAAAATAAGCAGTGAACGAATACTTTTTAATAAACAATTCAGTACTCATATACCCAAGAGATAGCTGTCCTTTTCAAAATAGTCATCATAGGAGATAATATACTAATTTCAAATGATATCATGATAATCCTAAATATGTCTGATACTTATCTAATATAGTCTTCAGAATCCAATGTAAGATAAGAAAGGCAGTATTATTATTTAGTCTTATTCCAACACTGTCTCAAAAACTGGTTTAAAAATTTCAGTCTTTTTGATTACCATAAAAAATAAAATTCACCCGAAATTGGGAATTTCAGAAGAATGAATTGCAAATATGGAAGACAATTCCAAAATCTGAGTTTTGAAAACACTCTACTCAATTACAATCAAATGAGAATAAATGGATAACCTCTTGAGTTAACTACTCTGAAGGGAAAAACAATTACGACACATGAAAAGTATCAGTCACAATACTTAAATCATACTATATATATATATTCTTGAAATAAGAAAAAATTAATAATCCCAAAGTACCTGTTATATGCTAGGCACTATGCTAGATGTTTGACATATAATTTGTCATTTTAACTCCCCTAATAATCCAATTAGATTGGTATTACCTTCATTTTATAGATGTGATAAAAAAAGCTCGTAGAGCTTGCAACTTTCACAAGGATACAACAATATTACATGGTAGATGCTGAATTTAATTTCATGTATATCTGAATCCAAAGCCAAGACTCCACCCATAAGATGATACAAAAAAAATTTACAAAAACACAATACGAGGAACCAAGATGGCGGAGTAGAAGGACATGCTCTCACTCCGTCTTGTGAGAACACCAGAATCACAACTAACTACTGGACAGTCATCGACAGGAAGACACTGGAACTCACCAAAAAAGATACCCCACATCCAAAGACAAAGGAGAAGCCACAATGCGACCATAGGAGGGGCGCAATCACAGTAAAATCAAATCCCATAACTGCTGGGTGGGTGACTCACAGACTGGACAACATTTATACCACAGAAGTCCACCCACTACAGTGAAGGTTCTGAGCCCCACATCAGGCTTCCCAACCTGGGGGTCCGGCAACGGGAGGAGGAATTCCTAGAGAATCAGACTTTGAAGGCTAGTGGGATATGACTGCAGGACTTCAACAGGACTGGGAGAAACAGAGACTCCACTCCTAGAGGGCACACACAAAGTAGTGTGCACGTCGGGACTCAGGGGAAGGAGGAGTGACCCCATAGAGACTGAACCAGACCCACCTGCTAGTGTTGGAGCAACTCCTGCAGAGGCAGGGGTTGGCTGTGCCTCACCGTGGGGACAAGGACACTGGCAGCATAACTTCTGGGAAGTACTCCTTGGCATGAGCCTTCCCAGAGTCTGTCATTGGCCCCACCAAAGAGCCCAGGTAGGCTCCAGTGTTGGGTTGCCTCAGGCCAAACAACAAACAGGGAACAAACCCAGCCCCACCCATCAACAGTCAAGCGGATTGAAGCTTTACTGAGCTCTGCCCACCAGAGCAACAGTCTGCTCTACCCACCACCAGTCCCTGCCATCAGGAAACTTAAACAAGCCTCTTAGATAACCTCATCCACCAGAGGGCAGACAGCAGAAGCAAGAAGAACTACAATCCTGCAGCCTGTGGAATGAAAACCACATTCACAGAAAGATAGACAAGATGAAAAGGCAGAGGGCTATGTACCAGATGAAGGAACAAGATAAAACCACAGAAAAACTACTAAATGAAGTGGAGATAGGCAACCTTCCAGAAAAAGAATTCAGAATAACGATAGAAGATGATCCAGGACCTCGGAAAAAGAATGGAAGCAAAGATAGAGAAGATGCAAATGTTTAACAAAGACCTAGAAGAATTAAAGAACAAACAAACAGAGATGAACAATAGAATGACTGAAATGAATACTACACTAGAAGGAATCAATAGCAGAATAACTGAGGCAGAAGAATGGATAAGTGACCTGGAAGACAGAATGGTGGAATTCAATGCTGTGGAACAGAGTAAAGAAAAAAGAATGAAAAGAAATGAAGACAGCCTAAGAGACCTCTGGGACAACATTAAATGCAACAACATTCACATTACAGGGGTCCCAGAAGGAGAAGAGAGAGAGAAAGGACCAGAGAAAATACCTGAAGAAATTATAGTCGAAAACTTCCCTAACATGGGAAAAGAAATAGCCACCCAAGTCCAGGAAGCGCAGTGAGTCCCATACAGGATAAACGCAAGGAGAAACACGCAGAGACACAGAGTAATCAAACTGGCAAAAATTAAAGACAAAGAAAAATTATTGAAAGCAGCAAGGGAAAACAGTAAATAACATACAAGGGAACTCCCATAACATTAACAGCTGATTTCTCAGCAGAAACTCTACAAGCCAGAAGGGAGTGGCATGATATACTTAAAGTGATGAAAGGGAAGAAACTACAACAAGATTACTCTACCCAGCAAGGATCTCATTCAGATTTGACGGAGAAATCAAAAGCTTTAAAGACAAGCAAAAGCTAAGAGAATTCAGCACCACCAAACCAGCTCTACAACAAATGCTAAAGGAATTTCTCTAAGTGGGAAACACAAGAGAAGAAAAGGACCTACAAAAACAAACGCAAAACAATTAAGAAAATGGTCATGGGAACATACATATCGATAATTACCTTAAACATGAATGGATTAAATGCTCCAACCAAAAGACACAGACTTGCTGAATGGATACAAAAACAAGACCCATATATATGTTGTCTACAAGAAACCCACTTCAGACCTAGGGACACATACAGACTGAAGTGAGGGGACGGAAAAAGATATTCCATGCAAACGGAAATCAAAAGAAAGCTGGAGTAGCAATACTCATATCAGATAAAATAGACTTTAAAATAAAGAATGTTACAACAGACAAGGAAGGACACTACATAACGATCAAGGGATCAATCCAAGAAGAAGATAAAACAGTTATAAATATATATGCACTCAACATAGGAGCACCTCAATACATAAGGCAACCGCTAACATCTATAAAAGAGAAAATCGACAGTAACACAATAATAGTGGGGGACTTTAACACCTCACTTACACCAATGGACAGATCATCCAAAATGAAAATAAATAAGGAAACAGAAGCTTTAAATGACACAAAAGACCAAATAGATTTAACTGATATTTATAGGACATTCCATCCAAAAACAACAGATTACACTTTCTTCTCAAGTGCACACGGAACATTCTCCAGGATAGAACACATCTTGGGTCACAAATCAAGCCTCGGTAAATTTAAGAAAATAGAAATCATATCAAGCATCTTTTCTGACCACAACACTATGAGATTAGAAATGAATTACAGAGAAAAAAACGTAAAAAACACAAACACATGAAGGCTAAGCAATACGTTACTAAATAACCAAGAGATCACTGAAGAAATCAAAGAAGAAATCAAAAAATACCTAGAGACAAATGACAATGAAAACATGATGATCCAAAACCTATGGGATGCAGCAAAGGCAGTTCTAAGAGGGAAGTTTATAGCTATACAAGCCTACATCAAGAAATAAAAAAAATCTCAAATGAACAATCTAACCTTACACCTAAAGGAACTGGAGAAAGAAGAACAAACAAAACCCAAAGTTAGCAGAAGGAAAGAAATCATACAGATCAGAGCAGAAATAAATGAAATAGAAACAAAGAAAACAATAGCAAAGATCAATAAAACTAAAAGCTGGTTCTTTGAGAAGATAAACAAAATTGATAAACCATTAGCCAGACTCATCAAGAAAAAGAGGGAGAGGACTCAAATCGATAAAATTAGAAATGAAAAAGGAGAAGTTACAACACACACCACAGAAATACAAAGCATCCTAAGCGACTACTACAAGCAACTCTATGCCAACAAAATGGACAACCTGTAAGAAATGGACAAATTCTCAGAAAGGTATAACCTCCCAAGACTGAACCAGGAAGAAATAGAATATATGAACAGACCAATCACAAGTAATGAAATTGAAACTGTGATTAAAAATCTTCCAACAAACAGAAGTCCAGGACCAGATGGCTTCACAGGTGAATTCTATCAAACATTTAGAGAAGAGCTAACACCCATCTTTCTCAAACTCTTCCAAAAAATTGCAGAGGAAGGAACTCATTCTATGAGGCCACCATCACCCCGAAACCAAAATCAGACCAAGATACTAAAAAATAAAGAAAATTACAGACCAATATCACTGATGAATATAGATGCAAAAATCCCCAACAAAATCTAGCAAACAGAATCCAACAACACATTAAAATAATCATACACCATGATCAAGTGGGATTTATCCCAGGGATGCAAGGATTCTTTAATATATGCAAATCAATCGATGTGATAGACCATATTAACAAATTGAAGAATAAAAACCATATGATCATCTCAAAAGATGCAGAAAAGGCTTTTGACAAAATTCAACACCCATTTATGATAAAAACTCTCCAGAAAGTGGGCATAGCGGGAACCTACCTCAATATAATAAAGGCCATATATGACAAACCCACAGCAAACATCATTATGCATGGTGAAAAACTGAAAGCATTCCCTCTAGGATCAGGAACAAGACAAGGATGTCCACCCTCACCACTATTATTCAACATAGTTTTGGAATTTTTAGCCACTGCAATCAGAGAAGAAAAAGAAATAAAAGGAATCCCAATTGGAAAAGAAGAAGTAAAACTGTCACTGTTTGCAGATGACATGATACTATACATAGAGAATTCTAAAGATGCCACCGGAAAACTACTAGAGCTAATCAATGAATATGGTAAAGTAGCAGGATACAAAATTAATGCACAGAAATCTCTTGCATTCCTATACACTAATGATGAAAAATCTGAAAGAGAAATTAAGGAAACACTCCCATTTACCATTGCAACAAAAAGAATAAAATATCTAGCAATAACCTACCTAGGGAGACAAAAGACCTGTATGCAGAAAATTATAAGACACTGATGAAGAAATTAAAGATGATACCAACAGATGGAGAGATAAACCATGTTCTTGAATTAGAAGAATCAATATTGTGAAAATGACTATAGTACCCAAAGCAATCTACAGACTCAATGCAATCCCTATCAAATTAACAATGGCATTTTTTACGGAGCTAGAACAAAAAATCTTAAAATTTGTATGGAGACACAAAAGACCCCGAATAGCCAAAGCCGTCTTGAAAAATAAAAACGGAGCTGGAGGAATCAGACTCCCTGACTTCAGACTATACTAAAAAGCTACAGTAATCAAGACAATATGGTACTGGCACAAAAACAGAAACATAGATCAGTGGAACAATATAGAAAGCCCAGAGGTAAACCCACGCACCTATGGTCAACTAATCTATGACAAAGGAGGCAAGGATATACAATGGAGAAAAGACAGCCCTTCAATAAGTGGTGCTGGGAAAACTGGACAGCTACGTGTAAAAGAATGAAATTAGAACACTCCCTAACACCATACACAAAAATAAACTCAAAATGGATTCGAGACCTAAATGTTAAGACTGGACACTATAAAACTCTTAGAGGAAAACATAGGAAGAACACTCTGACATAAATCACAGCAAGATCTTTTTTGATCCACCTCCTAGAGTAGTGGAAATAAAACTAAAAATAAACAAATGGGGCCTAATGAAACTTCAAAGCTTTTGCACAGCAAAGGAAACCATAAACAAGACCAAAAGACAACCCTCAGAATGGGAGAAAATATTTGCAAACGGACAAAGGATTAATCTCCAAAATATATAAACAGCTCATGCAGCCCAATATTAAAGAAACAAACAGCGCAATCCAAAAATGGGCAGAAGACCTAAATAGACATTTCTCCAAAGAAGACATACAGATGGCCAAGAAGCACATGAAAAGCTGCTCAACATCACTAAGTATTAGAGAAATGCAAACCAAAACTACAATGAGGTATCACCTAATACCAGTTAGAATGGGCATCATCAGAAAATCTACAAACAAATGCTGTAGAGGGTGTGAATAAAAGGGAACCCTCTTGCACTGTTGTTGGCAATGTAAATTGATACAGCCACTATGGAGAACAGTATGGAGGTTCCTTAAAAAACTAAAAATAGAATTACCATATGTTCCAGCAATCCCACTACTGGGCATATACCCAGAGAAAAGCATAATTCAAAAAGACACATGCAGGGCTTCCCTGGTGGCGCAGTGGTTGAGAGTCTGCCTGCTGATGCAGGGGACACGGGTTCGTGCCCTGGTCTAGGAAGATCCCACATGCCGCAGAGCGGCTAGGCCCATGAGCCATGGCCGCTGAGCCTGCACATCCGGAGCCTGTGCTCCGCAACGGGAGAGGCCACAACAGTGAGAGGCCCACGTACCACAAAAAAAAAAACAAAAAAGACACATGCACGCCAATGTTCATTGCAGCACTATTTACAATAGCCAGGTCATGGAAGCAACCTAAATGCCCATCAACAGACGAATGGATAAAGAAGTTCTGGTACATATATACAATGGAATATTACTCAGCCATAAAAAGGAACGAAATTGAATCATTCGTTGAGACATGGATGGATCTAGAGACTGTCTACAGAGTGAAGTAAGTCAGAAAGAGAAAAACAAATATCGTATATTAACGCATGTATGTGGAACCTAGAAAAATGGTACAGATGAACCAGTTTGCAGGGCAGAAGTTGAGACACAGATGTAGAGGACAAATGTATGGACACCAAGGGGGGAAAGCCACGGGGGTGCAGGGATGGTGGTGTGCTGAATTGGGCGATTGGGATTGACATGTATACACTGATGTATATAAAACTGATGACTAATAAGAACCTGCTGTATAAAAAAAATAAAATTAAAAAATTTTATAAAACACAATAAATACATGTTGAATTTTAAAATATTGTTTCTAGTGTCTTACACTGAAATTGCAGCAATGCTTAATTTTTATCTCATATTGACTTTCAATAGGCTGCAACTCCTGACAAAAAGATTCTCACTTCAGAATATAACATAATTTCCTTTAAATACGAAACTTGCCCCAAATTTAGAAACAGTCCTGCCACAGACTAAAAATAAATACAGTCTTCATTTATAGAGTATCTATTAACCTTACAACATCTGTATGAGGATTCCCCATTTTACTAGCAAAGCAACTAAATCCCTAGAAGTAAATAATTTGCCCACGGCAACAAGCAAATAAGAAAATTCAGCTCAATCTAGTCAATTCTTTAGTTTAAAACTATTTCAAATCTTTCCTTATTGCAGAATGAATTAAGCCCTCACAGACTTCTTTCTCTCAGTTTCCAACCACAGCTACTTCTTAATTCACCAAGTATTTTCTGAGCTCATACTATGTCAAACATTTTTCTAGGAGGTGAGGATGATAATGTAAACAAATGAAAATCCTTGTCTTCATGAATTGACATTCTACTGTAGGAAGACAGGTAATAAATAAACAAATGTACAAAGAAATAAATAAATAGGAATGTGGGGGAGGTGTTATCTCCTTTTTAATAATAGTCATCACTTATTAATAAAATGTCTTGAGGTGAAAGACTGAGCTGTGTGGATATATGAAAAGACATTCCAAGCAGAGATAAATGTGAATGCTAAGGCCCTGAGGAAGGAATGTGCCTAATTTGTTTGCAAAATCACAAAAAGGCTACTATGACTGGAAAAGAGAGGTAAAGGGGGTCAGATGACAAGACCCCTCATAAGGACTCCAAGTTTTTTTCTAAGTGTGAGGGGAAGGTATTGAAGGCTTCTGAGCAAAGAATTACAAGATCTAATTTCAAAGGGATCACTTGCCTTCTATATTAAGAATAGAAACAAGATGAGTCTAATGCCATTATGATCATACTAAAATAATCCAGATGATGTTGGTTGGCTTGGTTCAAGGTAAGAGTGGCGTAAGTGGCAAGAAGCGTTGGATTCAGGAGTTGAAAGCATAAACACAGAATTCCTAAAGCCATGCATATTGATGAAGTCACTACAGCAGTCATGAGAGCACTCATTAGACAACTTTTTCAATTGTTAAAATGTGAGCACACAACGACTGCGTCTGGAATCTTTTAGTAAGAAAAGCTTGGTATAACACTGAATGGGGAGCCAGAGGCCTGAAATGACATCTCAATTGATCTCGTTTAAATCTCTAACTCTTGAGCCTGCTTCTATACCCATAAAATGAAATAATAAAAACTGCCCTACTTGGTAAAATAATTCAATTCTACAAGTAGCTAATCTTTATTTTGTGCTTAGCACATACCAGGCACTGTGTTAAGACCTTTACTTGTATTATCTAATTTAATCATCATAGCCCAATAAGCGAGGTGTCATTATTTTTATCGAATCCATTTAAATGATAAAGAAACTGAGATCTGGGGCTTCCCTGGTGGCGCAGTGGTTAAGAATCTGCCTTCCAGTGCAGGGGACACGGGTTCGATCCCTGGTCCGGGAAGATCCCACATCCGCGGAGCAATTAAGCCTGTGTGCCACAACTACTGAGCTTGTGCTCTAGAGCCCGTGAGCCACAACTATTGAGCCCACGTGCCACAACTACTGAAGCCCGCAAGCCTAGAGCCCATGCTCTGCAACAAGAGAAGCCACCGCAATGAGAAGCCCATACACCGCAACGAAGAGTAGCCCCCACTCGCCACAACTAGAGAAAGCCTGTGCACAGGCACAAAGACCCAACGCAGCCATAAATAAATAAATAAATAAAAAGAAACTGAGGTTTAAAGAGGTTAAATAACTTATCCAATA
Organism: Monodon monoceros; assembly: GCF_005190385.1. Classification (NCBI taxonomy): domain Eukaryota; kingdom Metazoa; phylum Chordata; class Mammalia; order Artiodactyla; family Monodontidae; genus Monodon; species Monodon monoceros. The sequence goes on along the minus strand of NW_021703774.1, from coordinate 137,444,755 downwards.
TCATCTAACCAGTAAGTGACAGTGCTAGACCTAGTGACTCCAAAAGCCCATACACTTAACCACTAAGCAAACTGTTACCTTTAATTACTGACCAACTACTATGTGCAAGGCACTGTATTAGGCACAACAGTAAATAAGACAAAAAAGTCCTCAGTATCATGAAGCTTCCAGTTTCACAGAAGGGACACATGAAAAATGTTTAAAAATTCCTTTATTATAGTTAAAATATTTATTTTACCATTAAACAAACATATCGATAAGCCTCCTTTAAAGTTTCTGTAGACCAGCTAGAATAAAGATTTGTCTCCTGAACAACCAACAGATAAAAGAAAAAATTAAAGGGGAAATAAAAACGTTTCTTGAGACAAATAAAAATGGAAAAACAACATATCAGAACTTGTGGGATACAGCAAAAGCAGTTCTAAGAGGGAATTTCACAGCAATAAATGTTTACATTAAGAAGCAAGGCAGATCCCAAATAAACAACCTAACTCTACCATAAGGAACTAGAAAAAGAACTGATCCCAAAATCAGCAGAAGAAAGGAAATAATCAAAATTAGAGCAGAAATAAATGAATTAGAGATCAGACTCACAGTTATAGAGAACAAACTAGTGATTACCAGTGGGGAGAGGGAAGGGAGGAGGGGCAATAGAGGGGTAGGGGATAGAGAGGTACAAACTATTATGTATATAATAAGCTACAAGGACATACTGTACAACACGGGGAATATAACCAATATTTTTAATAACTATAAATGGGGTATAACCTTTAAAAATTATGAATCACTATATCGCACACCTGAAACTTATATGACATAGAATACTATTCAGCCATAAAAAATGAGAAAATCCTACCATTTGCAATGACATAGATGGACCCTGAAGGCATTATGCTAAGTAAAATAAGTGAGACAGAGAATGACAAATACTGTACGATCACTTATATGAGGAATCTTTAAAAAAAAAAAACCCTCATAGGAAGAGAAATCAGACTTGTGGTTACCAGAGGAGGGGAGGGGAAAATTGAAGGAATGTGGACAAAAGGTACCAGCTTCCAGTTATAAGATAAGTAAGTACTAGGAATGTAATAAACACTGCTGAATGATATATAAGAAAGTTGTTAAGACAGTAAATCCTAAAAGTTCTCATCCCAAGAATATTTATTCCTTTTTTTCTTTTTTTCTTTCTTTTCATTTTATCTATACGAGAAGATGTTAGCTGAGCCTACTGTGGCAATCATTTCACAATATATGTAAATCAAACCATCATGCTATACACCTTAAATTTATAGTCACATATATCAATTATTTTTCAATAAAACTGGAAAAAAATAAAAGTAGTAACTTGGGGGCTTCCCTGGTGGTGCAGTGGTTGAGAGTCCGCCTGCTGATGCAGGAGACACGAGTCCATGCCCCGGTCCGGGAAGATCCCACATGCCGCGAAGCGGCTGGGCTCGTGAGCCATGGCTGCTAAGCCTGCGCGTCCGGAGCCTGTGCTCCGCAAAGGGAGAGAGGCCACAAGAGTGAGAGGCCCGCGTACCACAAAAAAAAAAAAAAAAAAAAGGTAGTAACTTGAAATTAAAAAAAAAAAAAAAGATTCCTGGGCATGGAGATTCTAAGTATTTCCTAGTCAATATTTAACACTTGCTATAGGGAAATTTACTCTTCTGATCTAACAGTTTGGACTTATTCCTTCTTTAGTACACGTTAAAAATCTACATCTTTACTCCTCAATGAGATAATCTGTAAGTACACTGCGAACCAAATACTTGATGCAATCAAAAGCAAGTTGGTAAGAATATTCTTAATGAGTATTTTTAAATTGGTAAAGAAAAACTTTAATTAACAATATACTGGATTGACAAGAGGTTTGGGATGGCACAAAAACCAAAAAGGAGCCACAAGAAAAAGAAATTATAGATATCTATGCTGGTATTGGCACACACTGATTTTACATCATTGCTAATCTAAATTCAACAACAAAATGTTTTCCATGCTTCCAAGTTTTCTTTCACCCCAGGCCATTCTTTCCTACTACTATCAAATATCCATTCCACCCCAACTTCTTCCTTCTCCCAAGAACTGACTTTTCCTGCTTCATATACTACATATCTTCCCAACCAGTCCCCTGCTTATATTCCCTGAAAATACATTTTTCACATTCCCTTTATACATGTCATACAATTTACCTACACTAGCCATTCCCTAACCCAACTCCTAGCCATTCCTTCAGACTCAGTTCCAATGTCACCTACTTATAAAGCATTCCCCAAACTGATGCCTCTATACCCCAACTCAAGTTGGTTACTCCTTTGTCTAAGATCCTATTTTCAAACAATATTATTATTACTATTATTATTTGCTTACACGCTTTTCTCTAAGAGAAACTCCTAGAAAGGCAGTATGATGGTTTTTAAAAAACCACACATGCCCCAATTCAACTTTTTATCACCAGATCATGGCACATGAAAGGTACTCAATATTTATCTTGATAATGCACAGATCCAGACTAATTTCAAACTTAGGAAAGGGAAAGTGAGAGGAAAGACAGAACTATGTAAAACAGCAAATTGCAGGCTTCCCTGGTGGTGCAGTGGTTAAGAATCCGCCTGCTAATGCAGGGGACACAGGTTCCAGCCCTGGTCCAGGAAGATCCCACGTGCCGTATGCCACAACTACTGAGGCTGCATTCTAGAGCCTGCGAGCCACAACTACTGAGCCCACGTGCCACAACTGCTGGAGCCCATTCACCTAGAGCCCATGCTCCTCAATAAGAGAAGTCACTGCAATGAGAAACCCTTGCACCGCAATGAAGAGTGGCCCCCGCTCACCGCAACTAGAGAAAGCCCATGTGCAGCAATGAAGACTCAACGCAGCCAAAAATAAATAAATTTATAAAAAAAATAAAATAGCAAATTGCAAAAAAGACTTCCTTTTAACTAGGATCTTGTGAGACTAACTATATAATCCAAACTCTACTCCTTGATATTCCTTCCTACTTTCACAGGGTGACTACTGTCATAAATTCTATTAATGACTCAGGATTGCCTTCTTCAATTTAAATATAATCTTGTTTTTCTAAGCTATACAAAATCATACCATTTCTTTCTTTCCTTCCTTATTTATCAAGAATGATGACCTATTTCCCTGTATGCATACTAACAAATATCCCAAGTATCTATTTAAGAACAGACTGATTTATGATTCTTTCCTTCAATATCTAGCAGTGTTTTTACTGTTAAGGCTGGGAATCTGTATTTCTAGGTTAAGAAATTAATTAGTACTCAGCAACAAGATACCTATGGCTAGAACAGTTCCTAATACATAGGAGATTTCCAGTAAATATGGGAGAAAAAAAGAGGAAAGAGAAAACTGAGGGGGAAAGGAGGAAGTCTGGTACATCCTGTAGTATTTGCTAATTTATTTGTCACTCCAAATAGACCATTAACTTCTAATCGGCAGAAACTGTGCCATTTTCACCAACATATATCCCCAGTGCCTAGCACAGTATCTAGAACATAACAAGCTCTCAGTATCTATTTGATAAGTGAGTAAATCAGGGGTCAGCAAACTTCTTATAAAGGGACAAAGTTATATTTCAGTAAATATTTTATGCTTTGGTAAACAGTAGATATTTTATGCTTTGTGGTCCACATACTCTCCGTAGCAACTTCTCAAAACTCAACTCTGCCATGGTAGCAAGAAAGCAGCTATAGATAATAAGGACGGCATGGTTGTGTTCCAATAAAACTCTGTTTATAAAAACATGAGGTATTTTACCACAATTAAAAAAAACAAAAACAAGGTGATAGGCCACAGTTTGTCGAGTCTGGGATGAATGAGTGAAGTCAGACTCACAGACGTAAGGATTTGCTGAACAAATGGAGGGAAAGAAGAAAGAGAGGGAGAGAATAGGAAAGGAAATAGGGAAGGAAGGAAAGATGCATGATATCTCCACCTAAGGAATATAATAAGAAAAATAAAAAGAGCTGTACTTGGGAAAGAAAAGTTATGAAACATGCATTTTCCTCCAAATAACTAAAACACATAGTATACTTTTTCAAGTCGAAAGATGTGATCTCTTTCTAAGCGTTCTTCTGCTTGTTTCAAGCCTAGCCTCTGCTCAGGTGTCAATGTAGATTCATCTATCACAGTGGCATTTTCTAAATAGTCCATCTCTGAAGAATTTTCTTTATTAGATTCATCGTTCTTCATTTTACCTAGAAAAGGAAGCAATCACTTAGTTACCATCATCAGAATTGGTAAATTAAAAAATTTTTAATGAAAAACAGACATTCAATTTATACACATATAGAAAAAATATTCTTCCTTTATGTTTTCCTTCGTTGTGCACGTTGGTATACCTATGTAAGATAAAAGTAAAAGATATACATGATATCAAAATTCACAAAGAAAAATCTACTTCATGGGTCAAATGCCTATCTTCTTCCAATGAATCTATATCAAAAAAAACAAATATGACTGAGACTCACTATACAAGGGTAACATAACATAACCATTTTGTCGAATCTCTGAAGTAAATATGATATAAAGCTACTTTAAGTCCCAAAGATGACTCAATGAACTGAAGTCACTTCAGTGACTTTATCAATATACAAAAGAAGCTAAAAGAACATATATACTCCAGACCACAGACTCACATGAGGTTCCTTCTTTGCTTTCACTGAACTCATGGATATCTCTACCACACCAATATTTTTTCTTTGCTTCTCTGCCTCCTAACTAGACTGTGATCTCTTTAAGGCACAGACTATGTGCTTTCTTTTCAATCTTTGCATTTCCAGCACCTACCAATATATACTTAGAATAATAGTAGGTTTTACCACCAGTGTGATTTTTTTAAATACAAATTGAATCATGTTACTCTCTTGCTTAAAATACTTAACAGGCTCTCATGGGGTTCAGAATAAAGTTTAAACTCTTTAACATATAACACACAGTGCCTGCCCTCTTGAAGGCAGTCAACAGTTTAAATACAATAATCCCAAGCTGTAGTAAGTGCTATAAAGGAAAAAAACAAGTAACTGAGAGGGAAACAAACTTTAGATATGGGGGTCAGGGAAGGCTTTTCTGAGACTTTAAGCCAAGACCTCAAAAAAAGAGAGCTAAGTTGTCTATATCTCTAATCTTATATCCTGCCCTAACACTTTTCACTTCATTCATACCAAATGTGCTAGAATGGATCAGTGTTACTCCAAGTATCAATGCCTGTACATGTTCTGTTCCCTCCACCATCAAGGCCCTTCCTACTTCAACTAGCTATGTTTACCTGTCCTGTAAAATTCAGTTTAAGCATCAACTGTTTCAGAAGACAGTCTGGGACTTCCCTGGTGGTGCAGTAGTTAAGAATCCGCCTGCCAAGGCAGGGGACAAGGGTTCGATCTCTGGTTTGGGAAGATCCCACATGCCGCAGAGCAACTAAGCCCATGTGCCACAACTACTGAGCCTGCACTCTAGAGCCCACGAGCCACAACTACTGAGCCCACGTGCCACAATTACTGAAGCCTGTGTGCCTAGAGCCCGTGCTCCGCAACAAGGGAAGCCACTGCAATGAGAAGCCCACACACAACAAAGAGTAGCCCCCGCTTTCTGCAACTAGAGAAAGCCTGCACGTAGCAACGAAGACCCAACGCAGCCAAAAATAAAATAATTTTAAAAAAAGAAGACAGTCTGATATTCTTTATATTCTCATAGCACCCGCTATTATCTCACATTTTCACAGCAATGTAATTTGTATTTATTTATCTACCTCTTACAATTAGATAATGAATTCCTTGATGCTAATGACCAGATCTTATTCAACTTTGTACCTTCAGATTTTAATACAATGCCTAGACCAGAGATGACACTTAATGTGTTGAATAAAGAAATTGATTTGGACGTATCTAAAAGCACTTCTAAAAGTAAATGCTCATAGATAATAAATAAAACTCTCCTCTCTGCCCTCAAAAGCCACTCTACATGCCATCTACAAGAACCCTGAAATTCACTTCTCTCATGATAGCACTAATTTTTCTAAATAAAAATAGTGTGCCTCTCTCTGGAGGTGATGTGTCTCCTACCACAAGAGGAGCACAACAGGAATATTATTCAGCAATGAAAAAGAATGATGTACTGCTATATGCTACAACATGGATGAATCTTAAAACATACTAAATGAAAAAAGCCAGATACAAAAGGCCACATGTGGTATGATTTCACTCATATAAAATAGGCAAGTCTATAGAGACAGAAACTAAATTAGTGGTTGGCAGTGCCTAGGAGGAGAGGGTAATGAGTAGTGACTGCTAATGGGTATGGAGTTTATTTTGGGGGTGGTGAAAATATTCATGATTTAGACAGTGGTAATGTCTACACAACTTTGTAAATACACTAAAAAACACTAAATTGTATATTTTTAAATGGCAAATTTTATGGCATGTGAATTATATCTCAATAAAACTAATATAAAAAGGTAAATAAAAAATTTAAATATGACAGATGATAGTAAGAACTATGGAGAAAAATTAAAAAGGTAAAAAGAATAAGGAGTGCCAGAGGTGGAGGTGAGGTTTGTAAATTTTAGATAAGTGACCCAGCAAAAGGCTCACTGAGAAGGTGAAGGAGGTAAGAGAGCTAGCCGTATGGACATCTGGGGGAAGAGTATTCCAGGCAAAGGAAAAAGCAAATGCAAGAGCCATCAGGTGGACATTTGCCTTCACATTTGAGGAACTGCAAGGATATCATGCAGTTGGAACAGAGAGAAATGATGAGAAGTAGATAAATGAGGGCAGAGAAGTGGGGGAGGGGGAGTGCAGAAGATCACAAAGGTCACAGCAAGGACACTAGCTTTTACTCTGATATATGGGAAACCATTGAAACATGATGAACAGCAGTAACATGATCTGAATAATTTTAACAGGATCATTCTGGCTGCTATGTTGAAGACACAAGGAAGGATGGTATAAGTGAAAGTAAGATGAGTTAGGTTCTGCTGCTCAAAAGCATGATCCTGACCAGCAGCATCAGCTTCATTCAGGAGCTTGTTAGAAATCCAGTATCTCAGACTCTAGATTTTCTAAATCAAACATCTCGGAGAATGGAGCCCAAGAATCTGAATTTTAATACAATTCCCAATTGATTCACTTTAATTGCACATTAAAGTTTGAGAAGCCCAGATCTAGTATATTCTCCCTTCAAATATTCACCAGGCTCACTCTCTCACCTCTTACCTTCAAGTGTTTGCTCTAATGTCACCTTCTCAGTGACAATTTAAATTTGAAACACCACCACCAGACACAACAGCATCATTCCTTATGACCTTTCCTGTTTTATTTTTCTTATAAGATTTATCACTATCTAACGTATTATATACTCTTGTTGTTTACTATGTTTGTTGTCTGTCTCCTCCCACTAGAATATTAACTCTGTAAGTAAGTATAGTGTTATCTGTTTAGTTCATTGTTATATTCCTAGCAACTAGATCAGTACCTGCACATAGCGGAGATCACCCAAAATATTTACTGAATGTACAAACGGCAAAAGGAAAAATGGTGGAAGTGCTAGGTGGGAGCTAAAGTTGGACCTAATGGAGATTAATCCATTAATCTTTTGGCCACACTACACAGTTTGTGGGATTTTAGTTCCCGACCAGGGACTGAACCTGGGCCCTCAGCAGTGAGAGCCTGGAGCCCTAACCACCGGGCCACCAGGGAATTCCCATATAAATCATTTTTGGGTTTTTTCAGTTTTTCTTTTTGTGGGCCACACCATGTGACATGTGGGATCTTAGTTCCCCAACCAGGGATCGAACCTGAGCCCCCATGTTGAAAGTGCCAGAGTCTTAACCACTGGACCGCCAGGGAAGTCCTAAAACATACTTACCTATTTGGTAACAAGTGTTTTTTTGTTTGTTTTATTTTGGCCACACAGCTTGCAGGATCTTAGTTCCTCAACCAGGGAACGAACCCATGCCCCTGAAGTGAAAGCATGGAGTCCTAACCACTGGACTGCCATGAAGTCCCTCATTCTTATTAGCTTGTTAAAACAAGTTTCCTGAAAGGACCTCTATTTGGTCTACTAGCTTCCTTAAGCTATTTCAACTTGTTCTCCATGTTAACAAATAACAAAACTGCATTTAATTGGAGAAATAATAATAATAAAGGATATTAATTGCCATTGCCTGCCTACTGTGTCAGGGACTACATGAAACACTATTGAATTATTTCACTTAATCTTTATAACAAAGGCAGCACCATCTCCACATTTTAAAAAATGAGGAAACTTAGACATGTTTTAAAGGATAAGCAGCTTATCCAAGATTACAAAGTTATTAGGTGGGGAAGATAAGATTCAAAACCTATGAAATTTTACTCCAGAGCTCACAGTCTTAACCACCTCACTCTGTCACCTTATTTTGTCACGTTTTTAAGAAAATAGTCTTTAAATCATATTTTTCACTAATTCAAGTGACCAGACCCCTGTAGCTGATCTTATGCACCAGTATTCCCCAACTTCAATCAATCACATACCGTCATGTTTAGATCTGCCATATCTAAACACTAGCAGTACTATTATTTATTTGATATTGTCTTTAAATTGACTTACTTTTTTGGGCCTTGTCCTAACATACCTATGAAATTATTAACATTTTTTCTTACATACAAAGGTACCTATATTAAATTAAAAAAAGGGTTTGTCAATAAACCATCATCTGTGTACCACCAGAAATAAAAAGAAGCTATTTCTGAACTCTTTGTCAGTATTTCTCAAAGTGTGGTAAATAATGACTTAGAAATAGCTTTTTCTGTTTATACATCAAGAAAAGGTTTTATTCTTTTAGCCATAGAAACATCAGGAAAAAAGACTGCCAAGGAAAATTCATTAATTTAAACAGACATGGATAATATTTATAAACAATTAAGTAACGCTAAGATCAAGATCTCATAAGAAAATGAATTTTACAGTGATAATTCTCAAGTAAATTGCAACAGTGTCCTATTGAATCTGTTTCCAGTTTTGCTCCTGTCAAAGAATTTGCTGAAAAGATAAACATATATATTTGTATATATATATATGATCACAATGCTACCTTGGTTAAAACTCTTCAGTGGCTTCTCAAAACACTCATAATAAAGTCCAAACTGTTTATCATATCCTAAAAGGCCCTTTACTTTCCAATTCTTGTGTGCCTTTTCAGCTACATCTTTTGCCACATTCCCCCGCAAGTCCCTGTTGCAGTCATACTAAATCTCAGTCACACTTGCAGTCTCACATTTATATCATGCATTTTCTCAATCCAAAGTCTAAATACCTCAATTAAATCATGTACTTTCTCGATTCTAAGTTTTTGGCACTGAACTAAATTACCATCTTACTTATCTGTATCACCCTCACCTAACTAGAAGCTTCCTTGAGGTCTGCGGCTGTGTTTTTTTGGTTTTCCACTGTAAACACATGCGTGACATATAATGGGAACTCAATATATACATGTTTGGTGAATGAATGAGCAATGTATTACCAGGACCATTTAAAAGAAGAGTGAGAGAGAGAGAGAGAGAGAGACAGAAAGTGTGTGTGTGTGTGTGTACACATCAACTATAGGAGCCACTAAATTTGTATTTGCACAGGCTTTGTACCTCCCATAATAAATGTTTTCAACCTAAGACCCATATTACTAATGTCCTTTTTGTAGTTAAAGTAGTTAAAGTCAAACTAAGGATAATCTAAAGAACATTAATATTTAAAAATCTCTCCAAAAATGTGACTTGTGGAATAATCTAATTTGTACTTACTCAAATCATCCGATATGTCTTCAGTTCCTGAAGCACTATCATCAGAATCACCAGTATTATCTGTACATGTTTGTTGCTTCTGAGATTGTTGTGAGTTTTCCAGGGCAGATTTTTCTCCCTCTGCAACATCAATATTCATTTTGTCCAGAGAAGTAAAGGAGCTTGGAATTTTTTTTCCAATCTGCTGTAATTCTGTCTGTCTCATGTTTTCTTTCAACAGTAAACTGGGTACCTTCTCAGCTTCTGCTGGTAAGCTGGGCACCTTTTCTGATTTCATCTGAGAACCAGGTGCTTTTTCTGCTCTCCTCTGTGAATTAAGTGTCTTTTCTGCTGCTGCTGCCTGTGAGCTGGGTGCCTTTTCTGTTTTCACTGGTGAGTTAAGTGACTTTGGTGATTTTTCTGTTTTTGCCTGTAAACTGGGTGCCCTTTCTACTTTTGCCTGTGAAACAGGTACCTTTTCTGCTTTCACCGGTGAATTCGGTGATTTTTTTGCTTTGCAGTGACTTTGATCTCGAAGGACTAACCCCAAATCTTTAGGGCCTGGAACACTGGCAGCATTTACTTTACATGATTTAACTTCTGTTTTTTCTATACAAATATCATTTTGCTTATTTTTTTTACTACTATTCCTATTTGGAGAGTTGGTCCCAATTTCTTTTATGGATTTATCATTTCTAGCTTTCAAAGTTTGATTAGTTATAAATTTAACTGCTTTGCTTTCTTCAGAAAGAGCCCAAGCATTCTTCTTTGGTTCATGATTTTCATTTTCAGAGGTCTTAGACTCTTCCATTATTTGAAAACCTGCTTCTTTCCAATTGTGATATTGTAAAGTGGCAGATCTCCAGTAGTCTGAATTGCTTCAAATCCAGTTTACGCAAGCAAACTATTGGATTAAAAAAAAAAAATCTGTTATTTAAAATGCAAAACCCATTTCTAAAAAATTGGTTAGACATAAAAAAAACTTTTATAATTTATTCTCAAAACTGAATAGCGGGGCTTCCCTGGTGGCCCAGTGGTTAAGAATCTGCCTGACTATGCAGGGAACAAGGGTTCGAGCCCTGGTCCGGGAAGATCCCACATGTCGCGGAGCAACTAAGCCTATGCACCACAACTACCAAGCTTGCATTCTAGAGCCCACGCGCCATAACTACTGAAGCCCGCACACCTAGAGCCCGTGCTCTGCAACAAGAGAAGCCACCGCAATGAGAAGCCCACGCACCGCCAACGAAGAGTAGCCCCCGCTCGCCGCAACTAGAGGAAGCTGCACAGCAACGAAGACCCAACGCAGCCAAAAATAAATAAAGTAAAAAGCTGAAGAGTAAAAAATAAAAATTTTTAAACTCTGAAAACTATATGAGGAGTTAAAATCCACTTAGTAAATAACAGTGAAACGCCCATTAAGGAGGTTCTAATGTAATTCTAGCACTATGACATCAAAACAAGGGAACTTCAGAAGTAAAATGCTGTTTTACATTACTCAGTAAGAATCTCAACTAAAAGGGAAATAAAACCTGCAATTGATGTACCACAACAAACATAAAAGGAAATGGAACAAAAATAACACAAGAATTCCAATCTATATGCAACACAGGGAATCAGTTTATAGAAGACTACGTGGTAAGATCTTTCCCACATGACTTTCCTACTAAATACTACCTATTTATACCACTAACCTACTTCTAACTTGATGCTCTAAACATGGGGAACTAACATCAACAGACTTTCTCCAGCTCTGAAGTACAAAGCAGTTTAAATAAATTCTTCTGAGGTAAGAAAATTTTAAAAAACCAACAGGATCCCAGAGTTTAGAAGTTATAGTAATATTCTGTATGATGATACATATCATTATACATTTGTCAAAACCCACAGAATGGATATCCCTAAGAGTGAACCCTAAGGTAAACTATGGACTTTGGATGATAATGACGTGTTAATGGTGCATCCACTGTAACAAATGTACCACTCTGGTGCAGGGATGTTGATAGTGAGAGAGGCTATTCCTGTGTGGGGGAAGGGAGTTACATAGGTACTCCGCACTTTCTGCCCAACTTTGCTGTGAAACTAAAACTGCTCTTAAAGAATAATAATGTTTAGAAAAAAGATAATAGAAAGAAAAAAATCAGAATCCGTTTTGTTCTAAAACATAATAGGAACTATTACACTTTTACCACAGAGCACAAACTATAAACAAATGAAAATACTACATTTTGTTAAGTAATTTCTATACTAGAAATAGCTTGTATACTACATATTATGGAAATCAGGTTATTTCTGAAATACTGGCAGTAATAAACCAAGCTTACAATATTGATTACCTTTAAGGCAATAGTTCTCAAATTTTATCATTCATTAGAATCACCTGGAAGGTCCCATTCCCAGAGTTTCTGATTCAACAGGTCTGGGATTGGGGCCTGAGAATTTGCATTTCTCACAAGTTCCCAGGTGATTCTCATGTGGCTAGGCTGGGAAATACACTTGAAAAATCAGTGCTCTAAGGAATGTTTCTGAAAGCAGAAGTGAAGGAAAACCAAACTCTTCTGTATAATCTTATACACACGATTATAAGCTCCAAGAGGTAAGAAACCATTTCTCATTTTGCTTACCATTATATCTTCAATGCCTATTACAGTGCCTAGTTCAAAGTAGACACTCAATAAATTTGTTAAATGGATTAATAAAAACTTAAATTATTTTTAATTATTCACACTTTAAAAACAAAATATAATAGATCCAAAAGGTATTTAATTGCTTCATACTTTATATTGTCTACAATGTAACTAGAAAATATCTCGCTTCCCAATCCATCCCCTAGCCTCCTACCACCCAGGGTGGCCTGGGTAAGTATGCCTCTTTCTATGGACTTTGTTCTTACCTTTCTCATAGTACTTAGCACTTAACACATATCATGTGTTTACCTCCTATTTAGACTACAGGAATTTTTTTCCCAATGTGCTTCTTATAAAACAAATACACTTACACAGTTGAAAAAGTAAATGGCAAGGCAAAACAGCATTCTCCTACCAACTACCAATCTCCTCAGAAGCAACTACTGTCAACTCTTTTAGCTGTTTCTTCTGAGATTTATCTCCATATTTCTAAATTACATGCTTAAGCTGGTACTACCTACTTTGTTTTAGATTTAGATATTATCTACTGACTTCCTACAGACAGAATTGTACACACACTTATGTTCCCATCCCACCACCATCCTCCCAGGATGACTATAATATGATATGCCAATATTATTTATGGCTGAGCCAAATATGCCATTGCACAGAGTTTCCTACATATCTATCAAAATTCATTTTCTCCTTTTTCCTAGGCACGTAGCTAAACTACATTTCCCAACCTTCTCTGCAGTTAGGTGTGTCCTTAAGATCAAGTTCTTACCTCCTCCATGCTCTCCCCTTCTCACTGGATAAAATTCTCAGTCATCCATCTTCAATCACATAGCCAACAATTAAATTTCAATCCAGACCAGTAGGTCTTAAACTTTTGTGCACAGGAATCAGCTAGTTCCTAAGTGCAGATTCTGATTCAGTAGATTTGGAGTGAGGACTAACATTCTGCATTTAGTCTAACAAGCCCAGGTAAAGTCCACACTGTTAGCCCTTGGCCATACTTTTGACTGGACAAAAATCATCAATGGAACTTGGGACTCCTGAATGACCACACACATTAAACTATTCATCTGGATCTGGTGACTACTTACCTAGCAACTATTACATGAGACAGAAATAAAACTGTTTCTTAGGTCACTATTAGATTTCTTTATCACAGGAGCCTAGGCTCCTTGACTTCAGCAACATATATACTATAGTCACATTTCTCTTTTGGTATACTTTTCAGTTTTACCTGGAAGTGTCTCACTTCTCTTAAGTTTTTTATATATCTGTCAATAATTCATTGACAGAACTGTAAATCTTCTCTCAATGTCTTCAAATACATCAAGCAACCCATGTGTTTGTTTTTATTGTCATTTTTCTCTCCTTGGACATCCCATCTGCCACCTTCTGATCACTACTAGATTTCCACCACACTTGTCACCCTGAGACTTTCCTTTTGCTATCATCCTACCAATTCCCATCTACTCTGTCATGCTGATTGACTCTTCTATTTTCCTCTTCCATAAGTTACTCCCTCTTTTTTGGTGTAGCATATCCTCCAGTAGCTTTCTAAGAAAGAAAACAAGAAAGGCATTGAAGAAAATAATTATGCCCTACTTCTGACATTTCATTTCATGTAGAGAGACAACCATTATCATAACATTCCTGCTTTCTTTCCACTCCATTCATTCCTTTCCTAGGGAGATGGGGTAACTTATTTCATCATTGAGTTTAGAAAAATGATCTGGGCAAAAGTAAGCACCTTCCCCTCTCCTTCCTCTTTGCATCCAGCTGTTCTCAGGAAAGAAAATTCCATTCTCTCATTCATACTCTAACATTACAGTTGCAAACCCCACACAGGGCCTGTCACTGTTCAGCTCTGCCTATGCCTGAGTGGTTAAATCTATTTCTGGCAGTGAGTATTAGCAAGCCACTTGAAAATATAAGTCCCATTCTCCAATATGAATCTTATCCATAATAAAAATAATATTCTGGTCTCCATATGCTTCCTTTATCTCTCCCAGTTTGTTCAGAATTCAGGAAGGGAAAGAGAGTGCTGTTTATTGGGCTCCCTTAAGCCCCAATAGTAGGTAAGTTTTATAAGACTTTGCATGCCTGAAATGTCTTTATTCTTTCTTCATATTTTGTCTAATTAGGTTTGAAATTCTAAGTTAAAAATCATTCACTCAAAATCTTACAGGTATTTTTTCAACAATTTCTAGTTTCTAGTGTTACTACTGAGAAAATTATGCCATTCTTATTCTCCATCTCTTTTACTGAACTGTTTTTTTTTCTTTATGGAAACTTTTAGGATATTCTCTTTGCCTCAGTGTTCTATAATTTACAGGTGATAAGTCCTAGTATAGATATTTCTTTATTCATTTTGCTGTGCACTCAGCTGGCTCTTTTAATCTCTAACTCAAGTCCTTCACTTCTGGAAATTTTTTCCATATTATATCTTCCATAACTTCCTCCCTTTCATCTTCTCTGCTCTTTTTCTAGAGCTCCTATTAATTGAACTTTACGTCTCTTACACTGATCCTCCAATTATCTTTTCTCTCCATTTCCCATCTCTTTTTTGTCCTTCCTGGGTGACTTACTCAAATTCTTCCAACCCTTCTATATTTGGAGGGGGGACATGGAGAAAACCTTTCGTATTTTCACTTCTAAGAACTCTCTAATTCTCTGATTATTCCTTTTCATAGCACTCTGATCTTCATCTCTTATTTCTGAAAACACTAACAATTGTTCTGGAACTTTTTTCTGCTCCCTGTATTGTCTGGTTCCTGAGTTCTTCATGTGCCTTCCTTCTTCTCTACCATGCATACTAGCATACACATAATAAAGAGTCTCAGAAGGAAAAGATAGAAGGGGAAAGAAAAAATACTTAAAGACGGAATTCCCTAGTGGTCCAGTGGTTAGGACTCGCCATGCTTTCACTGCCATGAGCCCAGGTTCAACCCCTGGTTGGGGAACTAAGATCCCACAAGCTGTGCGGCGTGGCCAAAAAAAAAAAAAATTGAAGAAATAATAGCCAAAAACTTCCCAAATCTGATAAAGACACAACTACACACATCCAAGAAACTCTATGAACTCCAAGCTGAATAAACTCATAGGAATCCACACCAAGACACATAATTGTTAAATTGTTAAAGGCAGAAGAAATTTTGAAAGCAACAAGAGAGAAGCAACTTCTCACACATGAAGAATCCACAATAAAATTAACAGCTGATTTCCCATCAGAAATCATGGAGGCCAGAAGGCAATGGAATGACATATTTAAAATCCTGGATGAAAAACACTGTCAACCAAATATTCACTAACCATGCAGAAAAACTATCCTTTATTAATGACAGAGAAAGTATGACACTTCCAGATAGACAAAAGCTAAGAAATTTCATTAGCAGACTTGTAGACTGGCACTACAAGAGATGCTAAAGGGAGTTCTTGAGGCTGAAATGAAAAGAAATTTGGCAGTAACTCAAAGCCATAAGAAATAAAGGACACTGGTAAAGGTAACTTAGCACAGATAAACATAAAAGCCAATATTATTGTACTGCTGGTTTGTAACTCTTCTTTTTCTCCTACATGATTTAAAAGGCAAATACATAAGAAGACAATTATAAACCTATGTTAATGGGCACACAATGTATAAAGATGTAATCTGTGACAATAACAATGAGAAAGAACAGAGACATATAGAGCGTGTGTATACTATTGAAACGAAACTGGTATTACTCAAACTAGGCTGTTATAAATTTAAGATATTAGTTGCGCTGTTATCTGCAAGGCAACCACTAAGAAAATAATGTTTAAAAATACAAAAAAGGAAAAAAGGGAATTAAAATAGCACACTATAAAAAAGTCAACTGAATACATAAAAAGGCAGTAATAGAGAAATTGAGGAACAAAAAGCACGAGACATACAGAAAAGAAAAAAACTAAAGAGCAGGAGTAAATCCTTCCTTATCAATAACTACTTTAAATGTATTGGATTGGCCAAAAAGTTCCTTTGGTTTTTAAGTAAAAATAAAAGACACATTTTTCATTTTCACCAAGAACTTTATGAGCAATGTGTGCACCCTTTTGTTCCACTACCTTCTGCCATTTTTCAGGCAACTTCAAAATTCCATCTTCCCAAAACTCTATCTTTTTGACCAAAGAACTGTTCCAGGTGCCTTTTACAGTCTTCCAGGGAATTGATATTTTTTTCAATAAGAGAATTTTGTAAAAACTGAAATAAATGGAAATTTGAAGGTGCAATGTCTGGTGAATACGGTGGATGAATCACAACTTCCCAGCCAAGCTGTAACAGTTTCTACCTGGTCATCAAAGAAACATGCACTCTTGCGGTAACCTGATGGAAGATTAGGCATTTTCTGTTGACTAATTCCGGATGCTTTTCATCAAGTGCTGATTTCAGTTGGTCTAACTGCGAGCAGTACTTGTTGGAATTAATCGTTTGGTTTTCTGGAAGGAGCTCATAATAGAGGACTCGCTTCCAATCCCACCATATACACAACATCATCTTCTTTGGTGTGGTTGGTGGTGATTTACTTCGCTTGCCTCACGATCTCTTCTGTTCCACATCATTGTACAGTATCCACTTTTCATCGCCCATCACAAATTGTTTGAAAAACAAAGTTTTCGTTACACTTAAGTAGAAAATCACATGCAGAAATATGGTCAAGAAGGTTTTTCTCACTTAACTTATGTGGAACCCAAACATCAAAGCGATTAACATAACCAAGCTGGTGCAAATGATTTTCAGTGCTTGATTTGGATATTTTGAGTATGTCGGCCATCTCTCGTGTGGTATAATGTTGATTGTTTTCAGTTCATGTCTCGATTTGATCACTATCAACTTCAAATGGTTTAGCGGGCCATGGAGCATTGTCCAGTGAGAAACCTCCAGCACAAAACTTTGCAAACCATTTCTGACACATTCGATCAGTCACAGCACCTTCTCCATACACTGCACAAATCATCTTTTTTTTGCATTTCAGTTGTGTTTTTACCTTTCTTGAAATAATAAAGCATTATATACCAAAAATGTTGCTTTTTTCTTCCACCTTCAACATTAAAATGGCTACACAAAAATTCACCAATTTTGATAAGTTTTTTTAAAGGCACACTAATATGACAGCTGTCACAATACAATCTAACAAAATTGTTTCAAATGAAGTTAAAGACAACGAAGAACCACTAGAGCCACCTTATGGAAAAAAAAAAAAAGACTTTTTTGGCCAATTAAAAAATGAATTAGACTCTCCAAGTAAAGGCAGAGATTGGAAAACTGGATTAAAAAATATATGATCCATCTGTCATATTACCTACAAGAGATTCACTTTAGATACAAAGAAGCAAAGAGGTTGAAAATACAGGCTGGAAAAAGATATCAAGAGAGAACTGAGTTGGCTATATAATTGTCAGAAAAAAAATATACTTTAAGTCAAAAACGGTTACAAGAGACAAAGAAGAGCATTATACACTGATAAAAAGTTTAGTCCAACAAGAATATATCACAATTATAAACATACATATACCTAATAACAGAGCCCCAAAAATAGGAAAGAAAAATTAACGAAATTGAAAAGAGAAATAGATAATTCTATAATAATAGCTGGATCCCTATCAAATTACCCATGACATTTTTCACCGAACTAGAACAAATAATCCTAAAATTCATATGGAACCATAAAAGACCCAGAACTGCCAAAGCAATCCTGAAGAAAAAGAACAAAGCAGGAGGCATAACCATCCGAGACTTCAGGCAATACTACAAAGCTACAGTAATCAAAACAGCATGGCATTGGCACAACAACAGACATATGGATCAATGGAACAGAACACAGAACCCAGAAATAAACCCACACACCTATGGTCAATTAACTGTCAACAAAGGAGGCAAGAATATACAATGAGAAAAGGACAGTCTCTTCAGCAACTGGTGTTGGGAAAGTTGGACAGCCATGTTTAAATCAATGAAGTTAGAACGCACCCTCTCACCATACACAAAAATAAACTCAAAATGGTGTAAAGACTTAAACATTAGACATCACACCATAAAACTCCTAAAAGAAAACATAGGTAAAAAATTCTCTGACATAAATTGTACCAATGTTTTCTTAGGTCAGTCTCCCATGGCAATAGAAATAAAAACAAAAATAAACAAATGGGACCTAATCAAATTTACAAGCTTTTGCACAGCAAAGGAAATCATAAATAAAAGACAACCTACAGAATGGGAGAAAATATTTGCAAACCATGAGACTGACAAGAGCTTAATTTCCAAAATATACAAACAACTCATACAACTCAACAACAAAAACAACCCAATCGAAAAATGGGCAGAATATCTAAAGAGACATTTCTCCCAAGAAGACATACAGATGGCCAAGAGGCACATGAAAAGATGCTCAGTATCACTAATTGTTAGATCAATGCAAATCAAAACTGCAGTGAAGTACCACTTCACACCAGTCAAAATGGCCATCATCAAAAAGTCTACAAATAACATATGCTGGGGTGGGTGTGGAGAAAAGGGAACCCTCCTACACTGTTGGTGGGAATATAAGTTGGTGCAGCCACAATGGAGAACACTATGGAGGTTCCTCAGAGAACTAAAAACAGAGCTACCATAAGATCCAGCAATCCCACTCCGGGGCATATATCTGGACAAAACTATAATTCAAAAAGATACATGAACCCTATGTTCATAGCAGCACTATTCACAATAGCCAAGACATGGAAACAACCTTAATGACCATCAACAGATGAATGGATAAAGAAGACGTGGTACATATATACAATGGAATATTACTCAGCCATAAAAAAGAACATAATGCCATTTGCAGCAACAGGGATGGATCCAGAGATTGTCATACTGAGTGAAGTAAGTCAGACACAGAAAGACATCTATCATATGATATCACTTATATGTGGAATCTAAAAATAAGGAGTACAAATGAATTTATTTACAAAACAGAAGTAGAGCCACAAATGTAGAAAACAAACTTATGGTTACCAGGAGATAAGGGCGGAAGGGATAAGTTGGGAGACTGGGACTGACATATACACACTACTATATATAAAATACATAACGAATAAGAACCTGCTGTATAGCACAGGGAACTCTACTCAATACTCTGTAATGGCCTATATGGGAAAAGAATCTTAAAAAAAAAAAAAAGAGTGGATATATGTATAACTGATTCACTTTGCTGTACACCTGAAACTAACACAACATTGTAAATCAACTCTACTCCAATAAAAATTTTAAAAAAACAAAAAAAGATGTGGTGCATATATACACTGGAATACTACTCAGCCATAAAAAAGAACAAAATAATGCCGTTTGCAGCAACACGGACGCAACTAGAGATTATCATACTAAGTGAAGTAAGTCAGAAAGAGAAAGACAAATACCATATGATACCACTCATATGTGGAATCTAAAGTATGACACAATGAATCTATCTATGAAGCAGAAACAGACACACAGACATAGAGAACAGACTTGTGGTTGCCAAGGGGGAGGGAGTGGGGAGGGGGGATGGACTGGGGTTTGGGGTTAGTAGATGAAAACTAGTACATACAGAATGAATGGAAAACAAGGTCCTACTGTATAGCACAGAAAACTATATCCAAAATCCTGCGATAAACCACAATGGAAAAGAATATTAAACAGAATGTATACATATATTATATACATTATATATAATATATATATGTATCTGAGTCACTTTGCTGTATGGCAGAAATTAACACAACACTGTAAATCAACTATACTTCAATTAAATAAATAAATAAATAAAATAGTTGGAGACTTCAATACCTTTCTTTCAATAACGGTTAGAGCAACCAGACAGAAAACCAATAAGGAAATAGAGGACTTGAGTAACGTTATACACCAATGAGACCTAACATAAATCCAGAAGACTCAACCCAACCTCAGCAGAATACATATTCCTCTCAAGTACACATGGAACATTCTCAAGGATAGACTATTAGGTTAGGCCACAAAACAAGTCTTAATAAATTTAAAAAGACTGAAATCATACAAATTATCTTTTCTTATCACAGTAGACTGAAATTGGAAATCAAATCAATAACAGGAAAAAAACTGGAAAATTCATAAATATGTGAAAATTAAACAATGCACGCAAACCAATGGGTCAAAGAAGAAATCACAAGGGCAATCGGAAAATACCTTGAGACAAATGAAAACAATGTGGTTTTTTGTTTGTTTTTTTTTTGCGGTACACGGGCCTCTCACTGTTGTGGCCTCTCCCGTTGCGCAGCACAGGCTCCAGACGCGCAGGCTCAGCGGCCATGGCTCACAGGCCCAACCGCTCCGCGGGATGTGGGATCTTTCCGGACCAGGTCATGAACCCGTGTCCCCTGCATTGGCAGGCGGACTCTCAACCACTGTGCCACCAGGGAAGCCCAAACAATGTACTTTTTTAAGCAATGTATTATTTTACCACAATTTTTTAAATGGAGATAAAAGGATATTTGATATAATTTTTTAAAATAAGGATTATATAAGAATACTATGAACAACTGTACATCAACAAATTGGATAACCTAGGTGGAATGGACAAATTCCTACAAACACACAAATTACCAAAACTGAGTCAAGAGCAAATATAAAATATGAATACACCTACAACAAGTAAGTAGACTGAATCAGTAATCAAAAATCCCTCAACAAAAAAAGCTCAGAATCAGAAGGCTATACTGGAGAAGCTTACTCAACATGTAAAGAATTAATACCAATCCTTCTCAAACACTTCCAAAAATTGAAAAGGAGGGAACACTTCCTAACTCATTCTATGAGGCCAGCATTACTCTGACACTCTGAATATATATGCAAAAAATCATCAACAAAGTACTAGCAAACCAAATTCAGCAGCATATTAAAAGGGTTATACACCATGACCACATGAGATTTATCTTCAGAATGTAAGGATGATTGAACATATGAATTATCAATCAATGTGATAAACCACATTAATAGACTGAAGGAAAAGAAAAATACGTGATCATCTCAACTGATGCAGAAGAAAGCATTTGACAAAATCCAGCACCTTTTCCTGATATAAACACTCAAACTAGTAACAGAAAGGAACTTCCTCAACGTAATAAAGGCCATCTACAAAAAAAAAAAACACCCAAAACGAAAACAAAACGAAAAACACACAGCTAGCATCATACTCATTAGTGAAAGACTTAAAAAAATTTCCCCTAAGACCCACAATAAGACAAAGATGTCTGCTTTTGCCATTTCTATTTAACACAGTACTAGAAGTTCTAGCCAGAGCAATTAGCCAAGTAAAAGAAATAAAAGGCATCCAAACTGGAAAAGAAAAAGTAAAATTATGTTTGCAGATGACATGATCTTAAATGTAACAAAATCCCAAGAATGCACACAAAAAAACAGAGCTAATAAACAAATTCAACAAGTTGCAGGATACAGAATCAACACACAGATTTCTTTACAGTAGCAATAAACAATCCATAAACGAAATTACAAAAATGATTCCACTTACAATAGAATCAAAAAGAATAAAATACTTTAAGAATAAATTTAGGGGCTTCCCTGGTGGCACAGTGGTTGAGAGCCCACCTGTCGATGCAGGGGATGCAGGTTCGTGCCCCGGTCCAGGAGGATCCCACACGCCGCGGAGCGGCTGGGCCCCTGAGCCATGGCCGCTGAGCCTGCGCGTCCGGAGCCTGTGCTCCGCAACGGGAAAGGCCACAACAGTGAGAGGTCCGCGTACCGCAAAAAAAAAAAAAGTAATAAAGAATAAATTTAACCAAGGAAGCAAAAAAATTTTTACCCTGGAAACATTACACTATAAAACATTACTGAAAGAAATTAAATAAATAAATGCAGTGACATCCCATGTTCATAGATTCCTTCCAGTCTACTTTCCCTACCTACCTCTTTCTTGCTCTTCCCTTTTCAGACCTTGGTCACTCACTGCCTATGGCTAACTAAGGAATCAGGAAGTATTTTAAGTTCATGTGACCTACAGCCGAAGGGAGTAGAACATTAGAAAACACACCTTTTACAATGTTTATCATTCACCTTAAAAGAATTAAATACTCCACTCCTTGCTTATTGTTATCAACATCAAGAGTCCTCAAAACTATTTAGTCTGCTTTCCCAGTGCTGCCAAAAGCTGGAGAGTGGGCAGAATTCATAAACTGCAGCCCACTGTGCACTCACCCATTTGTTTCCTTCACTTAAGTCACTGCCAATGACTTATATTGTTAACAATACTACCCAAAGTGATCTACAGACTCAATGCAATCACTATCAAAATCACAATGGCATTTTTTGCAGAAACAAAAACCCATCCTAAAAGTCATATGGAATTTCAAAGGACTCTAAATAGGCAAAAAAATCTAAAAAAAGGAAAACATTAGTTGGAAGAATAACACTTTATTTCAAAACTTACTACAAAAATCTACAATAACCAAAACAGTCTGGTAATGGCATAAGGAAAGACATATATCAATGGAACAGAATACAGAGCCCATAAATAAACCCTTACATACGTGGTCATTCGATCTGACAACAGTGCTAAGAGCACTGAATGGAGGAAAGGACAGTCTTTTCAATAAATGGTGCTGGAAAACTGAACACACCTGTTCAAAAGAATGAAGCTGGACCCTGACCTTACACCAGTTGCAAAAATTAACTCAAAATGGATCAAATAAGACAAGACACTAATTGTAAAAGCAGCAGACAGGAAAAAAACTCAAATGACCATTTGAGCCTTTTGAAAAATTATACAAAAACTGTCATAAAACAATAAAATATATTACCATACAGATGTAAACTAGACTGAGGAACTCTCTATTCTGTTATGGAGTGATAGTGAAGATATACTGTTAAGTGAAAAAAAGTAATATACACAGGCATGTGTAGTAAGCTAATTTTTTGTAAGAAAGAAGAGAATATATATACCTATATTTTCAGAAATAAACAATACAAGGATAAAAACAAAAGAACAAAGACCTAAATTTAATATCTATACTAAAACTATACCTTATACTCTACACAAACACACACGTAAATATAACTGCATAAAAACTATAAATCTTCATGACCTCGGATTTGGCAACAGTTTCTTAAATATGACATCAAAAGCACAGATGACAAAAGAAAAAAATAGATAAATTGGTCTTCATCAAAATTTAAAATTGCATCCTTGACATCCATCTTGACAATGATTTTTTTGGATTTGATACCAAAAGCAAAGGCAACCAAAGCAAAAAAACAAAAAACCAAGTGGGAATCCTCATGCAACTGCTGGTGGGAATAAAATGATGCAGTTGATGCAGAAAACAGTTTGGAAGTTCCTCAAAAAGTTAAACATGGAATTGCCATATGATCTAGCAATTCTACTCATAGGCATATATCCAAAAAGACTGAAAATAGGGACTCAAACAGATATTTGTACACCGTGTTCACTGCAGCATTATTCACAACAGCCAAAAGGTAGACGCAATCAAGCATCTATCAACAGATGAATGGATAAACAAAATGTGGAATACACACAATGGAATATTACTTGGCCATTTAAAGGACGAAACTCTGACACATGCTACAACATGGATGAACCTTGAGGACATCATGCTAAATGAAATTAGTCACTCACAAAACGGCAGATATTGTATGATTCAATTATATAAGACATTGAGAATTGGTAAATTCACAGGGACAGAAAGTAGAACAGAAGTTATCAGGGGCTAGTGGGAGAGGGGAATGGGAAGTCATTGCTTAATAGGTAGAGTTTCTGTTTGGGATGATAAAAAAAGTTTTGGAAATAAATAGTGGCAATGGTTACACAACATTGTGAATGTACTAATGCCACTGAATTGTACACTTAAAAAGGTTAAAACGATAAATTTAATGTGATGTATACTTTACCACAATAAAAAAAATTTTAACTCAAAATATTTAATCGAAATAATGTGTATTAAGCTTATATAAAATATCACAAACCTCAAATTTTAAATGTCAATCATATTCTAAAATAGCTAAAGGTTTAAAAAAACATAACTTTTTATATGGGTAAATCAACTGACAGAGTTTTTATGATCAAAGGCAAGTAGAACTGTGCCCTCTTCTCTCAAATTCAGTTTTGTAAATAAATGGGATTTCCAAACTAAATTACCTAGATCCTCATCTAAAGCCCAATTAGCTAGGTTTTCTGGATTACTCAAGCCTTTTCCTTCTGTGTTCATCTGGTAAAGCTTTTTTGGCCACTGGTAAAAGTTGTTTAGTTTAAGTCATGCTTCTTTTCACAAGCAATTTGTTGATTAAAACAGCCTGAGGTTGCCAATTGTTTTTTGGGCTTTTTTCTAATGAGATATGGAGATCATCTGGATCCCCTAATTATCCAAGCCACACTTTCCTCTTTTTCCTTATAAACAAATAATCAAGAACAAGCTCTATCTATATGAAGAGTTCCGTGATGCAAGATTCACTAGAAAGTTCTTGATTCTTCCAATATCAGGCAGCTCTTCGGTATTTATCTTTTCTTTTCTTTTTTTTTTTTTTGCAGTACGCGGGCCTCTCACTGCTGTGGCCTCTCCCGTTGCGGAGCACAGGCTCCAGATGCGCAGGCTCAGTGGCCATGTCTCACGGGCCCAGCCGCTCCACGGCATGTGGGATCTTCCCGGACTGGGGCACGAACCCATATCCCCTGCATTGGCAGGCGGACTCTCAACCACTGCACCACCAGGGAAGCCCAGCTCTTTGGTATTTACGTATAACAAAGTAGCTAACACTTTTTAAGTGTTACTTGTTTGTTGGGGAGACAAAGTTTGTCCCACAGGTCCAAAAATTGTGATATGTAACTGTGCTGGTCCTACAACGCTTGTGCTACTAACACCACACTCATTTTGAAATTTCATATACTGTATCCCTTGGAATGGGCCAGGTTATGCTGCAATAACAACCTCTACAACTCAGTGTTTATCACAACATACATTGATTTAACAACTCATGCAAAATCCTCTGTGAATTAAGGTGACTCTCTAAGGCAGCTGTCCTTTATGCATTGGCTCAGCATTCCAAGCTGCTTTAATCTTATGTTACCTCCCATATTAGCAAAACAGAGGGAGAAGGCATAGCACTGCTCACCTTTGCTCACATTACATTTACCAAAAACAGCCACATGGCTGCACCTAACTTCAAGGCAATAAGGAACACAACCCTCAGAATGCCTCAAAATAAAGGAGCAGTAACAAGGCTTATCACATTAGTACAAGGTGAAATAAGGCAGTCTCTTTGTCTCGACCCATGTTACTATTTCCCTCCAATCTCTGTTCAGGGCTAATTTCATGGTCATGTGATCTGTGCAGTTACAAAGGGCTCCATGCTCCGAAAGACGCTGTGCTTGGTTTAAAGCTCTCCTGTCACCAACTTGAAATTCTTAATAATTTTATCTTTGAATCTGTGTTTCGTAGTGAAGCCTAATAGGACAATGGAACATGCACAGGAGCAGGAGATATATGCAAAATGTATACCTTGCCATTCGTTTCCACCTCATTCTCATATAGATTTGGTGATGTCCCGTGAACACAGAATATCGGTGGAGCCATGATATGTGGGGAGTTCAGCAAGACTCAATGTGAATATTAAGTAAGCATGTTGTCTACAACTAAGTAAGCAAGGGTACTAACAGACCAAGAAGCCACATTTTGTTTCAACCATAACTTGCTTCAAACACAGAGGAAAGGCAATGGAATTCTAAGAAACATGTATGATCAAAAAGCCTATCATGTCTTTTCTTACTCACGTTACTTCCCTGTATTAACCAACCACTTATGCTGAAAGTGACAACACAGAAGGAAAGGGAAAGATAGAGCAAGCCACAGATCCTTTTCCTTTCAGTCCTGCCAAATCAAAGGTAAAGACTGTTGGTAGAATGTGCAAGTATAAGAAATGAAATAAAAACAGCGAGTAAGTTTTGTGCAGTGTTTTCCCTGTTCTGGTAAGAATGAAATGTATATGTACAAGCTATGAAATTTGAGCAATTCCACGTAAGAGTTAAATAATCATATATTTGCATTTAAATCTGGCATTGCAAAATACAAAGTTGAACAGTAAAATTCATGCTTATTTAACAATTTTAATGTTCTTTATTTACAATGACATTAAAAAGGAAATAAAACAAGCTGAGAGTAAGATCAAAGAAGAAGGAAAAAAACGATGTTTTTGTAACTTTAACAGCACTTTTTTTCCTGCGTTTTGAACTAGTGACCCTGCATTTTTATTCTGCACTAGGCCCTGCAAATTATGTAGCTGTGCTTTTATTTGCTCAGGTAAAAAAATATAAATCTGGAATTAGTTTTAACAAAGACTGATTTTCAACATTCACATATAAGGTGCTCAGTTAAAAGCTGGAGATACAAAGATAAATAATAGGCTCATGTCTAAAAGGGGAGATAGTCATATAAACAAATAATGACAATATTATGTGACACATGCTAAGGAAACCCTGAGGAAAGAACCGAAGAAAAAGGCTTCTACATGGAGATAATATTGAGCTGAGAAAGAATTTCTCACTTAAGAGAAGGAGTAAGACAAGATTTGTATGTACTAGACAAAATATATTTCTAAAACTCTGACAGGTTTTTTAGGATGTAAAATAGCATGCATAATGATGAATACAGGAGATGAACTGGGAATGTAAATTGGTACACATATTTGTACACCAACTCAAGTTTAGACTTTAGCAAAGAGAAGCCATAGATGATAAGCAGAAGAGTAGCACAATTTCTGCTTTAGATTAACTTCTGCAGAACAGGAAGACAGAGAAGAGAGGAAAAGGAGATGTCACTGAAGTAAACAAGAACAGTTATCAATAATAGTAAAAAGTATTAAAAGGTTATTTAGGGGCTTCCCTGGTGGCGCAGTGGTTGAGAGTCCGCCTGCCAATGCAGGGGACACGGGTTCGTGCTCCAGTCCGGGAAGATCCCACATGCCGCGGAGCGGCTGGGCCCGTGAGCCATGGCCACTGGACCTGCGCATCCCGAGCCTGTGCTCTGCAACGGGAGAGGCCACAGCAGTGAGGGGCCCGCGTACCACAAAAAAAAAAAAAAAAAGGTTATATAGGGCCTTAACACAAGCAATTTTAGTGGGATTGCGGAGAGGGAAAAGTTGTGTTAAAGTTAAATGGGTTTCTTCCCAGAAGATGCTTCAATATCCTAATAAGCACTGTAAATCTCTAAAAGTGAGATCTAATTTGCAACATTTCCCAGATTTATTTGACTAAAGAAACATTTTTTGCCAGGACCACCTATCAGCATCTCAAAGGACTGTGAGGAACACAAGTTTTATAACATTGTTCTATGAAACAGAAGGCCAACACTGACTGAGAAAGGCAGAGGGCAGTAGAGGGCTTAAGGCCAGGGTAAAACAATACTATGTGAGAAACAGGAAAGAAATCTGACTAAAATACTGCCCAACTGTGTTAAAGACCTAACTACATATATAACACACCAGTCTACTAGTTTATACAATTTACAGATATTTAAGTTCATACTGGGTAGGGGACTGACAGAATGAATATTTCAATAGAGTAAGCAAACACAACAGTAATGGTACTGGTGAGGGGGAAGGATAAAGCCCCAAAGAGGTTATATACAAAGAGATTAGGGATAGATGAGAAAACTAAAGAAATGAGAAAGATGCACATACAGATATTAAGGAGATTTTGGTCAGAAGTAGAACCATTTTTGAACCATATGAGTAGGTGTGTCAAGGAAGGTAGAGTTGAATACCACTGGAATACAGAAATCAAGGAAAAATAAAGTTAAGATGTTAGGTAACCTTCAGTATTATGCTTCCAACTGCCTGATATGACATCAAAAATTATACCAAAGTATCAGTGAACATAAGGGAGTGACACAGAGGTTCCTAGATTGAAATAACAAAGTCAGGTAAGAAACAGCCAGTAGGGCACCAGTCTTTTTTTTTCTTTGGATTTTTTAATTTAATTTTATTTATTTTTTTATACAGCAGGTTCTATTAGTCATCGATTTTATACACATCAGTGTATACATGTCAATCCCAATCACCCAATTCATCACACCACCAACCCCACCACCCTGCCGCCTTTCCCCCTTGGCAGTATGACACCAGTCTTAAAAGAAGAAGAATTTTAGAGGAGTATAGAAGAATAGACAGACACTATATAGAAAAACATGGGTCTGGTTTTCTGGCTTTGAGGAAGGAGGTGTGAAGGGAACAAGCTACAAACCCCCTAGAGGATTCAGAATAATGGCTCTCAATCATTTTTCTAACCCATCTGAGAAACAGAATACACGGCCAACAGAAATAAAGAGGAACACAAGAATGGGAGGTGGGAAAGGCTAGCTGTGAGTGGTTTAAAAGACCTTCCAAAGTGATTATGAAACACCTTCCTAAGGAGGTGTACCTCTCATATAATGAAAATCACTGGTTTAAAACTGGTACTATCACAGAAAGCTTAAATACAAGTTCCAAACACTAACTACTTTTTACCTGTATGACAGAATTCAAGACACTGTCTCATACCATAAGTTCCTACAAAAAGTCCTGGAGCCCTTACAAAGTTTTCAATTTAAAAAAAAGATTTGTTTAAATAGACATTTCTCCAAAGAACACATTCAGATGGCCAAGAAGCACATGAAAAGCTGCTCAACATCACTAATTATTAGAGAAATGCAAATCACAACTACAATGAGGTATCACCTCACAGCAGTTAGAATGGGCAGCATCAGAAAATCTACAAACAACAAATGCTAGAGGGTGTGGAGAAAAGGGAACCCTCTTGCACTGTTGGTGGGAATGTAAATTGATACAGCCACTATGGAGAACAGTATGGAGGTTCCTTAAAAAACTAAAAATAGAATTACCATATGACCCAGCAATCCCACTACTGGGCATATACCCAGAGAAAACCGTAATTCAAAAAGACACATGCACCCCAATGTTCACTGCAGCACTATTTACAACAGCCAGGTCACAGAAGCAACCTAAATGCCCATTGACAGATGAATAGATAAAGAAAATATGGTACATATACAAAATGGAATATTACTCAGCCATAAAAAGGAATGAAATTGGATCATTTGTAGAGACGTGGATGGATCTAGAGACTGTCATACAGAATAAGTCAGAAAAAGAAAAACAAATATCATATATTAATGCATATATGTGGAACCTAGAAAAATGGTACAGGTGAACCAGTTTGCGTGGCAAAAATAGAGACACAGATGTAGAGAACAAATGTATGGACAACAAGGGGGGAAAGTGGTGGTGGGGGATGGTGGTGTCATAAATTGGGAGACTGGGATTGACATACATACTCTAATATGCATAGAATGTATAACTAATAAGAACCTGCTGTATAAAAAAATTAAATAAAATTTAAAAATTTTTTAAAAACAGGTTTGTTTTGAAGATACAGTATCAGCTAATATATGCCTAACATGCCCATTCATTTATCTTTTCAAATCTGTAAAGTTAACAGTCTTGCAGTATTTCCACTTTATATATTAATGAGGCACCCTGAGTGTATGACTTGCCTAAAATGACACAAATGGGATTGGTTTATGACAAAAAAGAAGAGACATATTTTTTGGTTCAATACTTAGGCACTAAGGTATGTCCTTAGGCTAAACCAGCAGTTCTCAAACTTTCTGACCTCAGGATGCATTTATACTCCTAAAAATTACCAAGAATCCCAAGAACTTTTGTTTATGTAAGTTATAGCTATTAACACTTACATCATTAGATATTAAAACTGAGAAATTTTTCAAATACAAAATACACTATTAACTCATTCTATGAGGCCAGTATTGCCTTAATACCAAAACCAGACTAAGACGTTACGAGAAAACTATACACCAATGTGTCTTACGAATACAGATGCAAAATCCTCAACAAAATACTAGCAAACCAAATCCAACAACAAAAAGTTATACACCAGGATCAAGTGTATTCTATACCAGGAATGCAAGGTTGGTTCAATATGAAAATCAATCAATGTAATACACCATATTAATAAAATAAAGGACAAAAACCACACAGTCATCTCGAGTGACACAAAAAAAGCATTTGATAAAATCTAACGCCCTTTTACAATAAAAACACTCAACAAATTAGGAATCAAAAGAAACTTTCCTCAATCTGACAAAAAACCCACATGTGACATCATACTTAATGGTGAAAGACTAAACGTTTTCTCCCTTAAGAACAGAAACAAGGATATGTTGTCTTCACGTTTTTTTTAACATTTATCTATTTATTTATTTATTCATTTTGGCCGCGTGGCTTGCAGGATCTTAGTTCCCTGACCAGGGATTGAACACGGGCCGCAGAAGTGAAAGCACCGAGTCCTAACCACTGGACCTCCAGGGAGTTCCCTGTTGTCTTCACTTCTCTTCGACACTGTACCAGCCAGGGCAATTAGGCAAGAAAAAGAAATAAAAAGCATCCAGACTGGAAAAGAAGAAGTAAAACTATCTATATTTGCAGATGACATGATCCCATATGTAGAAAATCCTAAGGAATCCTCAAAAAACCTGTTAGAGCTAATAAATTAGTCCAGCAAGATTACTATCCAAGATCAATATACAAAAATCAATTCTATTTCTACATACTAGCAATGAACAGTCCAGAAGTGAAGTCAAGAAAACAATTCCAGGGCTTCCCTGGTGGCGCAGTGGTTGGAGTCCACCTGCCGATGCAGGGGACATGGGTTCGTGCCCCGGTCCGGGAAGATCCCACATGCCGCAGAGCAGCTAGGCCCATGAGCCATGGCCGCTGAGCCTGCGCGTCCGGAGCCTGTGCTCCACAACGGGAGAGGCCACAACAGTGAGAGGCTCGCGTACCGCAAAAAAAAAAAAAAAGAAAAGAAAACAATTCTATTTACAATTGGTACTGTAAATTATACCTCAAAGAAAAAGAAAAAGAAGAATACACTATTACACATTCCAATACCATCAAAGTAATAACAAAAGAAGTACAAGATTTTCTTCAAAAATTGACAAGTGTTTCCTAAAATGCACACAGAAATGCAAGGGACTCAGAACAGCCAACAATCTTGAAAAGGAAAAGTTAAGTTGGAGAACTCACAACTTCAACTTCGATTTCCCAATTTCAAAACTTCTACAAAGCTACAGTAATCAAGACTGGGTGGTGGGAATTCCCCGGTGGTGCAGTGGTTAAGAATCCTCCTGCCAATGCAGGGGACACGGGTTCGAGCCCTGGTCCGGGAAGATCGCACATGCCGCGGAGCAAATAAGCCCGTGTGCCACAACTACTGAGCCTGCGGTCTAGAGCCCACGAGCCACAACTACTGAGCCCATGTGCCACAACTACTGAAGCCCTCACGCCTAGAACCTGTGCTCCCCAACAAGAGATGCCACCGCAACGAGAAGCCCGCGCACCACAAGGAAGAGGAGCCCCCACTCGCCACAAATAGAGAAAGCCCGCGCACAGCAACAAAGACCCAACGCAGCCAAAAATAAATAAATAAATAAAGGGAAAAAAAGGAAAAAAGACTGGGTGGTACTGGCATAAGGACAGACATACAAATCAACGGAGAATCCAGAATCAATTGAGAAGCCAGAAACAAACAGAGACTTTTACGGTCTATTGATTTTCAACAATGACACCAAGATCATTCAACAAGGGAAAGAATAGTCTTGTCAATAAATGGTGCTAGGATAACTGGATAGCCACATGCAAAAGAATGAAGTTGGACCTCTGCCTCACACCACATTCAAAAATTAACTAAAAATGGATCAAAAACCTAAATGTAAAAGCTAAAACTATAAAACTGTTAGAAAAAAACACAGGTGTAGATCTTTGTAATTTTGGCTTATATCTCTTGGATATGACTCCCAAAGCGCAAGAAGAAATAGATAAATAGGACTTTATCAAAATCTAAAACTTGGGTGCTTAAAAAAACATACTCAAGAAAATGAAAAGAATTAAATGGCAGTTCCTCAAAAACTAAACATAGATTTACCACACGATCCAGCAATTCCACTTCTGGGTACATTTCCAAAGAACAGAAAGCAGGGACTCAAACAGATATCTGTACACCCACAGCCACAGCAGCAGTATTCACAATAGCCAAAAGGCAGAAGCAACCAAAGTGTCTATCAACGGATGAATGGATAAACAAAATATGGTATATAAATACAACAGAACATTATTCAGCCTTAAAAAAGAAGCAAATTCCGACACATGCTAAAACGTGGAAGAACCCTGAAGACACTGTGCTAAATGAAGTAAGTCACAAAAGAACAAATATTATATGACTCTAATTACATACAGTAGTCAAATTCATAGAAACAGAAAGTAGAATGATGGTTGCTAGGGGCTGAGGGGAGGGGGGAATGAGGAGTTACTGCTTAAGGGCACAGAGTGTTAGTTTGGGAAAAAGGAAAAAGTTCTGGACATGGATGGTGGTGATGGTTGCACAACACTGTGAATATACACTTAAAAATGGTTAACATGGTAAATTTTATGTTATATATATATTTTGCCAAATTTTTTAAATTTAAAAAAAGAAAATGAAAAGATAACCCACAAAATGGGAGAACATTTTTGCATATCATTTATCTGATAAGGTTCTAGTACGTAGAATATATAAAGAACTCTTACAATTCAACAATAAAAATAATCTAATTTTTTTTAATGAACAAAGGATTTAAATAGACATTTCTCCAAATAAGATATACAAATAGGCAACAGACACATGAAGAGATGCTTAACATCATTAGTCATTAGGGAAGTGCAAATCAAAACCACAATGAGATACCACTTCACCAGCTAGGATGGCAATAATTTAAAAGACGGACAATAACAAGTGTTGGTGAGGATGTGGAGAAATTAGAACCCTCATACATTACTAGCGAAAATATAAGATGGTGCAGCCTCTCAGGAAAATAGTTTGGCAGTTCCTCCATAAAGTTAAACATAAATGTATCAAAACAGTCAGCAATTCCACTCCTGGGTATATATCCAAGAGAAATGAAAACATACATCCTCACAAAAACTTTTACATGAATGTTCAAAGAAACATTATTCATAATAGCCAAAAAGTGGAAATAACCCAAATGTCTATCAAATGATGAATGGATAAACAAAATGTGGTATCTCTATAGAATACATTCCACAGAATGTAGTATTATTCAGCCATAAAAAGGAATGAAGTGCTAATACATGATGTATTATGGACGAACCTTGAAAACATTATGCTTAGTGAAAGAAGCCAGGCACAAAAAGCCACATGTTATATGACTCTATTCACATGAAATATCCAGAATAGGCAATTCCAAAGACAGAATGAGACAGAAAGCAGTTTAGTGGCTGCCAAAAGCTTGAGGTGGGGGGGGATGCAGGGTGATTGCTAATGGGCACAGGGTTTCTTTTGGTAAGATGAAAATGTTCTGGAATTAAACAGTAGTGATGGTTACATAACCTTACGAATATACACTGAACTGCAAGCTTTTTTTTTTTTTTGGTCACGTAATGCAGCATATGGGATCTTAGTTCCCCAACCAGGGATCAAACCCGTGTCCCCTGCATTGGAAGCGCGGAGTCTTAACCGCCAGACTGCCAGGGAAGTCCCTGAACTGCATGCTTTAAAAAGGTGAGTTTTATGGTACTGTAAATTATATCTCAAAGAAAAAGAAAAAAAGAATACACTATTACACATTCCAATACCATCAAAGTAATAATGTTTTCACATTTATCTATCACTCTACATTCCAGATGAGAAAATGAAAGGGGAAAAGGTAAATATCTTCTTAATATTACTATGAAAACAGTTACGACTCAGAGACCTCCAAAAGGTCCCCAAACATAGTTTGAATACCGCTGACCTAAACTAACCCTCAGCACAAGACTGGAGCTATTTATAGTTAAAGACCAATCAATTTTAATGTTAATTAAATTATTTAAACTACAGTGTACAGCTGAGACTGACAAAATGCAATCAGATTTCATTATCATCTTAATTCATACTTTATGTTCTTAACAAAACATTTTTTGACAACCTATGCGACTATACTGAATTTAACATCCTCTGCATACTAAATTTTGACAACCTAAGCTTAAGGTGCAACATAGTATAGTGGTTAAGAGCTCTAACTCTAGACTCAGACACCCTGAGTTCAAATCCTGGCTCAGCAGCAAACTAGCTCTGAGATCTTATCCAAGGTATTTAGTCTTTCTGCAGCTACTTTCCTCACCTATAAATACTAATAATATAAAAGGAGTTGTTGCGAGGGCCGATGAATACCTCTAAGATCTTTAGCAATAAATTAATACATAGTAACTATGCAGTAAGTTACCTATTATCATTGTAAATCAAATACCCATTTAAAACAACCAGATTATTGTGTGTCTTACAAAATACCTAATTTTTGAAAATATAGATTGCTTTGTATAAAGATCAGTAGGACTTTGCTCATCTTTACTGATGAACACCGAGCTTGTATGAATCCTGCCTCTGCTTTCCAGCCCACATTCCCCAATGCCCTGTTATTGCTTTCCAGTGGTAAACTAGAAAGCAGTCAACTAACCCAAGCCAAGGAGTGAAAACACTTCCTGTGTAACCATAACAAGGTGATTTCTCCCAGAGTTATTTTTACCTCAAAAGACTCCTCTAAGAAATTAAACATTCTTAGACAATAAGACTTGGATCACAGGATCCTCAAAGAACCAGTCTGGAATACAGCAACCAGAGAGAGGAGAAGAGAGCAGCATACAAAAGATGGCTTGACTATCCAATGAAAACAAGGGTAAATCTATTGATGGAGAAGCCAAGGAGAAAGAAATACTAAAAGAGGAATCAAAAAACATAATTTTAATTACAGCTCAACCACTATCCCACTTGGTGATCTCACTTTACACGATAAAAATCCAAAGGTCTTCATTTAACATACACAATAATCTTCACAATCTTCCAGGTACTTCAAACCATTTCTCTCACCACTCTATCCATAACTCCTCAATTCATACCACACTGAATTTCTCACTCTCCCCTAAACACCAAGCCCTATTACAACTTACCACCTTCACACACATTATTCCTTTACTTTGGAATGGCCTCCAGTGTATCCCCTTCTCCACCTAGAAAACTCCTACTCATCCCTCAAGAGCCGGCTTCTTCCCTCCGAACTCCCATAATCTAGTGTGTTGCAATTTACCTGTACATATTACATGACTGAGTTCCCTGAAGCAAGAGGTTGTCTTCAATAATTTTATATCTCTAAAACCTAGCAATGTCTAGCATAAAGTACAAATGCAGATGTTTGAAGAAATAAATGATTAAATGATGAATGAACAAGCAACCTTAGGCAGTTTCTCCTATAAAATTGGGAGAACACTTGATACATCTGAGAAGCAACATGACATATATAATAGGAAGAACGCACAGAGCTGCTTTCAATCTTTCTAACTCTATGCTCTTATGCAAATTAACCTGAGTCAGAGATTCCTCATTTATAAAACAGTTTTCATAGGGTTGTTACACTGAACAAGTGAAAAAAATACATAAACATGTCTAGCACAATGCCTGAAACAAAACAGGTAAATCTTAGTGTAAAAAAATTCTAATTTACTTAGTTCAGTGTAATTAATCTTAATTCCTCTAAGAAGAAAAAAGTCTATATCCTGCTTTACTCCCCTTGCCTATTTGTCTTTCTAGAACTGTTCTTTTTTAGAACATATTTCTATCTGCAGTAACAATCAACTGAATTCAAGCACTTGTAGTTTATGTTAGGAAGTAACACATCTCACTGAATTTGTTATATCAAAATGGTCTTTTTTTAAGGATAAACAAAATTTACTGGCATCAGCATTTACAGGTAAGTCTTATTTATAGTTTCTCTGAAACCAGAAACTTTCTGCAGAAATAAAATTCATACACCTTTGTCTACACAAAGATCCTGATTTGACATTATATGAAGAACACAACATAATTAATCCTGCTTATTGTGCATGTCAAGGTTAACTTTGAGGTCAAAAAGAGTCATCCAATTACTCTTACTAAAATGACTCTACTCTGAGAACTAATAAAAATTCTCTTTAAACAGCTTTTTATTAATCAGGCATTTACAATTACAAATAAAAATTTTTATTTTAAAAGGTCTGAAATTATAATGTAGACACTATACTGTTCCAGCTACATTAACTAAAACTAAATGTAATTCTAGATGTGATTTAGGATTTACAATATTGAACTAAACTTATGTGCATCATAACATCTTGTTAGTTTATCTGTATTACTAACAACTTGACCTAGGACAATGAAAAGACTTTAATTTCCTTTTTGTATTTAGATATTTGCTAGACTTAAAACACTAAATGTCAATAACTTTCACTTCCGCTTCTGTATTATTTCAAGGAAGCTTTATTTTTTCATTTTCCACACAAGTCAAATGAAAAATTACAACCAGCAGGAAAATTTATCTAAAATAGCTCTTTTTAAAAAAGTAACTATTTTGTTTGTATTAAATATCATCTTTTTAAAGCATAAAACAACTTAAAATTCTTATCTTCCCCAAAGTATACGGTTTTTAAGAAGCACTCTTTAAAATTTGTTTATAAAAGGATCGTAATACACTAGACACTAGTGAATTCATTAATTATCTTAAGCACAGTTTTCTAAAAGAATATTTCAAAACTTTATAAGTTGTGACTAATCAGTACTAGGATGCAATATAGTGCAGCAATTTCTAAGGAGACATACAGCGTTCTGAGCCTAAAACAAATTTCAGCGTACATTTTACTCATATACAGAACACGCTGATAGTAACAACAACAAAAAAAACTTTTAAAAAAAACCATCCTACAATTCACCACCTTGATACGGCATTCTCTCTAAATTATCATAACCAGTTGCAATTATCCAATTTTATTAGCTAATAGTTCTCATTATTTTAAAAACAGAAAAAGGATATGTTCCGTTTCACCAAGTGTTACACATTTCGCTACTACAAGACTGGATGGGGGGGCGATCTTTGGAAACAAAAGGTAACCTGATCCGCTCCAGCTAATTATTAAATGCATGCCAACAATACACAATTCGAATTGCACTTCTGGACACTAAGGAGATCACAAAAGGGAGTAAAACGTCAAATGTGTAAGGAACTACTTTTGTGTGAAAAATGTATCGAAACGAAGAAACATGGTATACCGAAACTAAGACCTCGCGCAAGGTACAAAATTCATCTGATTAAAAATCTGATAATCTTCTAAAAAGAAAGTATTTAATCAACGTTGTTAAAATAACACTAATTCACCACATTCAGGTACGACTTGAAATCCCGATGATGTCTTTCTTTCAGGTCTAAATATCTCATTCTTTTGCAATCCGTATACCAGAAGGACCTGAAACCTCTCGCGGAGGCGTACAACACACTCGGCGAGTGCTGTCTGTTTACAAATACGAATCTCAGTTTCCCACGTCAAAAGCGTTCATTACCACCATTCAACCGGGGGGCGGGGGAGAGAGAAGGCGGGCGAGCAAGAAGCGATATCCTCACAGACATCTCTACGTTCTCTCCTCCCGACAAGGGCGAGCCCGGAAAAAAATGTTTATTATGTATTATATGCGTGTTTGTGTATTTACATGTTATATACGTACGTCTATATCTAAGCAGGGGTGAAAGAAAAGGCACACATGACAAGGAATCATACTGGACCCCAGAAAATGTTCACTCCTATCCCGTTAACTCAAAATCCGCTGCCCGGGTCTACAGGTTTCAGCTCAGGGGCCGAGCGCCCCAGCCTCGCTGTGGAGTTCGGCCCCAAAGCTCCCCGATGCCCTCCTCAGGAAGCCCAGGCCGCCGCCCCTACCTCCCTTATCTCTGCCTTCCCCTGGGACACCCGAAGCGCATTCCGGCAAAGAAAGAAGTGTCAGGCCCCAAGAGGACGGCTGACACGGGCTCGGGCCGGGCCCGCGACACCTGCGAGCCGCAGCACCTGAGGGCGAAGAGGGGGCCGCCCGGCCTGCCCCGAGCACACCCCCTTGGGCGCCGGGTGCTGCGCCGCGGCCGGAACCTCCGTACCTGCGAGGCCCGCGAGCTACAGGCGCGCGCGGCGCCTCCTCATCTCAGTGGCTCCCGCTCCGCCTCCGCCTCCCGCTGCCGCCGTCACTGCCGCCGCCGCTGGAGGCCAGGACACGACGAGCTCAGGGCACCACCGCCATGTCCGCCGCGCCGCGAACTGCATTGTGGGGGGGAAGGGATGGGGAGGGGGAGGAGAGAGGGGGAGAGAAAGAGGAGGACCCGCTGAGGGGAGGGGGCCGAGAGAGAAGGGGAGCCGGGGGAGAGGGGGAGGGGAGAGAGGGACGGAGCCCCGAATGGAGTCCTGACCCGGGCAGGGGTAGGGAATAGATGCGCAGGAAACCCCGGAGAAGAGGCGCAGAGGGAAGAGTTTGGGGGTGCCCCCTCCCTCCGTTTTGGGGTCCCCTGGGCACTGGTTAAACCGGGGTGGGGGGTAGTAAACACCAATGGGGGTGGGGCTACGTTCGGGGCCTTGTGGTAGAGACGGCGAACAATGGGGAGGAGGGAAACAACGCCGAGGTGAGAGGGCAGCGCACTCACACTCACGCTGAGGGAAGGGGCGAGCGCGCGAGGACACTCTTTAGCCCGCGGAGAGGGGGCGGGGCCCTCTAGCGCTGGGGGAAGGTTGAAGTCACAACGGGCTCGCAGGGAGGGGCGGGGCCACCGAACGAGGGTCGCGAAGTCCATCTCCCCCGCTGGGCCCTCCTGGGGAGCGGCGCGAGGACGCTGGCGTGCTTGAGGAGGCCGGGGTCGCGGGCACTGCCGCGCCGCTCAGGT
This sequence comes from Monodon monoceros, assembly GCF_005190385.1. NCBI lineage: Eukaryota > Metazoa > Chordata > Mammalia > Artiodactyla > Monodontidae > Monodon > Monodon monoceros. The sequence continues at coordinate 137,405,475 of NW_021703774.1, read as the reverse complement.
TGGCTTCCTGGGCTGTGGACCTCCCTACGGAGGCCCCCAAGCGGGAAGAGGGCCCGAAAGCCGTCCCCCAGGGGAAGGAAGCCCCGGCCTTGGACGTGCACCTCTGAGCCTGGCTTACAGAACTGACCCGGCCCGCGCCTCCGCGGACCCTTGGCGGCTAGAGCGGGCTTCTGAACACCAGCGAGTAGGTAGACAGGGGAATCCTCCCGGGCCGCCCCACCATTCCCCGCCTATTCACTTTGCCACCAGCCCACCGAAGCTGGAATCCTTTTCTTTTAAAGTGCAGCCAATTCTGGAGTTAAGGAGCTCGAGAGAAATCACAAGAGTATCCCACCCTCCACCCCGGTAAAAGATTTAAGAAATCATTTATTTAGTTTCACGTGGGTTTGGAATCAACTACCATCCATGAGCCTTCTCCCCCTCTTGCTTTTAATGTAGGTTCCTCCACATAGTAATTAAAAGTCCCGATCGGAAAGGATAGTTTGGTTAATTTTTTTTAAGATCCCAGCCTTGGAGATTATTCAACCACCCTCTAACCTCAAAGCTGGACAAGTCACACAACTACAGTCCTTGCATTTGACACATGCTGAGGCAGGAAAAGGATATGATAGGTTGGACGTGGGGGAAAATGCAAAATCTTAAGTCTTTACAAGATGCTGCCTTATAAAATTTCTCATGATGTGACTCAGAGGCTGGGGCCTGTAAAAGTTTACAGAAGGCCTCTCTGCAGAATCCGTCTTCTTTGCACCCCAGAACTGGATATTTCTTATTTGTGTATTTATGCCTACATGAATCTGAAGCTTGGTGAGAAGGGACCACTAAGTGCTAGTCACTGAGCTAGGGAGTTCACATATTTTACCATTTAATTCTTATAACAGGGAATTCCCTGCCGATCCAGTGGTTAGAGCTCCGCTTCCACTGCAAGGGGCTCGGGTTCCATCCCTGGTCAGGGAACTGGGATCCCAAAAGCGGTGTGGCCAAAAAAAAAATTAAAACAATCCCATGAGGTCCGTGCTACTGCTCTCATTTATAAATGAGAAAATTAGAGCTCTGAGAATTAAGTATCAATACATTTTACTCCACCTGTCTCATGCCAGGGCGCTCCAGTGTAGTGCGTACAGTAGTGGATTTCAAGTCAAAAGAGCTCTACCTGGCTTCAGCACTTATCAGTTGTTTGACTTTGGCCAAATACACCCTCTGAGTTTCTTTATCTGTAAGTTTTCAACGGCAGAATACCTACTTGACAGAGAGGATGTAAGGAAAGTAGCAGGTCCCAAATTTAAAGCCTGTAGAGACATTAAGATGATACTAACATCTTAGTTGCAGAGGAGAGCATGTTAAATTCCACTTGAGTGAGGGTTTAATGGAAGAGGTAGAAGCTGAACCTTGGAGGTTTGCCTACTATGTGCCGGACACAAGTCAGTGATTTGGAGAACATCATTTTGTCTAGAGTGTACAGAAGATAATGAGTCTGAAAACAAAGGCTGGGGCCAGACTGAGAATCCCAGTGCCTCTCTGCTCTTATCCCTTCCAGCTAATGCTCTTCTACCACCTTTCCTATTCCTCAAGATCCAGCTCAACTCCTACCTCCTTTATTAAATCATCTTGATCACCACCCCTGCACACATCGCTGAATGTGATTCCTCCATTCTCTGAATCCCTACACATTACTTTTATGAGTCTGACTCCAATAAATTATCAACCTGAGTGCAAATACTTAGCATGTGTATTCCTTATAATGCCTACGTACTCATTGAATGGAATTTTGGCAACTATACTCTTGCTTATCATCACAATAGAACACACGTATAGAGCAAGTATTTCTACGCAAAAAACGAGGGAACTTAGGGTATAAGAGACTTAATTAGTGGCCAGGGTCATACAGTAAGTCACAGGCAGGCCTAGAATACCAGTTCTGTGTTCTTTCCATTGAATCACCAACATCTTAATGAGAAATTAAATGGTAAATATCTGACGGCTCTGTATAAATACACTAAGGACTTGTATCTGATACTGCGCTGTATATATATACTAAGGACTTATATCTGATACTTGCAAGGAAGACCTCATGATTGTGGTTAAGTCTCCAAATTTAGCCTTCCAGTTCAGAAGTTCGGGGAGCTCAATTTCACCCAAACTCAGGTGAAAATTACTTACAGCAAAAATCTTATTTCATCATATGTAATGAGGAATATAATTGCCCAATGGATCAGTATTCATATTCTATTCTCTTCCTCGGTGATAGGAAAACGCAATCCAAAAATCATCATATTGGATGAAAAGGTGATTTGGTGAGTAAATTAAATCAGAACAAGAAAGGTACCTTAGAGATAAGTCTGCTGAAACCAAGATCTACTGGTAAATCATAAAGGGAACAAATCATAAAGCGCCATGTATGTTATTCAAAAAAACAGGTTTTATCCTGTAGTTAATGGGGAGTTACTGAACATTCATAAGTAAGGGAGAGATATGATCAGATCTGCTAAAGTTTTTTTTCTGAGGCTCCTTTTTTTTCTATATACCTGACTTCTTCAAGGAGAGAGACTTCAGTGGTTGGTAACCTTTTACAGACCCTGACTGATGATAAGCTCCAGTCAAAAAGAGTCTCATAATGTGGTCCTAACCATGTCTTCTTCACCTGTGTATTCCCAGCACCCAGAACAATTCTGATGCTCAGAAAGTACCTGGAAATTGCTTGTTGACACTCTAAGTTGTCTGTAAAGCAGATGATAAGTTCAAAGTTTAAAATTATTGTGATTCTTAAAAATAGCATGCATGCGGGCTTCCCTGGTGGCACAGTGGTTGAGAGTCCGCCTGCCGATTCAGGGGACGCGGGTTTGTGCCCCGGTCCGGGAAGATCCCCCATGCCGCGGAGCGGCTGGGCGCGTGAGCCATGGCCGCTGAGCCTGCGCGTCCGGAGCCTGTGCCCCGCAATGGGAGAGGCCACAACAGCGAGAGGCCCGCGTACCGCAAAAAAAAAAAAAAAAAAAAAAAAAAAAGAAAATAGCAGGCAATACCAGAGCCTCTAAGGCTCACCTCAAAGATAGTGTAAAGGATCGATTTCTTTTTGTCTTTTTGCATTCTTAAAATTAAATAAGCTAAAATATGTTTAAATGCCTATTTCGTAGTAAACATTCAACAAAAATTAATTCCCTTTCTCCTTAAAATCAAGTTTCTTCTCAGCTGCCCCAGTGTGGATTTAATGTGCCCACAGACTCACACTAGCACATGTGAGTACTTGCTACCCATTGATTCCATTTTATTTGTTCTGAGGATTCATTGTGTGGAATTTTTAACTACAGCCATACCCTTTAGTGTACTTCCTTGAAGTGTTAAAAACGGTCTGTTGGGGCTTCCCTGGTGGCGCAGTGGTTGAGAGTCCTGCTGCCAATGCAGGGGAAACGGGTTCGTGCCCCAGTCCGGGAAGATCCCACATGCCGCGGAGCGGCTGGGCGCGTGAGCCATGGCCGCTGAGCCTGCGCATCCGGAGCCTGTGCTCCGCAATGGGAGAGGCCACAATAGTGAGAGGCCCGCGTACCGCCAAAAAAAAAAAAGGTCTGGTTTTTTTTTTTCAAGGAGGCTTTTTCTTTAATGTGCATAAGATCTGAGAGTTAGAAAAGACATTAGAGTTCATATAGTTGGATATATCAAGAACATAGATACAGGCCAGGAAATGATGCTATAATTGTAGCCTAGGACCACATTATAAGAGCCACGTATGCCATTTTTAAAAATGGCCTTTTTCCTGAAGTTAACGTCACAGAACATTTGCAAGCAAGATGATCAGACCTGCTTTCTACAGCAAAATTTACATGCTATGCAGCCCAGGTCCCAGGCACAGAAACTTGTTTTGTTATTTTTATTTTTATTTTTTAACCATACAAGCTAGTTGTATTTTATCAACAGGATGCCACGAAGGACCACAGTAAAACCAGACTGAAAAGGCTAGATCCAAGATGGTGGGCAAAGTAGGCTAAAGGTCACTGCTTTCCTTGCCTTGATTTATCTCTGTGTTTCCATACCAACCCCTGAGAGCTGAAATACACTTGCCCTGATTTATCTCTGTGTTTGTTTCAAAATACCTCCTGGTATTGGCAGAGATGCTTTGCAGCTGTATTTTAAGAGATACGTGCTTTGAGAGATATACAATGGTCAACTGCTCCTAACCAGCTTTGACTTGATCACAGGAATGTTCCTGCTCAGATGAAACATGGAGGTATCTGAAAGTTACCTTCACTTCATTACGATGCTAAGATCTCCACCCAAAGTGGGGATTTGTACTCTTCTAGGGACAGTTGGTGCATGAAAAGGAACATGAAAGACTGTGCATGCCCCAGCTGCCCATGAAAATCTCTGCTCCTTTCCTAGAGCTCTGTTGACCTGTTTGCTTAAAATTCCCTTACTCCTCTCCCTTTGGAGAGAGGTGCTTTTAGAGCATGAGCTCCCCTTCTCCATTCTCTGGCCATTGAATAAAAAAGCCTGTCTTGCTTGTACCAAACTCAGTTTCATTATTGGCAGTGTGAAGCTGAGTGAGAAAGAGCTCCCTGATAGAGCCAGGGGATCTTCAGTTCAGCTAGGGCCCCAAGAGGGGGGCCTCGAATCTAATTCGGTAACACAATTTCTGTTTGAATATTTGTACTTAATAGAGAGCTCATTTCTCCCCACATTTATCTATGCTAGATGTTAGAAGTTTTTCCTTTACTGAGCTGAAATCTTTCTACTATAATGTCTTTTTTTTTGGTAATTCTTACCTCAAGAGTAACACCATGTCTCTTTTTCTTCATATATAAAAACAAGGATGTGAACTAGATGAACTAGGGCAGGAAAAGTGTCTAAAGGTCTTTAATTCTGACATGAACTCCCTTTAAGTCAGCTATTTTACTTTCTCTAAATCAAATCTTCTCCCCCCTTTTTCTCCAAAACAAAAATAAGATCCAACTCCATTCTAACAATTTCCTTATGACCAATTCTAGTGTGTTAGGACAATCTGTACTCTGATTCATCGTTGTATCCTATAAAATGTCATGCATTCTGTCCAGAAGTAAATCTTCACATATATGGTCAAATGATTTTTGATAATGGTGCTGATACCATTCAATGGGAAAAAGTCTTTTTGACTGGGAAAATGGTGCATGGATAGTCACATTGCAAAAGAATGAAGTTGGACCCTTACCTAACACCATATGAAAAAATTAACTCAAAATGGATCTGAGACCTAAGTGTAAGACCTAAAATAATAAAACTGTTAGATAAAAATATAGGGCAAAACCTTCACAACATTGGATTTGGCAGTGACTTCTTGGATATGACACCAAAAGCACAGGCAACAAACAAAATATGGACAAATTGGACTTCAAGAAAATTAAATTTTTGTGCACAAAAGACAGTATCAACAGAGTAAAAAGGCAACCCACAGAATGGGAGAAAATGTTCACAAATCATATATCTGATAAGGAATTAATATCTACAATATAGAGAGAACTAAAACTCAACAACAAAAAAACAAACAACCTGATTCAAAAACAGGAAAAGGACCTGAATACACATTTCTCTGAAGAAGATTTACAAATGACCGGTATGCACATGAAAAGATGTTCAACATTGCCAATCATTAGGGAAATGCAAATCAAACCTATAATGAGATACCATTGTATCTCACACCCATTAGGATGGCTACTATCATAAAACAAAAAACAAAAAAACTAGAAACTAACAAGTGTTGGTGAGTATGTAGAGAAATTAGAATGCTGTACACTGATGGTTGGAATGTAAAAAGATATAGCTACTGTGGAAAACAGTATAGTGTTTCCTCAAAAACTTAAAAATAGAATTACCATATAGGAACTTCCCTGGTAGTGCAGTGGTTAAGACTCCGCCTGCCGATGCAGGAGACATGGGTTCAAGTCCTGGTCTGGGAAGATCCCACATGCCATGGAGCAACTAAGCCCATGTGCCACAACTACTGAGGCTGTGCTCTAGAGCCCGCGAGCCACAACTACTGAGCCCGTATGCCACAGCTACTGAAGCCTGCGTGCCTAGAGCCCATGCTCCACAACAAGAGAAGCCACTGCAATGAGAAGCCCGCACTTTGCAACAAAGAGTAGCTCCCACTTGCCACAACTAGAGAAAGCCCACATGCAGCAACGAGGAACCAATGCAGCCAAAAATAATTAATTAAAAAAAAAATAAAAAGACTCCACACTCGCGATGCAGGGGGCCCAGGTTCAATCCCTGGTCAGGGAACTAGATCCCACATGCATGCTGCAACTATGGAGTTGGCAAGCTGCAACTAGGGATCCCACCTTCCACAACTAAGACCAGCACAACCAAAAACAAAAATTCTAGAAACACTGACTCCTTCTTTTAAAACAAACAAACAAAAAAGAATTACCATATAATTCAGCAATTACACTTCTGGGCATATACTCCAAAGACTTGAAAACTGGGTACCAAAGAGGTATTTTACACCCATATTCATAGCAGCATTATTCACAATAGCTAAAAAGTGAAAGCAATCCAAGTATTCATTGACAGATGAATGGATAAGCAAATGTGGTATATACATGTAATGGAATATTATTCAGCCTTAAAAAGAAAGGAAATGCATACCTAGGAATAAACCTACCTAAAGAGGAAATGACATATACTCAGAAAACTATAAAACGCTGATGAAAGAAATCAAAGATGACATAAACAGATGGAGAAATATACCATGTTCTTGGATTGGAAGAATCAATATTGAGACAATGACTATACTATGCAAAGCAATCTACAGATTTAATGCAATCCCTATCAAATTACCAATGGCATTCTTCACAGAATTAGAACAAAAACTTTTACAATTTGTATGGAAACACCAACAACCCCAAATAGCCAAAGCAATCTTGAGAAAGAAAAACGGAGCTGGAGGAATCAACCTCCCTGACTTCAAACTATACTACAAAGCTACAGTAATCAAAACAGTATGGTACTGGAATAAAACCAGAAATATAGATTAATGGTACAGGATAGAAAGCCCAGAGATAAACCTGCACACATATGATCACCTAATTTATGACAAAGGAGGCAAGAACATACAATGGAGAAAAGACTGCCTCTTCAATAAGTGGTGCTGGGAATACTGGATAGCCACATGTAAAAGAATGAAATTAGAACATTTCCTAAAACCATACACAAAAATAAACTCAAAATGGATTAAAGACCTAAATGTAAGACCAGACACTATAAAACTCTTAGAGGAAAAAGTAGGAAAAACACTCTTTGACATAAACCACAGCAAGATCTTTTTTGACCAACCTCCTAGAGTAATGAAAATAAAAACAAAAATAAACAAATGGGACCTAATTAAACTTAAAAGCTTTTGCACAGCAAAGAAAACGATAAACAAGATGAAAAGACAACCCTCAGAATGAGAGAAAATATTTGCAAACGAAGCAACAGACAAAGGATTAATCTCCAAAATATACAAACAGCTCACGCAGCTCAATATCAAAAAAACAACCCAATCCAAAAATGGGCAGAAGACCTAAATAGACATTTCACCAAAGAAGACATACCGAGAAGCCAGTAGGAGACTGTGATGTCGTGCCGTTGTCTGAAGATTCTTCAATCACTATGTCAAGTGACACAGATGTTTCTCTTTCTTCATACGATGAAGATCAGGGATCTAAACTTATCCAAAAAGCTAGAGAGGCACCATTTGTCCCCATTGGAATGGCAGGTTTTGCAGCAATCTTTGCATATGGATTATATAAATTGAAGAGCAGGGGCAATACTAAAATGTCTGTTCACCTGATCCACATGCACGTGGCAGCCCAAGGCTTTGTTGTGGGAGCAATGACTCTTGGTATGGGCTATTCCATGTATCAAGAATTCTGGGCAGAACCTAAACCTTAGAAGAGGAGATGCTGTCTTGGTCTTGGTGGTGCTTGCTTTAGTTAGACATCTCATATTGAGGTTATATGTTTATGTTGAAAATAAATTCTGTGGGTCGGACAATAACATGATAATTTGAATATTGGCTTCCTTTCTTGCAGGCTTGATTTGCCTAGTGACTAGTTCACTAGCTAGGTCTTTCAGGGGAGTCAGATTAGCACAAAAACATGTCACTTTTAAATGCACTTGATAGTGGTACACTGTCCACCTTCTTAAACTCTTCTGATAAAATTAGTTGTAAAGAGGACAACATGTCAAACCTGAAAATGCTCCCAGTTGCTGCAGAATATCATATGCTTTTGATGTAATGTAGGAATCCTATTTACCCCAGTTAATTTAACTCTTTCTGACTGCCTTGTGGACTGAGTACTGTTTTTAAGGTCTGGTTGGCTCTTGAAGAACCCTTTCAGAACAGTGCACGGAATACAACATTATAAACCTCCCAGCAACTATGTGTGTGTTTTTAAACCAAACCTAAAGAGCTGGTAACAGTTGCTTTGAAGTAGTGTGTTTCAGAATCATAGTTGTAAACATGAGAATAACTTAACTGTAGATCCCCGTTTAGCTGTTTTGTAATTGCAGAATTATAGTTTGCTGCTGTTATCTTAGAATAATTTTTAAATGGCATTTTGAAATAGAAGTGTGTATTTTAAGTGCTAATGCAAAGGTAAATGAAAAATACTTTTTAAATGTGTGCAGTCTGTTTATTTTCTCTGAAAGAATCATAAATGTTAAACTAAATAAATTGCCTGTAATGGAAGTGATTTATGAGCAAGCTGGATTGGTCAGACATTATACAAACTTTGGTATACTACAGAATGCTTTGTTGTACTTGTGAGATTCTCTTGTCTAACCTGAATTTACATTCCATGGTGATAACATGGTAAATGTATTGTTATTAAAGTAAGTGAACACACACACACAAAAAAAGAAGACATACCCATGGCCAACAGGCACATGAAAAGATGCTCGGCATCACTAATCATTAGAGAAATGCAAATCACAACTACAATGAGGTATCACCTCACACCAGTCAGAATGGCCGTCATCAAAAAATCTAGAAACAATAAATGCTGGAGAAGGTGTGGAGAAAAGGGAACCCTCTTACACTGTTGGTGGGAATGTAAATTGATACACCGACTGTGGAGAACAGTATGGAGGTTCCTTAAAAAACTAAAAATAGAACTACCATATGACCCAGCCATCCCAGTACTGGGCATATACCCTGAGAAAACCATAATTCAAAGAGTCACGTACCCCAATGTTCACTGCAGCTCTATTTACAATAGCCAGGACATGGAAACAACCTAAATGTCCATCGACAGATGAATGGATAATTACTCAGCCATAAAAAGGAATGAAATTGGGCCATTTGTAGAGATTTGAATGGACCTAGAGCCTGTCATACAGAGTGAAATAAGCCAGAAAGAGAAAAACAAATATCATATATTAAGGCGTATATGTGGAATCTAGAAAAATGGTACAGATGAACCTATTTGCAGGGCAAGAATAGAGGCATAGACGTAGAGAACGTACAAGTGGACATGGGGGGGAAGGGAAGGGCGGGACAAATTGGGAGATTAGGATTGTCATATATACACTACCATGCATAAAATATATAGCTAGCGGGAACGTCCTATAAAGCACAGGAAGTTCAGCTCGGTGCTCTATGATGACCTAGATGGGTGGGATGGTGGGAGGGGGGACAGGAGGTCCAAGAGGGAGGGGATATATGTATACATATAGCTGATTCACTTCATTGTAGAGCAGAAACTAACACAATATTGTCCTCCAATATTGTACTTTTAAATTATACTCCAATTTAAAAAAAAAAAGGGAAATTCTACATATGCTACAACATGGATGAACCTTAATGACACTGTGCTAAGTGAAATAAGCCAGTCACAAAAAGACAAATACTGTGTGATTCTACTTACATAACGTACTTAGAATAGACAAAATCATAGAAAGTAGAATGGTGGTTGCCAGGGACTGGGGAGAGGGGAGAATGAGGAATTACTGTTTAATAAGTATAGCGTTTCAATTTTGCAAGATGAAAAAAGTTCTGGAGATGAATGGTGGTGATGGTTGCACAACAATATGAATGTATTTAATGCTACTGAACTGTACACTTAAAATGGTAAAGTTAGGGCTTCCCTGGTGGCGCAGTGGTTGAGAGTCTGCCTGCCGATGCAGGGGATGTGGGTTCATGCCCCGGTCCGGGAGGATCCCACATGCCGCGGAGCGGCTGGGCCCGTGAGCCATGGCCGCTGAGCCTGCGCGTCCGGAGCCTGTGCTCCACAACGGGAGAGGCCACAACAGTGAGAGGTCCGCGTACCTCAAAAAAAAAAAAAAAAAGGTAAAGGTAGTACATTTTATGTTTTGTGTATTTTACCAGAACATTAAAAAATTGTTAAAAAAAAAATGACATGCACTCTGATGAGTTCTGGAGCTGCAAAGCTCTTTTCCCTCAAGGGGCTCTCAGAAATGTAAACAGGTACTGATAGAACATGATAATTGCCATAAGTTTATGTATGAGAACGCAAATAAGGGATAACTAATTTTGTCTGGGAGAGAATAATCTTTTGTTAGGAAAGAATGATCAACAAAAGTTTGGATAATAAATATTCTTGAAATATCCTTGAAGGGTGAGTGAAACAGCCATCTAAAGGAGAGGAGGAGCATTCAAGATGTAGAGAAGGAAAAGGGCAGGACATGTTTCAGGAATCTGCAAGAAGCTGGAATACTGGAGGGCAGGGTGCAAGAGATGATACTGGAGAGATGGGCAGGGACAGATCATGAGGCCTGCAATACCATGCTAAGCCCCTAGCCTTAACCTGAAAGGTAGTCCTTAAAGGGTTTCAACCAGGAGAATGATGTAGTCGTATTTCAATGCTAAAAAAATTAATTAGCAGTGGGTAGATAAGAATAGAGGAGCCAAAACTGAAGGCAGGGAAAACAGTAAGGGGATATTGTAGAAAATCAGGTGAGGGATTATGAAAGCTTGAAATAAGCAGAAGCAGTAGGAATAGAAAAAAGGACAGACCAGAGAGATGTTACAGTGATAGGATAACGAGACTTTAACGACTTATTAACTGTGTTGTGAATGGCAGAGATAAAAGTTCTCATGTAGAAGAGGTTATTCTTATCCAGGGAGGTTTCACTAGTGCCAACTCTGAACAACCAGTAGTGACTGCTGGTATGCAGTTTAGTAAAGGAGCCTAAAACTCAATCTAGGCGCAATAAGAAGGAATGATGAATTAGTAATTTCTGCCATGGATGCTGAATGGGAGAACACTAGCACATGACAGATATTCAACATTCCTATTCTCAGAGGAAACATTAAGATATACTGTGTGTTTTAAGGAATGTATATGGTGTGTTTCCATTTTTTTAAATTCAAGAACAGAAAATTAATTTTTGTTGATGGAAGACAGAATAGTTGTAATCTCTGGGTGGGGATGTAGATACAGACTGGAAAGTGGTACAGGGGAGTGTTTTAGAGTATTAGAAATTTTCTAGAGCTTGATCTGGGTGGTGGTCACGCATGCATACATCTGTGAACAACCACTGAGTTGTGCACTTAAGTTTTGTGCTTCTTGCTATATGAATCTTATATATCAATTTAAAAAAGTGAAAAAAGTGAATATGTGTTTAAGGAATGGCAAGTAGTCTGATATAGCATAGGGTAAGGAAGAAAGAAAAAGGTTAGCAGATTACTGGGATATAAAAGTTGGAGAAGTGGAATGGCAATAGATTGTGAAGGGTTTCGGGAGCCATATTAAAGAGTTTTGACTTGTTCCTACAGCTGTTGGAGAGTATCTAAAGTTTTAGATAATCCCATATCTCTGTTTTGGCTGTGCAGAGTCTACTTTGGAGAGAAAAAGGTGAAGAACAGTTTCTCTGACCCAGCTAGGATCTCAGACCCAGTATCTTCTTAGCTAAAGGTTTATCAATTTTATATCCATCCTTGTAAATCACGAAAGGGAGGGAATTCAATAATTACCTGTGAAAGTACTTGGCAAGTGACTTTAATTCAAACTTTAAATAATAAACCTAACATAACCACATTGCAAAAATCTCAAACCTAAAGAAAAGTGGCATAAACTATGGATAATCCTACTACAGTACTATTAGTATTTTGGTATACTGGACTTCCTACCAGTCTTTCTCCTTTTTTTTAAAAAAAACAGTTCACTCTTCAGGATAAGGTAGCTGGCCTATGCTGATAGCAGAGTACCAGGGACTAGGTCAGATATGGAGAAGCATAACTAAAAGTAGTCTCTGAACATATTTTGGCAGGAGCAAGGCAGAATCTAAAAGAAAACCAAATCAGAAATATGCGTCTAAAATGAGACACAGACCTACTAGAGAACGGACTTGAGGATATGGGGAGGGGGAAGGGTAAGCTGTGACAAAGTGAGAGAGTGGCATGGACATATATACACTACCAAACTAGCTAGTGGGAAGCAGCTGCATAGCACAGGGAGATCAACTAGGTGCTTTGTGACCACCTAGAGGGGTGGGATAGGGAGGGTGGGAGGGAGGGAGACGCAAGAGGGAAGAGATATGGGAACATATGTATATGTATAACTGATTCACTTTGTTATAAAGCAGAAACTAACACACCATTGTAAAGCAATTATACTCCAATAAAGATGTATAAAAAAAACCCAATAAAATGAGGAGGCAAAGGGCAAGAGTGCAAAGGGTGGAAAGGTTCAGGTGCTAGCTGCTGTAGGAGGGCAGTGTGTATACAGAAGTCCCTTTTACTGGGTGCCTACTGCACATTGTGAGCTGAATGTAGTTGCTTACAGTGTTGGACTGGATAGTTGTAATCTTGATGATTTTGTCTCATTTTCATTTAACCTTAAATCATATGCATTTCTCATGTTGTTATATAGTTTTCATAACCACTTGCATTTTAAGTTTTATTTTTAATAAAAAAATTTTAAATTAATATTTTTAAATAAAAGTTTCATTTTATTCTTTTTAACAATTTTGCTTTATTTCCTTTAACATTTTTTTACAACTTCTAAATCTTTTGTAAAATTATTTTTGACTAAGTGACTTATGTTTGTAAATATTTAGTCCCCTGTTTTCTTAAACTTTTAAAACTAAATTTTTATTTTTTTTGATTATAATAGAATTACATGCCCTTTGCAGAAAATCTGGAAAATTTAGGAAAACATAAAGAAGAAAATAACAATAACAATAGACCATACCCCACTGTCTTAAGACAATCAATCTAAACAACTTTTTGGCATATTTCCTTTCAGTCTTTTTTTTTTTAAATGCATTTTAGCATAGTTGAGATCACACTTTGCACATAATATATTTTTACTTAATATTTTATCATAAGTATTTCTCCCCATCATTAAGAATTCTTTGTAAATACAGTTTTAGCAACTGCAAAATATTATATAAGAGAAGGTGCCAGAGTTTGTTTAACCGGTCCCATATTGTTAGGCATTTAAGTTACTCCTAATTTTTTTCTATTCTAAATAATGCTTTTTGCATAAATGTATAAAGCACTATAAGATTATTTCGTCAGAGAAAATTCTCAGATGTGGGATTTCTATATCAAGTAGTGTGAAATTTTTAAAGATTCCTGATGTATACTGCCAAATTGATTTAAGAGGTTTGTCCTAAATTCCACTTCCACTATTATATGGGAGAGAAAACCAACCAAATATTTTCAAGCTTTAAAAATGATAGGCTTCTCAGAATCTCTGAGCAAAGGCTATAGTATCTACAGATATATTTTCCTTCAAAAAAAAATACTGACTGGAAACATAGACATGCCAGATTTGGGGAGAGGGGAGACTTGCCACACTTCACTTACTTTGATGTCTCTGAGAGCCTGAGAAACACACCTTCTAAATAGCTAAGTACCCCCACCTTGCAAGACAACAATATTTTAGAGAGAGATTTCCTTAAGGTTAGACAACATCAATGGAAAATCTTGCTGTGTCGCCAAAGTTCCCCAGAGAATATGACCCAAGATCACGTACCGCTTTGGAGCGTAGGCTGTCAAAGGGATCCTTGGAGGGATCACCAGTTCATCTTATATGCAGCTCTGATTTTTCTTGTTTAGACAGCCCTTGGTCCAGTTCCAGAATCCTTGCCCTGCCTTAGATCTCTCCCAACACTCCTCCAGGGGCCCTCCAGACTTCTACAACCTTGAGAGAAACCTCAAGGTTCCCCTTTGTCTCTCTGACCCATGAAGGCTTACTTGCTGTAGATCTCCTCTGCACATTCTCATTCCCTTTTCTCCTCTTGTTCTCCCTAGTCTTTCTTCTTTTCCTCCTCTCTCCTCACTTTCACTCTCCTGAGTCTTTTAAGTTTCTCTCTAAGCTTCTCTTTTAATGCTATCTTCTCCTTCTCCCTCTCCCAGTTTTCTCAAACTTTCAACCCTTTCCTCCTCTTCAACAGGGACACAGCTGACCTTCACTAGGAGCCGCCTCTCTCTGTTTTGTCCTCAGACTTCTCTCCCCCAGACTTTTCTATTCTCTCCAAATTGCACACACACCCTCAATTTTGCAGGAGTTTCTCCCAGCATTTTTCACACATAAGACAGCTTTCGTAACCCTGTTACCAAGGAATACTATTAGAAGAGCACTGTTACCCCTCTAACCCAAACATGACTTCCTTCCTTACCATAAAGTCCAAGAAAAGATCATTTATATTATGCCCATGTTTTCCTCTCTATCCAAATTAGGATACACAAGAGCACAGGTTTATAAGCCTACTTATAGTTACAATGTTTGAAATCTGAGCTGTCCTCAAAAATCTGGGACATAATGTTGCTATAAATTCCACCTATCCAGAATCCAGCTCTCAAGCAGTTTCACACGCAAGAAGAACTCTGAACATCCTCAGAGTTGTCAGGAAGTTTGTGTTCTATATATTACACTCAGACTAAAAAAGAAGCGTTCTCTTCTTTTCGTCCACTCTGGAAAACAGAATTTTGACTACATATCGAGTTAGGTCTAGCCTTCCAGATTGCTATCTATAGGTCATACATAGAGTGATTCTTTAACTGGAGATTTTATGAAAGTCACAAAAGGGTTCACTGAGAAAGACTGAGCCCACGCTCTGAAATGAGAATGTACAGTTTACCACCCATTGACTTACACGTAAATCTGTATAAAGATCTTCAAAGGTGGTTTATTAGGTTCTGGTTTAAACTTTCAGTTCTTTCTTTCTAAAAAACTTAGGGAAAGCTCTTAACCAATATGAATTCCTCAGGTCCAATTTGGACTTTACTTTTTGCACTATGCAGTTTCTGTTAATTCTCTTCTGCCTGGAGCCCTTAATCTAAATCTCCATGGATGTATTTTCTCAAGGTTCACTTTAGGTATAGTCTTAATCGATCATAGTTCTGTGGGAGTTTGCTTCCTCTAATAAGCCTGCAAAACTCTCTCTTCTTATTCCTGATTGTCCCCTGAAATGTTACTCTTTGTGAATTAGTATGGCTCTGCCTAGCTCTAGATAAAATCCTAACTTTTTATCACATGTCTTGTCTGTGTTGCATTTTCTGCCCACTTTTGCCCTCCCCTACAGTGAAGGGAGTATTTTAAACGTTTTTTGTTTCCAGAGAGAGCAACTTGCTGGTTGGAGGATTCAAGTTTAAAATGGACCCCCAGAGAAACATGTGTGGCTTGAGACATCCTGTGTAATCCAATAAATATCCACCCTACCCCCAACCCACATTTGCTGCCTAAAGCAAATGTGAGAGTCAGAGACGGGAAGGAGTTATGTTCAAGCATTTTTATGTACAGTCTTGTGCAGTCTGCACATGCTAGAGAGTTCATGCACTTTTCTCCCAGAAGTGACTTTCAACTCTTTCTTTACATGCAGTTCCAACAAGTTTGGATATCTAGTTTCCATAACTATAGCAGATCAAAATCAACAACTAGTGGGTGGGAGTTGGGGGTGAAGAATAAGTTAGTAGTGATTAAGACCACAGATTCTGGAGTCAAACTGCAGGTTTGAGTTTTGGCGCTGCCATCTCCTAGCTGTATGACTTTGAATAAGGTACTTCACCTTTTTTGCCTCAATTTCCTCATCTGCAAAGTGGGAATAATAATAGTACCTATTTCATACAGTTGTCATAAGGATTGAGTTAATATATACAAGGTGACTGCAACAGTAAGTACTATATAAGTATCAAGTAGAGTGGGTACATGTAACAGTTCTTATGAAAAGTAAAAGAAATAAATTTTTAAAAATGCCTAACATAGACCCTGGAACATAAAAGATTTCTAGAGTCCCTTGCCATTTGCTAAACATGCCTTAGGCTTGCATGCTACTAAACCTTTGCAACATGGTGCTTCCTTGGCCTGATAAGCTCTATTGCCTTTCTTTGCTGGCAAACTGTTCATTCTTCTTCACCCAGCTTAAATGCATTCTTCCCTCTGTATTCTCCCTTGGCTTCTTCAGAGAAAATGAGTCACTCCCTCTTTTTAAATTCTGTAGCACTTACTGCTGTCACCCTGCTTGATCATGTAGTGTTGTAATTACTTATTTATGAATCTTCTCCCTCACCAGACTTTATGGTCCTCCTCCATGGCTGGAGCCACATCTTATTTTCACAGCTGTCACAGTACTTTGTCCCTCAATAAATGTTTTGATGAATGTAGGAATAATAATATCGAACACACAGTGCTTAGTTCTAGGCTCTGTTCTAATGCTTTACATATATTAACTTAATCTTTAATCTTGACAACAATCCTATGTAATATTATTATCGTCTCTAACTTAAAGATAAGGTAAATGACACAAAAGCATTTATGTAATTTGTCTAGGTCACCTCAGCTACTAATTGTCAAAGCCAGGATTCAAATCTAAGTAGTTGGTGTCAGAAACCAGGCTTTTAACCAACCCAATACAAATGCCTTCCAGAGAACAAGAGAATAAACAACTGCACACAAACTTGGCTTTCCCAAAGGTCTCACTTCCTCAGGTAAATGAGCCATTCATCCAACAAATATTTACATAGTGCTTTCTATGTGTACACCACCATGTTAAACACTGATCTATAATGGCTCCCCGCTTTCTCCCATCACCCCTCCACCCAATCGCTACAACCTCCCCCCAAACTCCACTGCTCTGTGAACTTCTTTCAGTTTCTTTAATGTGTTGTGCTCTTGCTCAGCTCTGGAACCTCCACTGCAGGTTTGCCCCGCTAACTCATGCTTATCCTTCAGTTCTCAGCTTAAATTTCTTCTTTCTGCAAGCCTTACATTATCCCCCTTGAGTAAGTTATGTGCCCCTGCTCTGGGCTCCCATGGCACTTTACACTTTCCTTATCATAGTATTTGTCATACTTACTGTTCTTGCCCATTTACTTGTTTGCCTTCTGCACTAGACTATAAGCTCTGTGAGAGCAAGGACTGAATCTTATCTGGGTTATCACTGAATCTGCAGCACCTAACTTGATGACCATCACATAGTAGGTGCTTGATAAATATTTGTTGAATGACTTGACTGAAGGATGAGCATGATGAAATCTCTATGCTTAAGAAGTCTAGTTGGTGGGGGGAAAAAGGTCTTGTGGGGATACAGAAAATAAAAATAGTGTATTATGATAAATGCTATAATAGGGACACAGAGGGGAAGATTTCTATCTGGAGTAAAGTGGGAAGGGGACAGTTCAGCAGTCTTAAAGGGTAAGTGAGAGTTTATGAAAAGGAAAGAAAGAGGTCATAAGCAAGAACTATACTAGAAATTGCTTGGTTGCCTAAGTGGCTAAACCATTTTTCTGCGTGTCTAAAAAGAACATTAATCTAAACTTAATCCTACAACTGATTAATCTAATCTAATCTAATCTAATATGAGTTTGGAGGCAATATGCAATAACTCAAAAGGCAATATGATGAAATAATTTTATTCTTTAAGTACTTCTTCTGTGAATTCCCATGAAAATCTCTTCTTACCTCTATCATCATATTTGTCGTGCTGCACAGCCATTGTCAGAGTGGTTCTACCCCACCTAATGAGCTATTTAAGGCCTGGGGTTAAAGTACTTTAAAGTCTGGTTCAATTCTGTATATCCCTGGTACCCAGAACAAAACCAGTCCCAGCGAGAGGATCTATGAGTACTCCAACATGACCATAAAGTCTTAAATGAGCTGACCTCCAGCAGTCTCTCAGCTTTGTCTCACGTCCCATACTATATGCTCCAGTCAATATGCACTTTTTAGTTTCCTGAATAACATTTGGCTCCTAAAGCCTGTGGGGCTTTCCAAGTGCCAATGCCATTCCAACTGTCTCTTCCTGTTCATATCCCCAGCTCATCATCCAGCTCTTTTTTTTTTAGCAAGTCCATTTTAGAAGTTATTTAATGAATAATTTGCATATGTATTCTCATGTAGAAATGAGTACAGGTTTCACATTTGAATTTATCAATTCATAGAGTCTAATATTAACATTATCTAACTGTTTGGTACATTTTAAAATCACTAATCATATATCTTAAGTTGAAATTGAGCTATAAAATAATATATATGATTTTTAAGTATGAAAACTTTACTACAAGGAAAATAGCACATATATTTGACAATACATCCAGCTAACTCTTATTTATTTATTTATTTATCTGGTTGTGCCAGGTCTTAGTTGCAGCACACGGGATCTTCGTTGCCGCGTGTGGGATCTTTATTTGTGGCATGCAAAATCTTTTTTCTTTTAGTTGAGGCGTGCGAAGTCTAATTCCCTGACCAGGGATCGAACCTGGGCCCCCTGCATTGGGAGTCTTAACTGCGGGACCACCAGGGAAGTCCCTGCGTGTACCCTTTAGAATTAGTGTTTCTGGGTTTTTTGGATTGTTTTTGGACTGTTTTTGTTTCTTTCAGGAGTGGAATTGCTGGGTCATATGGTAGTTCTATTTTCAGTTTTTGGAGAAATCTCCAGACTGTTTTCCATAGTGGCTGCACCAATTTACATTCCCACCAACAGTGTTTGAGTGTTCCCTTTTCTCCACAACCTCTCCAACATTTGTTATTTGTGTTCTTTTTAATGATGGCCATTCTAACAGGTGTGAGGTGATATCTCATTGTGGTTTTGTTTTGTATTTCCCTGATGATTAGCGATGTTGAGCACCCTTTCATGTTCTTATTGGCCATCTGCATGTCCTTTTTGGAGACATGTCTGTTCAGGTCTTCTGCCCATTTTTTAATCAGGTTGGGGTTTTTTTGATATTGAGTTGTATGAGCTGTTTATATATTTTGGATATTAACCCCTTATTGGTTGTATCATTTGCAAATATTTTCTGTCCTTCAGTAGCTTGTCTTTCATTTTGTTTATGGTTTCCTTTACTGTGCAAAAGGCTTTAAGTTTAATTAGATCCCATTTGTTTATTTTTGCTTTTATTTCCTTTGCTTTAGGAGATCAATCCAAAAAAATATTGCTACAATCTGTGTCAGAGTGTTCTGCCTATATTTTCCTCTAGAAGTTTTATGGTTTCCAGTCTTACATTTAGGTCTTTACTCCATTTTAAGTTTATTTTTGTGTATGGTGTTAGAGAATGTTCTTATTTCATTCTTTTACATGTAGCTGTCCAATTTTCCCAGAACTACGTATTGAAGAGACTTTCTTTTCTCCATTGCATATTCTTGCCTCCTTTGTCGTAGATGAATTGATCATAAGTGCGTGGATTTATTTCTGGGTTCTCTATTCTGTTCCATTGATCCATATGTCTGTCTTGTGCCAGTACCATACTGTTTTGAATACCGTAGCTTTGTGGTATAGTCTGAAGTTAAGGACCATAATTCCTCCAGCTCTGTTCTTCTTGCTCAAGATTGTTTTTGGCTATTCAGGGTCTTTTGTGTTTCCATACAAATTTTTAAATTATTTGTTCTAGTTCTGTAAAAATGCTATTGGTATTTTTAAAAAGATTTATTATTTATTTTTTTATTTTATTTATTTTTGGCTGCATTGGGTCTTAGTTGCGGCATGCAGGATCTTCGTTGAGGCATGCGGGATCTTTCATTGTGGCATGCAGGCTCTTGTTGTGGTGCGTGGGCTTCTCTCTAGTTGTGCCATGCGGGTTTTTCTCTCCTCTAGTTGTGGCATGCAGGCTCCAGGGCACATGGGCTCTGTAGTTTGTGGCCCGCGCGCTCTAGTTGAAGCTCGCAAGCTCAGTAGTTGTGGCACACGGGCTTAGTTGCCCCGCGGCATGTGGGATCTTAGTTCCCTCACCAGGGATCGAACCCATGTCCCCTACATTGTAAGGTGTATTCTTTACCACTGGACCACCAGGGAAGTCTCTGCTATTGGTATTTTATAGGGATTGCATTTAATCTGTAAATTGCCTTGTGTAGTATGGCCATTTTAACAATATTCATTTTTCCAATCCAAGAACGCAGTATATCTTTCCATCTGTTTATATAACCTTCAATTTCTTTCATCAGTGTCTTACAGTTTTCTGAGTACACATCTCCTACCTCCTTAGGTAGGTTTATTTCTAGGTATCTTATTCTTTTTTTTTTTTTTTTGCAGTACTCGGGCCTCTCACTGTTGTGGCCTCTCCCGTTGCGTAGCACAGGCTCCAGACGCGCAGGCTCAGCAGCCACGGCTCACGGGCCCAGTCGCTCCCCAGCATGTGGGATCCTCCTGGACCAGGGCACGAACCCGTGTCCCCTGCATCGGCAGGCGGACTCTCAACCACTGCGCCACCAGGGAAGCCCCTCTTATTCTTTTTGATGCGATGGTAAATGGGATTGTTTCCTTAATTTCTTTTTCTGATAGTTCACTGTTAGTGTATAGAAATGAAACAGATTTCTGTATATTAATTTTGTATCCTGCAACTTTACTGAGTTCATTGATGAGCTCTAGTAGTTTTCTGGTGGCATCTTTAAGATTTTCTCTGTATAGTATCATGTCGTCTGCAAACAGTGACAATTTTAATTCTTCTTTTCCAATTTGGATTCCTTTTATTCCTTTTTTATTTTGTATTCTTTTTATCGTCTGATTGTGGTGGCTAGGACTTCCAATATGATATTGAATAAAAGTGGCATGAGTGGGCATCCTTGTCTTGTTCCTGATCTTAGAGGAAATGCTTTCAGCTTTTCAGCATTGAGTATGATGTTAGCTGTGGGTTTGTCATATATGGCCTTTATTATGTTGAGGTATATTCCCTCTATGCCCACTTCCTGGAGAGTTTTTATCATAAATCGTTGTTGAATTTTGTCAAAAGTTTTTTCTGCATCTATTGAGATGATCATATGGTTTTCATTCTTTAATTTGTTAACGTGTGTATCACATCAGAGTTGTATTCGTAAAACACATGTGACCACATCTCTCTCCTGCTGAAAACCTTTTAACGGCTTCTCATTACTCCAGGATAAAGTGCAAGCATTAAAGGTCCTTTACGATCTGCCCCCAACTCACATTTCTGCCCTTAAATCAAAGGCAGGAGCAAGGGGAGGGTAGCTCAAGTTTTGGCTATTGTTCAGTGCAAGGGAAGAGGGTAAGGCCTTCATTTTGGCATTGAACTATATATTCCATTTTTAATGAAATATTTCAAATATACAAAAAATTATACAAAATAATATACCCAAATTTCCATAATATTAACATATTACACAATCATGGTATCATTATCAAAACTAAGAAATTAACATAAATGCCATGCTATTAATTAAACTAAAGTCTTTATTCAGACTTTATCAGGTTTTCCACTAATGTCCTTTTTCTATTCTAGGATCCAATCTAGGACCCTACAGGCATTTAGTTATCATCGTGTCTCCTTAGTCTCCTTCAATCTGTAACAGTTCCTTAGTCTTTCCTCTTCTATCATGACTTTGAGAATTATGAAGAGTACTTATCTTGGTAGAATGTTCCTCAATTTGGGTTTGTCTAAGGTTTTCTCATGATTCAATTAAGGCTATCGATTTTGGAGAAGAGTATCACAAAAGCTATGTGCCCTTTTCAATGCATCCAATCAGGCATACACAATACTGATACATCCTATTACTTGTGATATTTATCTTGATCACTTGGTTAACATGGGGCTGCCAGGTTTCTCCGTTGTAAACTTACTATTTTTCCTTTTCTAAAAAAATATTTGGGGAGATATAATTTGAAGCTACGCAGATACCTTGTTTCATCTTAAATTTTAACCCACTAATTACAGTATTTATTAGTGGACCTTGCTTGATGCAGTTAATACTTTGATGTTCTAATGTGATTTTCTAATTCCCTAATTCCTTCTACTTTTATTTACCGAAATTCTTCTGTAAGGGAGACTTTTTCCTTCTCCCTCATTTGTTTATTTATTCAATCATTTATTTATATCAGTAAGGACTTAGTGATTTTTTTTCATTCTTTGGGTTGTAATCTAAACTATGATTATTTATTTTGTTGCTCAAATTATTCAAGTTTTGGCCATTGGGAACTCTTTTGGTTGGCTTCTGTGTCTTTTTGACATGTCTCTATCCTAGCACCACAAGATGCTCCAGGCTCATCTTGTATTTTTCCAGCCCTGGAATCAATCACTTCTCCAAGGAGCACTGATTCTTTTTATTGAAAACAGGTAATTAGAAACAAAGATCTGGGTACTAGATGTGATCATTGCTACTGGGGTATTACTGCTTCTAGGTGCTCTAAGCAGACAGAGCTAGGAAATATTTATACGTATACTAACCCACATATACATACACATCTATATTTATTTCTACATGTATTTGATAGAGATTTTTCAAAACAAGTGTTGATACTGATAACTTTTTTTTAACTTTATATAAATGGTTTCATATGTAAATATATTTTTACCACTTGAGTTTTTTTGTTCAACATTTATTTTTCAGATGTAACCATATTGATACATATAGTTCTGGTTTGTTCACTTTAATAGTTATCTTACTAGTAGCCTTTTGTGTGATAAATCCTCTGTATTTTTTTCTATGAGTCATAGAGCTGCCAACTGTAAAGATTATTGTTAGTCACTCATAGTTATTTATAGGTTGCAGGCAGTTTCCCTACAAAAAGCAAAGTTGGTTGCCCATCTCATACTTTAGGGACACTGTAACTGTAGGAGAGTATTATTGAACAGCCAACCACTCAATTCCTCTACTAACAGTTCTTTGTGAATTATTCCTGCATATTGTGTAGCTGCATCAACATGGTAAGTTGTCTTTTTTTAGTTTATTTCTTTGTTCCAGTTTTATGTTTCTTAATTTCTAGTCTGCTTTATAATAATTGTCCTTTGCAGTTACTTTCTTTATAGTTTCATTTCCACTGTATGTATTTTTATGTTGGTTTGTTATGTGGGTTTGTATGTATTTTATTTTTTGTTTGTTTGTTTTTGCCACTCCACGCAGCTTGTGGGATCTTAGTTTCCCGATCAGGGATTGAACCTGGGCCCCAGCAGTGAAAGCGCCGAGTCCTAACCACTGGAATGCCAGGGAATTCCCTGTAGTTACTTACTTTTGAGGTCATTTTGTAATCTCTTAATATCCCTACAGTTTTATTTGCCATTTGCCATTTTTCAAATTCACTCTGAATTTTCTAAATTTAGACCTATTCAGGAAATAATTTAGGTAAAACAATAAGTCTAGTAAACATTGTAGAAATTTAAGTGCTACAGTTTAACATTTTTTCTATTCATAACCATTTTATGATTTGTCACTTTACTGTTTATTCAAAAATTTACCCCCAATTCTAACTAAAATCCATCATCATAAGTGAGGATGAGAGTAGCTGTGAGAAGCTTCAAAGTGAAAAACTGGCCAGGTTGCATTGGGAGTCTTGAGGGCCTGTTTATCGCACTGCATCACATTTGCTTTTATTCCTGCCCTGGTAGCTCCATGAAAGTGTAAACATGACTGATTCATTGATGAGTCCCCAGCTAATAGCCTTGCACAAAGAATATGTTCAGTGAGTAGTTGTCAAGTAAATGGATGACTGGTTGGATGGATGGATGAATGGATGGATGGAGAGGTAGGCAAGATCTCCTCAAACTCTGGCATCAGAAGGCTTCATAGAGGAGATGGAAACTGCCATTATAAGGATGGGTAGGACTTGAAAGGAATTAATGAAAGAGGAGGGCATCTGTCTACTTTCATCCTTTCTCCTCACCGTCACTTGAAATGTCCAGAGGTTCCCACTGGTGTCAGTTAACAATGGCAAGGCAGAGTCAAGGTAATGGGCTCATCTGGGGTCTAGATCTGCTCTAAGTCTCATCATCATACTGCATTGCAGAGGAGAAAGTGTAGGTTGAGAATTATAAAGTCTGAATTCCAGTCCTTACTGTGCCACTAACTCACTGTGTGACCTTGTACAAGCCATACCCCCTCTCTGAGCATCCAGTTGCTAATGTGTACAATGATAAACATTGGGTTAGAAGGGCTGAAAGATACATTCCTATTCTAAACTTCTATGAAACATCAGACTGTAGCCAACTGGGCCCCCAGTCACAGAAACATATCAAAGCATCGTTATTCAAGATTCACTCTAGGGCTGGAAAAGGACCTTGTACATGGTTGCTCTAGTCCACTTTCCCACAAGAACTTGAAGTCCTGCAATAACCTCCATAAGCAGCTCTTCAAACTCAGTTCTTACATATTTTTTGCTAACAACCCATAAAAGGAAAACTACCTGCTTGCTCATTCACGAATCCAATCAGAGGAGCATAGACTGACAAAGCTGAAAGGACTCATTATCTCCCTCATTGTACATTTGGGGAAAATGAGGCCCAGAGAGTGACAGGGTCTTAACCTAAGGTCATTCAGCAAATTACAGGCAAATAATAAATTCTCTAGTGATACTATCAAAAGAGAGATTAATACTGGTCAAATTGTTGAATTTCACAGATGAAGAAAGAATTCATTTTTCAAACAGAAAAAGCAAGTTATCTATAAAAAGGAATAAAATCAGATTCACATCAGACTTCTCCACAGCAAAAGTTTACGTCATTCTGAGGGAAAGTGTAACCCCTGAATATTTTACCCAACTATGTTGTCAGCTAAATTAAAAAGCAACAGGTGCTTTAACAATTTAAAATTGTTAAAACTATTATTAAAATTGAAAAAATTTAAAGAATTCAGCATCCTTCTTGAAAAAAATTTCTTGATGCTGAAATCCAGCTAATCAAGACACGAATGTAAATAAAGAAAAGAAGCTATCATGAACCATTGGTGATGAAGATTGCACCTATTTTTTTAAATAATTTTTTTATAGATTTATTTATTTATTTTTGGCTGCATTGGGTCTTCATTTCTGCTCGCAGGCTTTCTCTAGTTGTGGCAAGCGGGAGCTGCTCTTCGTTGCAGTGCACAGGCTTCTCATTGGGGTGGCTACTCTTGTTGCAGAGCACGGGCTCTAGGCGTGTGGGCTTCAGTAGTTGTGGCACACAGGCTCAGTAGTTGTGGCGCACGGGCTTAGTTGCTCCGCAGCATGTGGGATCGTCCTGAACCAAGGCTCGAACCCGTGTCCCCTTCTTTAACAGGTGGATTCTTAACCACTGTTCCGCCAGGGAAGTCCCAAAGATTGCATCTATTTAAATCTAGAGCTTAGCCTAAACAACTTGAGGAATTAGTGTAAACATTATGAATATTGGCAAAGTAAAAATAATAACAAAAATTAGACAGGAGGAGAGGAAATGGGAGAAGTATAGAGTATTAATCATCCTTATGATAGACAATAGTCAATATTGTCTAATATTAAAATCTGTAGTTTAAAAAAAGATGACAACTCCAATTATTTTCATAATCTTTTTTATAACTTATCATTCATCAATCCTTTCATCATTTTTTATTTGTTAAATTAACTTCAATAAGGCTTTTTAATTAAATATTTTATTTGAAACATCTTGCTCAGTGTGAGCCCTTTAAAATTACTTCTCTGTGTCAATTATCCTGTATAAATACATATAAAGATGTTCAGAATGATTTTCACCATATGTTAAAGATGTTATTTTGAGTGTTAGAATTAAGAGTGATCTGTTACTTTCTTCCTTGTGTTTTTCTGTACTGCTTGAATTTTTTATGAGCATGTATGACTATTTTTAAAGCATGATAAAATTACTATTCTAAAAAACTAAAGAGAGAAGGAGTTTGGTTCTGAGGAAATACTCCCCAACTTTTGAAAAACAGATTCCTTCAATAATATCAATATTAAAAGTTATTTTCATTGAGTGCTTACATCATGCCAAGGATTTTTCATGTGGTATATTTACTGCTCACCACAGCTCTAAAGCCTAGGCATGATAGGACTTTGCTGGTGGAGCAGTGGTTAAGAATCCGCCTGCCAATGCAGGGGACACAGGTTAGAGCCCTGGTCTTCCAGGAAGATCCCACATGCCGCAGAGCAACTAAGCCTGTGTGCCGTAACTACTGAGCCTGCACTCTAGAGCCCGTGCGTCACAATTACTGAAGCCGACACGCCTAGAGCCCGTGCTCCGCCACAAGAGAAGCCACTGCAAAGAGAAGCCCGCGCACCGCAGCGAAGAGTAGCCCCCGCTCACGGCAACTAGAGAAAGCCCCCACACAGAAACAAAGACCCAACGCAGCCAAAATATATATATATATATAAAAAGCCTAGGCATGATAATCCACAGGTTACAAATGAAACTCAGGGTGATAAAGCCTTTGCCCAAGGTCACATACCCCGAAAAGGTCAAAACCTCTCTGATTGTTTCAATTGAGCCACCACTATGTCCATAAGAGTCAGAGTTAACTCGTAATTAAACTTTCTCTTTGAATTTCCACAGCCCCAGATTAATCTCTGGATGCTTGATGGCAATCAGTGGGACATCCTCAAAAAGACTGAGAATAAGGTTGCCCCTGAAATAAAATCTACTCTCCATAAATGAAATTAACCATCTGTAGGAAGCTAAGAGCCCCTGTGTAAAACTGTCAGAGAAGTTTGGGAGCACTCAAAACTCTCACCAAGTGGCCAAGGTGATCTGGAAGTATTCTTAAACCTGCAGACCTAGAAACGGACTGCAATTTAATGAGTGGAAACCATATCAATTGTAACATATCCTGTTTGGAGAACATCTGTGTGAATAGAAAAAGGAGGATGGTCAACCATGGAAACTTGAAAAGGGAAAGTCATAGGTATCTCTCCAGACACTGCCCTGGGATGAGAAGTCTTAGCTAAGTAACATTAACATCATGATTTCCTTGACAAGACCTAGAAATCAGCCCTTTGCTTCATGTTAGACTTGCCTCAGCTACTTTTTAAAACATTAATTAATAAATTAATTTGGCTATGCTGGGTCTTTGTTGCAGCACGCAACATCTTTTAGTTGCAGCATGTGGGCTCTTAGTTGCAGCATACGGAATCTAGTTCCGTGACTAGAGTTTGAACCCAGGCCCCCTGCATAGGGAGCACGGAGTCTTAACCACTAGACCACCAGGGAAGTCTCAGCTACATTTTTTTTTTTTTTTTTTTTTTGGTGGTACGCGGGCCTCTCACTGTTGTGGCCTCTCCCGTTGTGGAGCACAGGCTCCAGACGCGCAGGCTCAGCGGCCATGGCTCATGGGCCTAGCCGCTCCACGGCATGTGGGATCTTCCTGGACCGGGGCACGAACCTGTGTCCCCTGCATCGGCAGGCAGACTCTCAACCACTGCGCCACCAGGGAAGCCCTACTTTTAAAGTAAGATTCCCATTTGGGCTTTGCTGTGACCAACTAAATCAGAACCTCGAAGAGAGAGCCCAAGCATGAGTGCTTAAGAAATCTCCCCAGATGCTTCTAATGTGCAATCAGGGTTGAGAAACAGCTGAAGTGAGTAGAGTGTCTAAGTTCACTGATGGAGAGGTCTCTCTTGAGACTGACTCACACCCCTTGCTCTGATTCCAGGCCTACCAGGCTACCCCCAGATACTTGTCTTCCCATGAGAAAATGCACAGATCTTCTGATGTGTGCTCTGGTCTGCTTTGGGAATTAAATTGGCTTTGCAAATAGTGCTTCTTTTTTGCAAATTAATAAATGGACTTTTGGTTTATGCATCAGTCACAGTGATCTTTGTTAACGTGAGTCTGAGGGTATGTCTCTAATCTGAGAGATGCAGCCACTTTTCATGTGCCACAAAAATCAAGCTTCTGAGCCTGTCAGGATGCTGGACCATGGTAATGTACCAGTCTGTGGGAATGAGTCTGAGTGACAAGCAGACCTTCCCCAGGACCACATCCTTAGCCCCACTGCAGGCCTGTTTTTCTCCACAGCCATGGTTTCTCTTTTTTCATCTCCTACCTCTGCCTAGCACAGGGCTGGACAGTTCTAGAAATTTCCAAGAGAGATTGAGAATATTAATGAAGGAATGAATGAATTCAGTGCATATGGGGGTATGTCTCTGTATTGTGGAAACTTGTGTCCAATCTCTGTCCTTAGATCAGGAGGCTGGGGTACCTGGCCAATAGTGGCTACAGCTCTAGGTTGGATGCTAATGCCAAGCAGTGTCTCATTTCAGAGGCTTTGAAAACAGGCACCTGGAACAGTAGGAGGGAGATGTACTTCTTAGCTAGCTAGCACTCCTTTGTCCTTCAGGTCTCAGATGCCATCATCTTTCCCAGAATATCTTCCCTGATTTCTCCTGATGTGAGTCATTTCCTCTTCTCTGTAATTCAACAGCCCCCTCCTGCTTTCCTCCATCATGACCATTATCGCAGTGTATTCAAATTGCCCATTTACTCATCTGTCTCCCACCATACTAGACTTGGAACTCTTGAAGGCAGATGCTGGTCACCTTTGTATCCCCAAGGCATGATATTAAAAGTTCAATAAATATTTGTTAAGTGTAGTGGACACTTGTAATTCTGAGTGCCCCAGCTCTGAATCTCCTTATGTTGAGAGACTTCTTGAGTCTTGGTGGAAGGCAGAGCCTTATAGAGAAGGAGGAAACACGAGATGATTGTTTTTCCAGCCTCCTTTGCAAGTAAGCAAGGGCATGTGTCCTCATCAGATACAGCCACCTCAAATTTGAATCAGGAGCTGGTGACCCAGAGGAGTAGGGGCCGTAGAGAATCCATTCTAGTGGCAAAGTGGGAGCAGCAGCAGGCGTGCTGAGTTGCCAGTGGGGCAGTGGCAGCATGCAGGATCCAGAGACAGCAGTTCCGCTGGTCACAGCAGCAATGCCCTCACCAGACTGGTTTGGTGATGTGATTTGAGTCGTGGTCTAGTTACTCACTGCCTCACCTCTCTCATTCCTGCCTATTTTCCAAGGCTTCCCTGTGATTCTGTAAAATCCTCAGTGACCTTTTAATATTTTTTTTCCTGCTAAAATCAATGAGTCAATTTCTGTTGTTTACTACTTAGAACCCTGTTATGGGCTGAATTGTGTCTCCTTCCATCAAAATCCATATGTTGAAGCCCAAACCCCCAGTGCCTCAGAATGTGACTATATTCAGATATGGGGCCTTTAAGGAGGTGATTAAGTTAAAATGAGGCCATTAGGATGGGCCTAATTCAATCTAACTAGTGTCCTTATGAGAGGAGGAAATTTGGACACAGTCACTAGGGGCATATGTGGACAGAGGGACGACCATGTAAGGATACAATGAGAAGGTGGCCACTTGTAAGCCAAGGAGAGAGGCCTCAGGAGAAACCAAACCTGAAGACACCTTGATCTCAGACTTCTAGCCTCCAGAACTGAGAGAAAATAAATTTCTTTTTTTTTTTTTTTTTTTTTGCGGTATGCAGGCCTCTCACCGCTGTGGCCTCTCCCGCTGCAGAGCACAGGCTCTGGACATGCAGGCCCAGCAGCCATGGCCCACGGGCCCAGCCGCTCCGCGGCATGTGGGATCCTCCTGGACCGGGGCACGAACTCGTGTCCCATGCATCAGCAGGCAGACTCCCAACCACTGTGCCACCAGGGAAGCCCAAATTTCTATTCTTGAAGCCACCCAGTCTTTGGTGTTTTGTTATGACAGCCCTAGCAAACTAATACAAACCCTGATTGCATTTAGTGATTGATCAAATATTTCCTGGTCAGTTACAAACCAGGCATTGGAACAAAATTACCATATGCAAACAGAGCAAGATGAGAAGGAAGAGTCAAGATGTGAAGCCAAGCAGGACCCCAGGAAAGAGTGGACTAGGTGGTGCAAAGCAGCAAGTAGGAAGGGAAGCCTAGAGGAATTCCCTAACTCCAGTGGAAGTGTTTATATGGAAACCAACTGAGCCTCTGGTTCCAAGGTATAACACTAATAATGGTTATAATTTATTAGTGATTACTATGTGCCGGGTTCTTTCACATGCCTATTCTCTCTACCTCATAACAATCCTTGGAGGTGGAAACTGTTATTTCAAAAAATAATTTATTTCCGCAAAAGAAATTAAGTTTCAGAGATGGTTAGGCAACTTGTGTAAAACTATACAGTCAATAAGTGGTAGGGCCTGGAGTCTGACATATTTCAAAATTTGCCTGCTGAAGAAGGGATTTTAAATTGTTGGTAATGTGAAGAAATTTCTAAGAAGGAATTTTCTAATATTACAACAGATCACTTACAAGCACAATATACCTCCTAGGATCTCGATATGCGGCCCAGCTTCAGACCTTTGATACTTCTACCAGAAACTCATATAACAGAGGGCAGCCCTGTGGAATATTTTCCACAGGAAACATCTGCCCAAATATTTCGAAGGCTGCAAAGTGTCCCAAGAGGGAGGAGGGAAAGCTGAGGCCAATCATAAGCGTGGTGATAAGTCCAGGTACCAGGTGGACTGAAGCAGAGAGAAAATGCAGGCTTCCTGCTTTCCGCTCCCTCTGGAAGCATGCTCTGGTAAAATAAACTCTTTCCAAGACTCCGGTTCCCAGGTTAGTGGTCTGGTTTTCTTCTAATGCGAAGTGAGCTGTCTCTCAATCAGGGAGTGGGGGAAGGGGAAATTATTGCCAATTATACTCAATACGTAGTAGGGGAGGTTCAGACATTTCGCATTCTTACAATTAAGAGACCTCCACTTTATTCTTTAGAGTCAATCACAGTCCAGCCACAGGACAGACCTTCTTTCTTTGAGTGTTTAGAAGAGAATCCATTAAAAAAGGTTTTTTAAATCCTTTTTTGTTTAAAGAAACTGACATAATAGAAAGGACTGAGTCCCTGCCAAGAAAAGGCTTTCTGAACCTTCTTTGGCTCACATCGACAGCACTTTAAGGTCTCTCAATAAACCAAGTCACTGGTCCCAAATAGAAAATTGCTACCAGGAAAGAAGAATTTTTTTAATGGGATGTCTTTGAGTTAAATTAGAGTCTGTAATCACCCTGAATGTATTATTCAACTCATTGTTCTTTATATTTCTCCTTCACATGTGATTAATGAGAAGCACTCCCTGTGTGCCAGGCATTGCACCAGGCACTGAGGAGCCAAGGTATTAATCCACCCTGATCCTTGCTTTCCAAGGACTTCCAGTCTGAGGAGGAAATGGACAGGTACAGATGGTACAAGGCAGTGAGCAAAAGGATGGGGAAAATGGGAAGGTCTAAGGGAAACTGAGCATGTAACACTGAGTCAGTAGGTTGTAAATTGGAATCTGGGGTCCCTGAGTAGGAGGGACAGCACTCCAGTCTTCTCCCAGTGATGAGTGGGAAAAAATCCCCTTTCATTTGGGGATATAAAGGGATAGTACCACTGTTTACTAGTTGCTGTCACAAAGCAGAATCAGACATAGTTCCCTGCCTTCAGGGAATGTATGGTCTTTAGGAGAAAAGACAAGCACAAAATATTACAATCCAGATAAATGACAATATAATGTAATGAAGCTGCTAAGAAAAGACATTGTAAGTCTTCAGGGAACAGGAGAGGATGCGAATCTCCTTGGAATAACTGGGAACAGCTCCACAAGGAGAAGGGACATGTTTGAGTGGAAACTTGAAGAATGTGCAAGAATTTGCCGTGAGAAGCTTCTTCCAATTGTCCATGCTGTCTTGCCTTTGAACCTTTACACGTGTTGTTCCTCTACCTAAACCAGTTCCCTGTTTCCCCTTCCTGACCTGGTTAACAATACACATCTTTCTGGTAACAGTTTGGATGACACTTCCTCCTGGAAGCCTTCCTTCACATGCCCTTTCTCCATCCCACATCTAGACTGACTTACTGCCATGGTTTCCCATAGAACTGTGTACATACACAAACATTGGAGAGACATAGAGCTTTTGTTTATTGTGTTAGGAGCAGTGAGTTCAGTATGACTAAAGCATAGGGTACATGGCTCAACCAAGAAATATTTGTGGAATGGATGAATGAATGAATGCTTGAAAGAACTTTAACTTCACCTATGAAAGTAGCTTCAACCAGATTATTAAATCTCTCCTAAACTCATACGTCTAGACCTTTTTTTTTTTTTTTTTTTTTTTTTTGCGTTACGCGGGCCTCTCACTGTTGTGGTCTCTCCCGTTGCGGAGCACAGGCTCCGGACGCGCAGGCTCAGCGGCCATGGCTCACTGGCCTAGCCGCTCCGTGGCATGTGGGATCTTCCCAGACCAAGGCACGAACCCGCGTCCCCTGCATAGGCAGGTGGACTCTCAACCACTGCGCCACCAGGGAAGCCCACATCTAGCCATTTGAACTGCCTTCATCACATTCCCCTTGTATCTACCTGATCTCTTACTCATTGTTCAAAATTAATCCCTTTTTCCTAGAATCCTTTCCTGGCAGCCCTACTCAGTCCTTCCAGTCTGGGTCAAGTGCTTACCACTATGTTATGCCTTTCTGGGGTCAGTGAGGTTAGGCAGAGAGGCTCTGGTGCCCTGATGCTGCTGTTCTCTGGATCAAAGCCCAACAATTGGAACCCCAGATACCAAGTTGGAGGGAACCATCAAGGTCATGCTTCTCCCACACAGAACTGGTCTCCCAGCCTTCTCGTTCTTACTTGTTGCTGAAGTACCTACCCCATTGAAGGCTTTGATGGGGTGGGCATCAGTGTGACCCACGAACTCCTGAATCACTCCACCTAATGAACTGTGGGCACCCCAGATCCAACTTGTTCAAAATCAAAATACTGGAAAGGGTTTGGGCTTTAAAGCTCTTTTTTTTTTTTTTAAATTTATTTATTTATTTTTGGCTGCATTGGGTCTTCGTTGCTGCGCGCGGGCTTTCTCTAGTTGTGGCGAGCGGGCTTCTCATTGTGGTGGCTACTCTTGTTGCAGAGCAGGGGCTCTAGGTGCGTGGGCTTCAGTAGTTGTGGCACACGGGCTCAGTAGTTGTGGTTTGCAGGCTTTAGAGTACAGGCTCAGTAGCTGTGGCGCACGGGCTTAGTTGCTCCGCGGCATGTGGGATCTTCCTGGGCCAGGGCTCAAACCCATGTCCCCTGCACTTGTAGGCAGATTCTTAACCACTGCGCCACCAGGAAAGTCCAGGGCTTGGGCTTTAAAATCAAACCTGGGTTTAGCTCTGCACTTGACTTGTTCCGTGGACATTGGGCAAGTTATTTCAAATCTCAGAACCTTAGTTCCCTCAACTGAGAGCCCAAAGGTTTTGGAATAGAGCATGCTGTGTCCTATGCCTGTTTTAGAAAGATCCCTCCTGCAGCTGTGTGGGGGGATGGGCTGGAGGGGAGAAACCAGAGGCAGTTCAGAGGCTGCTGAATAGAAATGTTTCCAATTACCTCGGCCTCAGCCTCCTCCGCAGCATACTCTCCACTGTGACCCCGGAGCCAACCTCATGCTGTTGCCTAGCAACTCACCTGCATCACCCAGGGCTCTGAAGCTGGGGCCCCACCGAGGATGGGGAAGTGACCAGTTTAATTACAAAGTCTCAGGGGAATTATGCCTCAGTTCATTCCTCAAATACTCATTGGGCTCCCACCAAGTGCCAGGCCCTGTGCTAGGTCCTGGGGACTTAAAGATTAATAAAATCCAGTCTCTTTCCTCAAGAAATTCAAAATGTAGCAGAATGGACAGATTTCTTCATTTATTCAAGAAATAGTTATTGAGTGCCCATCAACAGTAGAATGGATAAAGTTATAGCGTATTCATACAACTTAATAGTATACACACAGTAGGAGAATGAACAATCTACAACTATACACAAAAATATGAAATATTGAAGACTGAGTGAAACATATGATGAGTGAAAGAACCTAGATAGAAAAGAGTACATTCTATATGATTACACTTAGATAAAGTACAAAAACAGGCAGAAGTAATCTAAGCTGCAAAGGTCAGGAATGGGAACTTGGGAGGTAGTGACTAGAAGGCGGCATGAGGAGGGCTTCCAGAGGCCTGGAAATGTTCTGTTTATAGATCTGGGTGCAGGTTATATGGTGTGTGCAGCTTTCAAAATTTTATTAAGGCTGTATGCTTAAGATATATTAATTTTGCTGTACATATGTTATTCATCAATAAAAAGTTTATAAAAAGAAATGTTTACTGAATACCTACCATGTGCCAGGCTCTATGTGTTTGGCAAACAGACACTTGAAGAGAAATTTACAACACGACAGGGGTAAATACACAGGGGTCTGAGGAGCACAGAGAAAGGACTCCCCATCAACTGCACCCCATCTGAGGCAAGGGGACTGAAGCATGACTTCCCGGAGAAAGGGAATTCTAATCAAGTGGGAGTCCGCTAGGCAAGGGAGAGGAGGCAAGGCCTTACAGGCATCAGAAACAAGAAGGAAGAGGCAGGACATGAGACTGAAGGGTTACATGAGACCCAAACTGTCAAGAGCCTGGGAATGACAATCATGATATCTAAATGTTTGTGGTATAACAGGCATTGTTTGAAATACTTTACATATTTACATTTATTTAATCTTCCAACCACAAAATGAGTAGGTGCCTATTATTCCTATTCTATAGATGAGGAAATTGAGGCACAGTAGGGTTGATAAACTTGCTTAAAATCCCACAGAACATGGCAGAACTGGGCTACACACCCACTTGGACAACTCCAGTGTGCTCGATCACTGCTCCACGCTGCCTAGGTCATTTTGTCACAAAGCCACTGAAGGTATTTAAACAATGGAGAACCAGGATCAGATTTTTGTGTGACAAAGATTATTCTGGTTCCTTTATGGAAAACTGCATTGGATTGGATGGAGCAAGGGTGGAGGTCGGGAGATCAAGGGGAAAGCTGCTCCGGGAGTCCCAGTGAGAGAAGCTGAGGCCTAAAGGAGGGTAGAGGCCAGGGAGAGGAGGGAGATTTTTAGAAATCAATGACGGAGCCTATGTGCTTTGTATTTTACACATACTGCTAGAAATAAAACCCATGAGAAAGCAGAGGTTATTTTATTTTATTTTATTTTTTGACTTCAAGTGCAGAGAGTTAAACATATTATTCAGTTGTCTTCTCTGGTCTTACGTCTTATCTACTTATTTATTCCCTTCTACCCTCTTTCCTCTCCCAACCCCTACAGATAACTCTTTAATGTATTTATTGTGTAACTTTATATTGTTCTTGTAAATGTGTGTTTTCATATTGTGTACACACAGTTTACATTCATGTAAATGGTGACGGATTATGGTTCTCATTCTGTAACTTACTTTGTACACTTGGGTACATATTTTTTAAGATCTATCCCTGTTAATATGTGTACCTTTAGTTTGTTGTCTCTGTTTCCTAGGATTAAAGAATTGGATTGACAATACAATGTCGTAGAAAGTGCCTTACTATGGAGTGGAGAGACTTCAGCTATAGCCCCTGCCTCTCTACTAACTTGTGGTGTGAACTTGGGCAAGTCCCTTTTCTTAGTTGAGTCTTAGCTTCCCCACTTATAAAATCAGAGGTGCCTTCTACCTCTAACTTTCCATGCAATCTCCTTTACTTTACACACAGGAAGCTCCGGGCCAAAGAGTGGGAGTGACTTGATCAAGGTCACACAACTGTTATCAATAGTCCAATTCAATTTAGCCCAAATTTATTGAGTGCCAGGCATGCTGCTAAGTGCTTTGGGTACTTAAAATAAGTAAGACCTGCTGAGTCCCTCCGCCCAGGGCCTCTAAACAGAGCTGTGTTAATTTTCCAAGAGCAGGTGCAGAGATAGCCTGTGGGCACTGGTCATTTGTGGTGGAGATATTAATAGGACAGAGCCTCAGATAGAATCTAAGGCAGTACCTCCACCACCCCAGTCAGGCCCCACAATGTTCCTGGCCTCAAGAAAAGGAAAGAGCTTGAGTACACAGCTTCCTATTTGTAAAAGGTTATTTATTGCCATAGCATTTACCAATAATAACTGATCTGAAATAGTAAGACAAAAAGCCCTTATCTATCTGTATGCCTAATATTATACAGCAGTAATCACAGGATAAACAAAATTTTATATTCTGCTTTTTTAAAATGTTTTTGTTGTTGAACAATAAAACAGCTGCTGTTGATTATTTACTCTGTGCTAGACACCAAGCACTTTATATATGTTAGCTTATTTCATCTTCATTACAATCCCATGAGGTAGGAGGTACTATTATTAGCCCCATTTTAAAGATAACAAAACAGAAGCAAAGGGAGTTATATTACTTGTCCTAGGTCAGTGGATTTCAAGCATTTTGAATGCAACCCATAGTAGAAACGTTGCTTACATTATAGTTTAGATCACACATAGCTGTTTCACAATATTATACTGATCCTTACTATACAGGACTCACTCAGTATTTTCTATTCAGTTCTTTTATTTTTTTCAATGCTGCTCCAGGCCACTAAATTGATTCTATGACGTACTAATGGATTGCAACACACAGTTTGAAAAACAAGGCCCTAGGCGCCTATATACCACAATCCTAATAAAATTACACAAAATATGAAGTCATCATACTCTTTAATGCCCTGTATCAGGTTCTGTGCTGCATGTTAAAGACACAGGTTTGAATCAGACACAGTCCTGCCCTCAAAGCACTCACAGACTCCTTAAGGAAACACAGGCAGATAGGCAATGAAAGCACAGCAGTGGTTCTCAATTCTGGCTGCATCTTAGAATCACCCGGAGGATTTTTTTTTTTTTTTAAAGCACTAGTTAATGTTGAGGCTCTATTCCCCGACTTTCTGATTCAATTGGTCTGGGATGGGGCCTGGATATTAGTATTTTTTAAAAGCTCCCCAGGTGACTCTAAGGTGCACTTGGGACTGAGGATCACTGCAATACAGCATAAGTGCTACGTTAAAGGGGAGCATAATATAGGGGCATCTAACTATCTAAAGGTATTGAGAAAAGCCTCAAAGAGAAGTTGTTTTTTGAGCTGAGTTTGTGTGCTGAATACCTTCTGTTTGGTCC
This sequence comes from Monodon monoceros, assembly GCF_005190385.1. Classification (NCBI taxonomy): domain Eukaryota; kingdom Metazoa; phylum Chordata; class Mammalia; order Artiodactyla; family Monodontidae; genus Monodon; species Monodon monoceros. Next base: position 137,368,387 of record NW_021703774.1, on the reverse strand, counting down.
TTTAGATCCACTGTCCACTCACTGTCTGCCCAGTACACTGAAGCTGTACAGAGTAACTCAATGGGCTCCTTTGATCCCTGGCTTCCACTTAGGTATGGGCCCACACCCTTGCAGGAGGTTGGTGAGAGGGAGGGGAGGGAGGGCCAGGTAGTAATTCCCTGGCTACCTCCCTGTAAGTTTGCCTTGGGCTGGCTGTGAACCTCCTCTGAAGCTAATTGCCCCTTTCAAGATGGCTTGATGAACAGGACTCTTTCCAGATTCTGTAATTTCTCCCCACTTCCCCACCCATTCAGGTCAAGGGGTGTTAACAGCCCAGATAGGTTCCTGAACTATCCCTTGTCTTCCTCTACACCCCACCCACAAGTTTGAAATTAGTCCCCTTGTGAATAAACCTTTGTCTAATTATCCCAATCTCAGTGTGTCATCTGTTTCCTTCTGACACTCTGACTGATAAAGCCTGGAAGCAGTAAGGGAGCTTGCTATAAGGATAAGGAAGGAAAAAAAAAAAACCAAAAACCCAGGCAGAGGGAGCAGCGTGAGTAATGTGGCAAAGAGGCATGAAAATACTGTATTTTTGTTTGTTTAATTCCCTTTATTGGTGGAGGACAAATTGCTAAATCCAATGCTCTGTTCTCAGTCCTATTCTTACTAGATTTATCAGCAGCATTTAACCAATTTATCGCTCTCTCCTCCTTGGGACAAATTTGTCACTTGGCCTCCATGACATTGCACTCTTTTGGTTCTTGTTCTTCCTCTGGCTACTCTTGTTCAGTCTCCTCTGCTGGTTCCCTCTCATTTTCCTGATGTCTTCATCTCCCTGAAGCTGAACGCTGGAGTCCCAAGGACTGTCTCTACACTAACTCTCCACCATCATCCAGTGTCATGGTTTTAAATACTCAGTGCTGTCCACTCCCAAATTTCTATCTTTGACCTAGATCTCTCCTCCAAATCCAGACTCATATATCCAACCTAACTAGAGATAAGAGTGGTGTCTGGAGCTGACTCCTACAGCCAATTGTTACATTTTCAGGAATTTTTTCAGCCTCTTGTTAAACACAGCTATTACTGAAAAGGGCAAAAGACTCATACGATCTGAAGAGGAACCAGAGTATTAAACACAGCCACTACTGAAAATTAAATTATGTAAACTTTAAAGATAAAATAAATTATATTAAAAGCAAAAGTAATATTAAAAACATCACTTTCTAATTATTTTACTATATTTTATTATTTTTATACTCTTGGGGTCATTTACATCTATTCTGTCTGTATTATGGAAATACTATACCACGGTGTGCTACTCTCGCATCCCTTCCTAACTCCGTGTTCAGTGACATCATGTTGGCAGCTCAAAATCAACCATGGTGAGAGTATTATACCACCGAAATTGGCAAATGCTACCAGTGAGAGCTTGATTTATTGTTTTGTTGACTGCCTATTACACTGTAAATAACATTAAAAACTTGAGGAAATATTCTTCTAGTATTGGAAAACTACTATCCAATTCAGCAAAGAAGACACTTGTGTCATTGACTAGTGAAGCTCCAACATGTCTTTATTGTTTCACTTTCATCTTACGATTAATGCAAATGAAAATATCAACAAACATTCATCCTAGAACTATCCTTGTTCAGCAGCGGCAGCCGTTAGTTGGCTGCCGATACAAGTTTGGCAAAAATCGATTCAAGCATTCTGTGAGAATAAATTGGCCATGTGGAATTCACAATAAGGAGTATTGTATATTTTATTATCATTTGTAAATTATTTGCTATGCATCATTTATATGAGTAAACTTTATAATAAACTTCTATGGGTACACGCACGCACGCATGCACGCGCGCACACACACATACACCTTTTTTCCCCTAGGGAGCCAGTCGTTAAACATTTACCAGCAAAGCACTGCTAATGGGCAACTCAAACTTAACATGTCCAAAACTGAACCCTTGGTGTCCCATTGCAAACCAGTTGTCCCTGCTGAATGAAGATGGTGTCTTCATCTCAATTAATGGCAGCTTCATCCTTCCAGTCGCTCTGACCAAAAACTTTGAAATCATCCATGAGTCTTCTGTTTCTCTCATACCCTACATCCAACCTATCAGAAAATCCTTTTGCCTCTACTTTCACAATACATTCAGAATCTGACTACATCCCACCACTTCCACTGCCATCACTTTGATCTAAGCCTCCATGCTCCCCCACGTGGATGATTACAATCGCCTTCTGACTGGTCTCCTTATTTCAATACTGCAGTCAGAGTGATTCTGTTAAAATAGAAATGTCATTCCCCTGCTTAAAACTCTTCAATGGCTTCCCACCTCAATCAGATTCCAAGCCTATATCTTTAAAATGCCTTATAAGTCTCTGCCCCCACTCCCATCCCATTACCTCTCTAACCTCATCTCCTGCTACAGTTCCCCCCCCTCACTCCACTGCAGCTACACTAGCCTTCTTGCTGTTCTCCAAACACATCACTTCCTGCCTCAGGGCCTTTTACTTGTTTCCTCTATGTGTAATGTTACTTTTCTTCCAGTTTTCCCCATTGTTTTCTCTCTTCCTTTGATCTTTGCTCAAATGCCACTTTCCCAGTGAGGATCCCTGATCGCTTGAATTAAAGTTGCAATCCCTTCCCACCCTACCGCCACATTCTCTCTCCCTCTCTCTTGCTTATCACCATCTAATGTACTATATGTTCCATATTATAAATTTTAGTTATTATCCTTTCCTGTCCCCACTAGAATGTAAGTTCAAGAATTTTTTGTCTGTTTTATTAACTACTATATTCCTGGCCCTTAAATCAGTGTCTTGTACATAGTAGGTGCTCAACAATTTGTTGAACAAACAAAACATTAATAGGTATTCTAAATACCCATAAAAAGCTTCTTTGAGCTTATTATGGGAAAGAGGAGTATGGGGGGATCCACAACTGAGTCCTCTACTCCTCCAGGTGCTCAGCTGAGACTGTGTGTGCATTTGTCTGTGCCTGTAGGTCTCCTGTTTGTATAGATGGACCACCTAGAAATAGCTGTGCTCTTTCGGGAACACCAAAAATTCATAGTGGACTGAAAATTAAATGGTAAAATATACACTGTTGGCTAAAATCAACATTTCATATTAGATTCCAACATAGCCAAGTAGTAAAAGTCACCAGAGGGTTTAAGAAAAATGAGTATTTACTGAGTAGCTAGCACGTGCCTGGGAGCACAAAGATGATTCAGGTACAATCCTGCCTGCCCCCAAGGAGCTCACAGTCTGATGGGGAAGGTAGGCCATGGAAACAGACAACTATACAATATTATCATCATCCCTCTAACAGGGAAATGTCCTAAGTACGAAGGCAACAGAGAGGAGAGAATGATTACTTGTAGTAGCAGAGGGGGATGATATCTGAGCTAGGTTCTGAAGCATGATTGGGGAGGAGGGAAAAGCCCAGAGAGAAATTTACAAGTGAGAGACATTTCATTATAATTTTTTTTCCCCTTCTGCTTACTAGAAATGCCTACCTATCTGGACTTTAACAGGAAATAGCCTGGCCAAGCTTGCAGAACTCCAAGTTGCGTGGAGCAGAATTTGAGAACTCCTGGTTATTGGGACACCCAAGGAAAAGAGACCAAAAGATTCACAAGGGCAAAGCAGGAAAGAGCGGACCATTTAATTCCACAGGACCCATCAGAGGCTCAAGACTCCCACAGGAAAGGTGTGAGGAAGGAGTATGAAGGGCAGAAGTACTTTGTTTCTGCCTTGGCCTTTGCCTAGGGTACCCTTTTTCCTATTCTCCACCTCTCCGAATGATGTTATCTGCTTCTGAAGAGAGAGGTTGCTTGGTAGTACAGAAACATCTCATGTTCTGAATCTGAAGTCCCGGGTTTGAGTCCTATTAACTGTATAATCTTGTGCCCGGCTTCAAAATCTTTGCTTGCCACAGTCTAGAGCAGGGGTCCCCAAGGCCCGGGCCACGGACCGGTACCAGTCTGTGGCCTGTCAGGAACCAGGCCGCACAGCAGGAGGTGAGTGAGAGGCCGGCGAGTGAGTGAAGCTTCATCTGTATTTACAGCCACTCTCCATCCCTCGCATTACCGCCCCTGCTCCGACTCCTATCAGATCAGCGGAGGCATTAGATTCTCATAGGAGCTCGAACCCTATTGTGAACTGCGCATGCGAGGGATCCAGGTTGAATGCTCCTTATGAGAATCTAATGCCTGATGATCTGAGGTGGAGCTGAGGCAGTGATGCTAGCACTGGGGAGCGGCTGCAAATACAGATTAACATTAGCAGAGGGGTTTGACTGCACAGAGACTATAATAAATCGATTGCTTGCAGACTCATATCAAAACCCTATCACTGAGTGGCAAGTGTAAACAAGCTCAGGGTTCCCACTGATTCTGCATTATGGTGAGTTGTGTAATTATTTCATTATATATTACAATGTAATAATAATAGAAATAAAGCGCACAATAAATGTAATGCGCTTGAATCATCCCGAAACCATCCCCTGCTCCACCCCCAGTCTGTGGAAAAACTGTCTTCCACGAAACCAGTCCCTGGTGCCAAAAAGGTTGAGGACCGCTGGTCTAGAGAGTGAAGTCCAAGCTCCTTGGCTTGGCTCTCAAGACCCTTCTCCATCTGGCCCCTGATGATCCCTCCAGCCTCATCTACCCCAAACCCCTTCTCAGCCAACAGCCAAGCACTTCTCTTGGGCTTTGTGTCTTCACAGACACTGTTCCCTCAGCTGACATCTTTCCCCTCCCCCTTCCCAAACTGGAGAATTCCCATTTCTCTTTTAAGACATGATTCTGGTGTGACTACCCCCAGGAGGCTTTTCCTGACGGCTAGTTTAGCAATGGCCAGAAAACCCCAGAGCTTCCTCTGTCCCAGCATGTGGAGCACATCTGCTCTTGCCCCTTTACTATCCAGAGGAATCTTTCTACAACATAGGACTCACTGCCTCTCCCCTGCTTAAAAAAGGAAAGAAGTTTCATTTCTTGGCTTAAAGACCATAATCTTCTCTGTGGCCTGCCAGGTCTGTGTGACCTCACCCCTGCGCTGCCTCTCCACCTTTCTCTTTTCACCCTTTGCTCTCTCTGCTCCAGCCAAACTAGCCTTTGTTTCTCAATGCACCATGTTTTTCTCTCAGGACCTTTGCACTTGGTTTACCCTGGCTAATTTCGACTCATTCTTCAGAGCCCTGACTTCAGACTATACTACAAAGCTACAGTAATCAAGACAGTATGGTACTGGCACAAAAACAGAAAGATAGATCAATGGAACAGGATAGAAAGCCCAGAGATAAACCCACGCACATATGGACACCTTATCTTTGATAAAGGTGGCAGGAATGTACAGTGCAGAAAGGACAGCCTCTTCAATAAGTGGTGCTGGGAAAACTGGACAGGTACATGTAAAAGTATGAGATTAGATCACTTCCTAACACCATACACAAAAATAAGCTCAAAATGGATTAAAGACCTAAATGTAAGGCCAGAAACTATCAAACTCTTAGAGGAAAACATAGGCAGAACACTCTATGACATAAATCACAGCAAGATCCTTTCTGACCCACCTCCTAGAGTAATGTAAATAAAAACAAAAATAAACAAATGGGACCTAAGGAAATGTCAAAGCTTTTGCACAGCAAAGGAAACCATAAACAAGACCAAAAGACAACCCTCAGAATGGGAGAAAATATTTGCAAATGAAGCAACTGACAAAGGATTAATCTCCAAAATTTACAAGCAGCTCATGCAGCTCAATATCACAAAAACAAACAACCCAATCCAAAAATGGTCAGAAGACCTAAATAGACATTTCTCCAAAGAAGATATACAGACTGCCAACAAACCCATGAAAGAATGCTCAACATCATTAATCATTAGAGAAATGTAAATCAAAACTACAATGAGATATCATCTCACATCAGTCAGAATGGCCATCATCAAAAAATCTAGAAACAGTAAATGCTGGAGAGGGTGTGGAGAAAAGGGAACACTCTTGCACTGCTGGTGGGAATGTGAATTGGTTCAGCCACTATGGAGAACAGTATGGAGGTTCCTTAAAAAACTACAAAAAGAACTACCATATGACCCAGCAATCCCACTACTGGCCATATACCCTGATAAAACCAAAATTCAAAAAGAGTCATGTACCAAAATGTTCATTGCAGCTCTATTTACAATAGCCCGGAGATGGAAACAACCTAAGTGCCCATCATCGGATGAATGGATAAAGAAGATGTGGCACATATATACAATGGAATATTACTCAGCCATAAAAAGAAACGAAATTGAGCTATTTGTAATGAGGTGGATAGACCTAGAGTCTGTCATACAGAGTGAAGTAAGTCAGAAAGAAAAAGACAAATACCGTATGCTAACACATATATATGGAATTTAAGAAAAAAAAATGGTGCTGAAGAACCTAGGGGTAAGACAGGAATAAAAACGCAGACCTACTGGAGAACGGACTTGAGGATATGGGGAGGGGGAAGGGTGAGCTGTGACAAAGCGAGAGAGTGGCATGGACATATATACACTAACAAACGTCGTAAGGTAGATAGCTAGTGGGAAGCAGCCACATGGCACAGGGATATTGGCTCGGTGCTTTGTGACAGCCTGGAGGGGTGGGATAGGGAGGGTGGGAGGGAGGGAGACGCAAGAGGGAAGACATATGGGAACATATGTATATGTATAACTGATTCACTTTGTTATAAAGCAGAAACTAACACACCATTGTAAAGCAATTATACCCCAATAAAGATGTTAAAAAAAAAAAAAAACAAAAAACAAAAACTTCTTTCCTCTGGAAAGCCCTCTTTGTGCCCCCTCCCCAGGCTAGTTTAGGTGGCACTTACCACAATAGTAATTTTAGAGCTATTTATGAATGATTTGATAACTGTCTCCCCCATGCTGTCTTGTTCATCACTGTATGAGGGGCACCTAGAACAGGAGCTGGTGTAGAATGGGTGCTCAAGAAGTGTTTGTTGGGCTTCCCTGGTGGCGCAGCGGTTGAGAGTCCACCTGCCGATGCAGGGGACATGGGTTCGTGCCCCGGTTTGGGAAGATCCCACATGCCGTGGAGCGGCTAGGCCCGTGAGCCATGACCGCTGAGCCTGCGCGTCCAGAGCCTGTGCTCCGCAACGGGAGAGGCCACAATAGTGAGAGGCCCGCATACAGAAAAAAAAAAAAAAGAAGTGTTTGTTGAATGACTGTGTAAGTGCTTAGCCTGTACCGCATTACATGAAAGCTCCAGTTTTCTCAAGCCAGCCTGTGATCTCCTGGAGAACTAGTACAGCGTCAGCACCCAGCACCGTGCTTGGCACTTAGTGGGGCTCCATAAGGGTTTTCCAAGTTTGGGAAACACTGTGAAGTGCTGCCCAGATCCCCCATCAGTGAAGACTTGTGACACCAGCTATTGGGAATGCTGTCAGTGAAGAGCCTTTAACTGTCAGCCCCCCAGGGACAGGGCCCCCTTGGCTCCTGTCATAGCCCTTCCCAGATGGCCCCACATCCCATGAAAGATGAAGGCAGGGATATTAGAGGCCCGGTCTGGTCATCTTAGCTCACCTGGGGACAACTCTGATGGGCCATTCTAGTTCCAGAGCCCCTGTGGGGTCAGCCATGACTGTCCTTGGGCCTGCGTGGACCTCTGGACTTCTGCCCACTCCTGTTCCCTCCCCCTCCCTTCCACAGGTGTGGATCCCAAGGGCACTCCCTCATAAACACCCTTTACTGAAATCTCCATCTCATAATCTGCTTCCCAGGAACCCAACCTGAAATAGGCCCTCTCTCTTCTCTTCTCCTCTGTCTCATCCCTTTCAGGGGACGTCCATTCATTCACCTAAAGTTCGTAGGCACCATTCAGCTGACAAAAAAGTTTCACATCCATTTTTCTACTACTCTCATTCTGTACTGTCTAGGTGCATCAGGAAGGCAACAGATGGAGAAACTGGGGCCCAGAGAGGTGCAGCGACCAGCCTAAGGGCACTGCACTAATTAAAAACTAGCTAAGCTCCCAGATGCAGTTGTCCACCTCCCTTTCGCTACGTAGTCGCTGCATCCTGGAGCAAGAGGGAGCCTCATTGAAACGAATTCCGGTCTCAGTGGGCAGAATCCTGAAACCACGGCTCTAGGGTCCGGAAAGGGGCGCGGAGTCCAACGGTCCCGCAGTACAGATGGGGAGACTGAGGTCCAGAGCCCGGCTGTCCACCGCCCGCGGAGAAGGGGGCGCGTCCTGCCCGGCTGGCCGCTTGGAGCCGGGGCCGCCTCCTCCCGCCCCCCGCGCCCGTGACCCCAGCCCTGCCTTTGCCACGCCGCCTGCTCGGGAGCGAGTCATGGTGGCGGGACTGGCGGCAGCATGGCTGCTCCTGGCGGCTGCGGCCTGCGCGCAGCGGGAGCAGGACTTCTACGACTTCAAGGCGGTCAACATCCGGGGCAAGTTGGTGTCTCTGGAGAAGTACCGCGGCTCGGTGAGTGTCCGCCCGCCGGGCCTCGGCGCCATCCAGCCGGGGCCTGACGGGGGCGCCCGGCGGCCCGGGACCCTGCCGGGTGTGGCTCCGAGGGGCTCTGGCCGCCCGGCCACCCTGCCCTGGCTCCCCACCCCCACCCAGACATCCCGCCGGGCGCGGCGCCCCCGGATCCTGCGCCGGGTCTGTCCCTCGACTACGTGGCATGGTCCGGCGCGCGGTGAAACCCGAAACTCTCGCTGCCGGCGCCGATTTCCCTCCCAGCGATTTTGGGCAGCGGGGCCCAGCCTCTCACACACTGGTCTAAAAAGTAACCCTAGCATCCTAGGGCCTTTGTCTCTCCCATCCCCAGTTTCCACGTTCGGAACAGAGGGAGTTGGTGATAATCAGTCCAGTGAGAACATTGTGGAAATGAAAGCTCGGTGCAGAGGGAGTTACCATTTCAGACACACGGGGACCTTACACAGATCATCCTTTAGAGAGTAGTACATTAAGTCCCAGAGAGGGAAGGTCGCACAGCGCTAGAAAGCACGGAGCCTGGAGGAGAACCGCTTATCCATCCGTGGCCTACTCTAGACAAACTTTTTAGCTGGGAGCTCAGGCTGAGATTTAAGTGTCATCCAGTATAACTGCTACCTCCTTACCAAGAGGGAGTCTCAGCTCAGAGAGGACTTGAGAGAGGCAGTGTGCCTGGGTGAGTCTTTGAAACAAGAGTGAGTTTTAGTAAGACCAAGAAGAGCACTCCAGGCAAAGAGAACTGTCAAATGCCAAGACGCAGAACTAAACAGCAAGAATGGTGATGCTGGTGGGGAGGTCTTCAAGCAGTTGTGCTTGAAGGAGCATAAAGCATGAGGGTGAAAGATGAGGCTGAAGAGGGTAGGGAGGGACCAAGAGGGGCCTTGAACGCTACCTTCAGAGACCGAAATGTTGCACTGTGTGTAATGAAGAGCCCTCCAAGTTCACTTCTCAAGGTGGACCTCAGGCTGTGGTGTGGAAAGGGTGGGGAGTTGGTTTCTAATGGACAGGGAGGCCCAGCATCCAGATTTGGATGGACCACACACACACACACACACACACACACACACACACACACACACACACAAATGGCTGTTAGCATTCTTCTCCCAGGAGCAAGGCCATCCTTAGTGAAGAAAGTACTCTCTAAGCCTTGGAATTCTCAGTTATCCTGGGAGTACTGGGGATAGTAGTCCTTGTCCTGATTGCCCCCCGCCCCAAGGTATTGTGAGTTTCAAATGAGGTGACAATGTGGAAGCACTTGGTAGAGTGCTCTGTGCTTGTGTTTGTGGGGCCCCAGCAGGAACCTCATCCAGGACTCAGGGCAAAGGGCCAGTAAGAGTAGGGCCCATTGCCATTCAGGCCTTCCCTTCCCTCTGGTGCAGCTCACCAGAGAGCCCCAGGTTTAGCACTTGACCAGCTCTGCTACTCATTAATTCATTATTTATTGTTGAGCACCTACTGTATACTAAGTACTGTGCCAGCCCTGGGGATACAGCGGTGAACAAAACAGCTAAGTTTCCCCTTTAACAGAGCTTATATGCGGTGGAGAGGAGAAAGGCAATAAACAAGGAACGGAGAAATGAACAATGTAATTCCTAATAGTAATAGATGCTAAGACAAAAACAGACAAAGGCTATTTGTTTTCAGAAGTAATAAGGCATCCAGGATGTGAGGAACAGAAATCCTGGAGAAAAATTACCTGGAAAGTAGTCCCAGAATTCTGAGTGTTTTCATCCTCTAGGTCACTGGTAAATCCTAAAAAGCATTGGAGCAAGAGGCCTAGAAATCAATCAGAAAGAAAATGAAAAAAAAAAACAAAAAACGAAGTCACACACCTGCTACGAGGTAGAGTTAGAATTTGAACCCAGGCAGTCCAGTTCCAGAGCCCATGTCTTAATTTCCAGCTTATTTCCAACTTTAGAGGGAAACCAGGAACAGTCAGTCCAGGGAACCTGTAAATGAAACTGTGTGTTAACCCAAGCTTCTTGGTTTGCCACTTGGGCGATATGGTCATTCATTCACCTGCAAATAGCTACTGGCTCATTATGTGTATTTTACCATGGGTTTTTTAAAAATTGGAAGCAAAAAACACTGGCTTCTTTATAGGCACTACATGCCTGCCACTGGGTCCAGCCCTGCAGACATAGCCATGAGCAAAATTGTATGGTTTGTGCCCTCACGCTAACAGGGAAGACAGTCATTTAGACCAGTGTTGAGTGTAGATAAATGGGTGACACTCAGGAATGCCCTTGGCTACACCGTGAGGTTATGTACATATAGGCCTGAGCGTAGTGTGTATGTGAATGGTTTATTTGTTTGCTTGCTTCTGTGTACGCATCTGAGTCTGCATCTGTGCTTGTATACGTATATGTAAATTTACTGTGTGTATTTAGGTGTATCTGTCTGTGTTTTGGTCACTTTAAAGATAAGCTTTTTGGATTCAGGCACGGAAATAGAAATAGGATTTCCCTCCTTCCAAAAGTATGGGCAGACACACAAGATGTAGGTTAGAAATAAACAATCTTTAATGCTCTCAATGCCCAAGGATCCAGTAAAGAAGAAAGAGGAAGACCTCTAACTAGTGAAGGGAGCTAAGAGTCCCAGTTTCTCACCACCAGAGGCGCAATATGGCACATGCTGACAAAATGGGGGAGGTTGTTCTAACAGCCTGTGGCCCCAAGGAATGGGTGAGGGAGATACAGCACAGTGGTTCTCATCGCCTAGCTCAGTCGTTCTCAGCTGGTGGTGATCTTTTTCCCCAGGGGACATTCGGCAACGTCTGTAGACATCTTTGATTGTTAAGACTAGGCGTCTAGTGGGTGGAGGCCAGGGACGCTACTAAACATTCTACAATGAACAGGACAGCTACCTCACAACAAAGATTATCCAGCCCCAAGTGTCAGTAGTGCTGAGGTCGAGAAACTCTGTCCAGCCTCAGCAGTCTGTGCCCGAGCATGTCCAGTGACCCAGGCTGCCGAAGGTGACCCTCTTTATGGAGCCAGCTGGTATAATCCTGCCTCTTCTAAAAAGTGGCCAGGACTTCCTTGGTGGCGCAGTCGTTAAGAATCCGCCTGCCAATGCAGGGGACACAGATTCTATCCCTGGTCCGGGAAGATCCCACATGCCGCGGAGTAAATAAGCCTGTGAGCCACAAATACTGAGCCTGCGCTCTAGAGCCTGTGAGCCACAACTGCTGAGCCTGCATGCTGCAACTACTGAAGCCTGCACACCTACAGCCCGTGCTCCGCAACAAGAGAAGCCACAGCAATAAGAAGCCTATGCACCGCAGCAAAGAGTAGCCCCCACTTGCCGCAACTAGAGAAAGCCCGTGCACAGCTACAAAGACCCAACGCGGCCAAAAATCAATCAATCAATAAATAAAATTAAAAAAATAAAATAAAATAAAATAATAAAATAAGAAGTGGCCAGAGAGATAGGGCTTGGCTACCTAAACACAGGGTGAGAATTTAAATCCTTTAATAATATATAACTAGAAGCTAAAAACATAGCATTTGTGCCAAAATTGTAACTGCAGTAATATAATCAAGTTCCGTCAGCCAGATTTATATTTATCACCGAACGGCAATAAATAAATATATTATAAGGCAATCATAAATTTAAGGGTTAGTCTAGTGATAGAAGAAAGTGGTATTTGTTTGCTGGAGGGAGAGGGGCAAAAAGGGATTGCCCTGAGGTTCTTCGGATCCTTTTATCAAGAAAACCATGTCTGTCTATGTACCCGTTCAGGTGATCATATATATGTGCACACTTACTTATTCATTCAGCACATACTTTCTGAGACTTTTCCATGTGTCAGGCCCAGTAATGAAGTGAACATAGCTCCTGCCCTCAGTGGGTTCACATTCTAGAAGGAAGACCAACACATGTATAGGCAACTACAGTGTAGAATGATGAGTGCTAGTTGACTGAGCCAGAAATTGAACCCAGGTCTGCCTTTTCTCTCTCCTGTATCACCTCCTAATGTGCGTTCACCAGTATGTGTGCCTCTCTCTGTGATGGTGTTCTGTGTGCTTGTGGGCATGTGTGATGTGTGCTAATGTATCTTTGTGTCGAGGGGCACAGGCATACCCATTCATGTGTATTGTGTACTTATTCTCATGAATGTTTATGTATGTGTTTCACACGTCTGTAAGACCCTGCATGTTTATGAGAGAGAGCATTAATTGTTGAGGGGGGTCACATACGTGGGCATGTCAGGCCATGTACAAGTGTGTGCCTCTTCACTGGTTTGTGTATGTGTCTGGGTTTTGCTTTTGCCACCCAGGTGTCCCTGGTGGTGAACGTGGCTAGCGAGTGTGGCTTCACAGACCAGCACTACCGGGCCCTGCAACAGCTACAGCGGGACCTGGGGCCTCACCACTTCAACGTGCTTGCCTTTCCCTGCAACCAGTTTGGCCAGCAGGAGCCCAACAGCAACAAGGAGATTGAGAACTTTGCCCGCCGCACCTACAGTGTCTCTTTCCCCATGTTTAGCAAGATCACAGTCACCGGCACTGGTGCCCACCCTGCCTTCAAGTACCTGATCCGTGAGTCCTGAGCCTTTCCCTCACCTTCCCTCAGCCGGCTGAGGCTGTGGCTCCCTGGGCAGCAGAAGCTACTGGCTGGCTGGGTGACCTGGGGCCCCTTAGACCTGCACAGGCGGGTTGATGGTCTGTTCTAGCACTAATCTTTGAGGATGAGCTGAGGAGTATTCCTGCTTAAGAATATCTCCGTCCCTGCTGCCTTGCAGTTCTCCCTCAGAGTCACTCTTGCAGACTTCTCTGGGCTCCTGTTTCCACAGCTCCTGCAGTGGCTCCTAGAAGGAGACTGGACCCTCAGATTTTAGTCAGTGTGAATTAGTTGAGCCTATGGACTTAGCTGCAGGCAGGGGATGCCACATGCCTGGAGAAGGCCAGCCCATATCTCCTGTCCTGAGTCAGAGGCAAAGTGTGTAGGCCACAGGAGAGAAACCTTCTGAGCTAAAATACCAGATCTTGGGAATTCCCTGGCAGTGCAGCAGTTAGGACTCGGCACTTCCACTACCCGGCCTGGGTTCAATTGCTGGTTGGGGAACTAAGATCCCAAGCAAGCTGTGTGGCGCAGCCATAAAAAAACCAAACAGATCTTAATATTTGAGAAATAGATTCCTTCTGCAGAAGCCTCAGAACCACAAAATGGGGTCATTAGCCAAGCTTGTCATTAAGTACTGTTTCCTTTCTCAGGCCTCTCCCTTCCTTTGGGGACTCCATTTTTGCCTTCTCCCACCTCCTATTCCATGCTTCTGGTTGCCTTCATATCCCTCACTACCACACCCCCCCCCCCCCCCCCCCCCCCCCCAACCCATTCACCTAGAAGAGTAAATAACAAACAACAGTGTAGCAAACAAAAGGTCCCTTACTGAGGCAATTTGAATTTTGTTTTGTAGGTCAATCCTAATATTTGTTTTTTTTCCCCTGTGTGTTTTTATTAGTTCCTTCTCAGTTCCCGTAGTTATAGATCAAACCTGGCTGTGCTTTAGAAGCACCTGGGGACCTCTTAAAAATGCATTAGCCTGAGATCTACTGAAGCAGAGCCCAAGAATCTGTTTATATTAAACCCCCTCCTCCACCACCACCACCACCATGATTCAGATGCAGAGAGTCCATGGACTAACATTTGGAAACCATTGAGATTTAATCAGAAAATAGGATATAGACTGTGTAGTAGTTTGAGGTCATTAATAAAGGAAGGTCTGATGTTGCCTTACCCAGCACTTCACAGAATCATAAAGCAGTAATTCTCAACCTGGGCACCAGATTGCAATCTCCTGGAAAGCTTTTGAAAAATACTGATGCCTGAGTCTCACCCCCAGATATTCTTACTTAAGTGGTCTGGGGGTATGGACTGGGCATCAGGATTTTTAAAAGCTCTCCAGTTCATTCTAACTAATAGAACCACTACTTCAAGGGAGGGGTGGACACCAATAGTGGGATTCCAGGAGAGGGGACACAGGGAAGCACACTTTGCTCTCCTTCTTCCTTTGCTCTAGAGACTTCTGGAAAGGAGCCCACCTGGAACTTCTGGAAGTACCTAGTGGCCCCAGATGGAAAGGTGATAGGGGCTTGGGACCCAACCATGTCGGTGGAGGAGTTAAGGCCCCAGATTACAGCGCTTGTGAGGAAGCTCATCCTGAAGAAGCGAGAAGACTTATAACTACTTTCCCTCCTCTCCCACTGTCCCCTCCCCTCACTGTTCACGAGTGACCAAAGCAAACTCAAATGGTGCTACGAGGGAGAGACCACTGACTCTCCTTCCTCCACTCTTATCCCACCTACCCCATCACTCCTGTCTGGGGAAAATTCTAGTAGTTTGATTATTTGAATCTTAGAGCAACCTGTAAGAACCCCTGACCAGTGACAGCTCTTGACCAATGACTCAGCAACCAATAAGAACCTCTAGCCCATGAAAACATGTGGCAAATAGAGGTACAAGCAATAATCTCCTACCTGTTATGAACTCTCTAAAATGAGGCCAATTCCTACCTCACAGGGCTGTTGTGAGATTGAGGATGAAAGGCCTACGAAAGTGCCTAGGGCAGTGCCAGGTAACTAGGAGGCGTTCAATAAATGTTTTTTGCATATGAACCAAAAAATAAGTTGTGATCAATAAAAACTTGAACCCAACATGAATTTCCAGCCATGAGAATCCAGGCCAAACATTTGTTGTTGTTGTTGTTATTGTTTTCCTATGTATTTTTTCCAATTACAAAAGTAATACAAATTCATTGTAAAATAAGATGATACAAAATAAAAATGAAACTATCCCCCTCATTTCCTACATGGTCACTCCCTGGAGGTAAACACTGTTCGCAGTTTGGTACCAAGTCTTCCCAGACTTTTTTTATCAAGCCTATCATTATTGCCCAATAAGAATTCACTGACCAAAAGTACACTACAATTACAAACAGGCAAAGGATAAGAACAGATAATTCACAGAAAAATGGAGACGGATAATGAGGATATGAAAAGATGTTCAGCCTCATTCAAGTTGGGAAGATTTTGTTAAATGATAATACCTGTCACTGGTGAGGATGTGCAGAAATGGGCATTCGCATAAGCTGTCAGTGGGACAACAAACTGGCACAGCTTTTTAGAGGATGACTTGTCAATATCTTTTAAAACAAAATGTTTATATGCTTTGATCCACCATTTCTCCTTTTAAAAGACTCCCAAACTGTGCAAATATGTGTGTACAATAATATGTATGTACATTGTTCATAATGGTGAAAATTCGATGCAATCCTTGTTTCCATCAGTATGGTTTGGTAACAAATTATGGTACAAATCCAAATGATAATAATAACTAATACAGGGCTTCCCTGGTGGGGCAGTGATTAAGAATCCGCCTGCCAATGCAGGGGACACAGGTTCAAGCCCTGGTCCAGGAAGATCCCACATGCCGCGGAGCAATTAAGCCCGTGGCGCCGCAACTACTGAGCCTGTGCTCTACAGCCCACGAGCCACAACTGCTGAGCCCGCGTGCCACAACTACCGAAGCCTGTGCACCTAGAGCCCGTGCTCCACAACAAGAGAAGCCACTGCAATGAGAAGCCCGCACACCACAACAAAGAGTAGCCCCCACTCGCCACAACTAGAGAAAGCCTGTGCACAGCAATGAAGACCCAACGCAGCCAAAAATAAATAAATAAAATATTTTTAAAAAGGGAAATAATAAAAAATATATTAAAATAATAGCTATTCAAATGAATGAATTAATTTCTATGCTACCATAGAAAGTTGTCCAAAAGTGAAAAAATGGCAAATTGTAATGAACACATGCACACACAAGAAAACATCCAGTACAAACAAGAATAATATTTTTATTAAAAATTTACAATGTTAAGTGTGAGAGAGAGAGGGAGGGAAGGAGGGAGGGAGGGATGTAGACCAAACTATTAATGGTGGCTGTCCGTGAGGGCGTGGGGTGGGATAACAGGAGTCATTCACTTTCTTTGTTAAGTATTTTTGTAATGTTTGAATTTTGTGTGTAAAAATACGTATTTCACTTTTATATAAATATAGAAAAGAGGTGATGAGCAGAGTCACTGACAGATAATTTATCGGCCAATGAGAATTTCATGTCTACTTCTCCCAAAGTCACTCTTCTAGAAGAAGGAAACTCAGATTCAAGTCTTGGCTGTGCCCTTGACTCACAGACTGAGCAAATTGTTCCCTCTCTGCTGTCTTCCATTTTCCTACTGGACAGTGAAAGGGTTGAACTGTGCTCAAAGCCTCCCTTAATGATCCTTCCCAAAAGCTGCAAGAGTAAATGAAGGCTTTCTGTGGGCTGACCACATACCACCCTGTGGTGGCCTCCAGCCTGTCCTAACACACCCTCCTCCAAGCTCTGGCTCTGCACGTGGTCGTTTCCGCGTGTGTGCAGGTGCACACACATACACACACACAGTGAAATCCAGCTATCACAGAAATTTTTGTGATGAACAACTCAGAACCACATTCTCAATGGACATCTCTCTGACCTCACCCTACTTGACCTGTCAGCCGCTTCTGACATTGCTGATTGTATGACTCTTCTCCCTGACACATTCTCTTCCCTTCTTAGTTTTCCTGCCCCTGTCTTCTCTTGGTTTTCCCCCATCTCTCTGAGTGCTCCTTCCTTCTCAGTGTCTGTCCATGACTCTTCCTCCTCTGCCCACTCCTTCCCTGTTGGTCTTCCTTAGGCTTCTAGGCGGGTCCCTTTTCTCACTTCATATACTCTTCCACAACCATCTCATTTTTTCTCATGGTTTTGACCACCGTCTACATCCTGATGATACCTAAATCTCTACCTTATATCTATGCTGGATTCATACCCACTTGCCTACTGGGCATGACTAGAGACACCTCAATTCAGTGTCTCCAGAACTAAACTCATCACCTCTCCTTGACACACGCTGTCCATTATCCCCAGCCTTCACAAACCCCCTAAGCCTTTCCTTCCACACACCACTCACTCACTCACTTACCACATTCTCATTGTTTAAGCAACTGCCTTCCTTTCCCTCCTCAGCACAGTGCTTGGCCCTTAGCAGATTAAATTTAATTATATGGGAAGCATTTTGAGCACTGGCTCCATGCTGTCCCTGCCTAGACCCTATCTGGAAAACCAAAGACAAGCAAACAGTTCCCCCCAGCAGTTTAGGGTCCAGCTGAGGATGTTGCACTCCAAATTAGACCTTCATTCCTAGGCTTTATCAGCTTTCTGCTGTTCCCAAGTCCCCTCTAATGTGCAAGAGTCCTTCTAGGAAAAATCTCATTTTATGTTGTTATCAACTGTTACCTCAGTCATTGGTTAAGCAATATCTGCTAACAACTTAGTGTTAAATTAACCCCTCGGTAATCATCTAACACTTGAATAGTTAATATTTGATTTTTCTACTGATGCCTTAATTATCTTCTAACACGTATAAGCCAAAAAAAAATTTTTTTTTAACAAGCCTGCATCTGACGTTAATTAATTTATTTATTTTTGCTGCGTTGGGTCTTTGTTTCTGTGCGAGGGCTTTCTCTAGTTGTGGCAAGTGGGGGCCACTCTTCATCGCAGTGCGCGGGCCTCTCACTATAGCGGCCTCTCTTGTTGCGGAGCACAGGCTCCAGACGCGCAGGCTCAGTAGTTGTGGCTCACGGGCCTAGTTGCTCTGCGGCATGTGGGATCCTCCCAGACCAGGGCTCGAACCCGTGTCCCCTGCATTAGCAGGCAGATTCTCAACCACTGCGCCACCAGGGAAGCCCCTAAGCCAAATATTTTATTTATTAGGTTATGTCTTAGCACTTAGCAGTTTAGCTATTTGCTAACAATTATTAATCAATATTTTAGTTGTCTGCTTAAATCATATTACCGATCACTAAGCTCTCTGCTATTAGTTTAGAGGTGATAAGCAAGCCTGGGACCACCAGTTAGGAGTTTGGAGAAGGGCTCATTTCTGGCTGCCGATACAATAATAGCCTCTGTCTTTTGTTGAGCTCTCTTTTCACCCTCAGATGATTCTCATTCACTATCAACTGGTCCTAGGTCCTCAAAGAGAGGGTGGGCCCATCCTAATTGCTTATTTATTTCTCTGAGCTGGGCTGGAGTGTGGAGGGAGGAGAGCGTGACTATGAGGGGAATCTCTGGAAAATTATGGTTGGAAGGGACTTTCATTCATCAACAAGTATTTCTTGAGCATTGCCTATGTGTCAAGTTCTGCATTAGGTTCTAGGGATATATCAGTGAACAAAACACCCATGTTCCCAGCTGTCATGGTGTTCAGAGAATAGTGGGAAATAGCGGGAAACATTAAACAAACAATTACACCAATTATTATACAATTACAATTATGGTAAGCACCAGGAAGAAGTACAAGGAACCATGAGCATGTATAAAAGTGGCATTGGACATATTCTGGAGTGCAGTGGAGGCTTCCATGAGAAATGCCATTTAAGCTGAGAGCTGAAATTTTAATAAGAGTTAGGGCAGGGCTTCCCTGGTGGCGCAGTGGTTGAGAGTCCGCCTGCCGATGCAGGGGACATGGGTTCGTGCCCCAGTCCGGGAAGATCCCACATGCCGCGGAGCGGCTGGGCCCGTGAGCCATGGCCGCTGAGTCTGCGCGTCCGAAGCCTGTGCTCCGCAACGGGAGAGGCCACAACAGTGAGAGGCCCGCATACCGAAAAAAAAAAAAAAGAGTTAGGGCAAAGAAGTAGAGTGAAGGGTTTGTAAACAGAAGCAGTGGCTGGAGCAAAGACCCTAATGAGGGAAGATGCTCAACAGAATGGAGCCAGTGCTGCTTGGAGCGAAGTGATAGGGAGAAGGGTCAGAGAGGTAGGCAGGGGCCAGATCATTCAAGGTCTTGTGGGATCCAGGTGAGAAATGATACTGACTTGACTTAGCATCACAGAGTCTGTCTTCAGTCCCAAACCTGAAGGTCAGAAATAAACCCTTGGCGCAGAGGCAGACACTGAACTACAGATAGGAGAAGTAGATGGCTCTGGGGCTACCAGGAGCACTGGTCAGCATGGAGACACCTGTGGAAGGCAGGCAGATCTGAAACCTCCCAGCTCCAGCAGGGCCAGCCTGGTGTTTGCTGGAGGGAATTGCTGAAGCTTGGTTAGCTACAAATCACCAAGCTGCTTGCACAGATTCCTGGGCCCCAGAGGGATTACATTGCAGGTGGTCAATAGGCTACATTTCAAGACAGAAACACTGCCTTGGGTATAACCAAAAAAAAACTCTGCAGCTTCCTCTCCTCCCCACATCTCCTTCAGTCCCTACATCTTAGCCCTTACCTGTGACTTTTTTTTTTTTTTTTTTTTGGCGGCACGCGGGCCTCTCACTACTGTGGCCTCTCCCGTTGCGGAGCACAGGCTCCGGACGCGCAGGCTCGGCGGCCATGGCTCACAGGCCCAGCCGCTCCGCGGCATGTGGGATCGTCCCAGATCGGGGCACGAACCCGCGTCCCCTGCATCGGCAAGTGGACTCTCAACCACTGCACCACCAGGGAAGCCCTTATCTGTGACTTTCACCACTTTGTGTCGGGATAGAGATTTGGCAGCTGTAACGAGAACCCAAAGTAAACACAGTCTCATAAAAGGTAGAAGTTTTTTCTATACCATGTAAAAATTGGACCTTTACCTGCTCCGTGAATTAGTCAGGGGCCCGGGCTTATGGCTCTGGCATCCCTAGGACATTGTCATCAGCTGCATGACCCAAGACAGCTGACCACCTCACCCCTATGCCTTTAAGGGCGTGACTACATCACATTCTACAAGTCGGAAGAACTTAGTCTATAGCCATACCCAGACATAATTTATTTTCACTAGGAAATAAAGTTTTTATTCTGTATGGCCATGTGCCCATATGAAAATTGAGTTCCATTAACATAAAAGAAGGGGAGAACACATGTTGCAGGGGTCAGGGACAAATAGCCATCTCTGCGCTATATCTTAACATTTTTCAAATCTCTCTCCTCTCCTTTTTCCTGCTACGACTATCCTAACTCAGGATTTATCATCTTTCTGGCTCATATCCTTGGCCCCAATTCCCTCCTTCAATCCATCCTTAGTGTCACAAGCTGAATGATGTTCCAAAAAGCAGACCTGAGCATATCACCTCTCTGCTTCAGTGTGCCCCCCAACCCTTATCCTTGGAATAAAGGCTTGGTTCTTTAAACTGTCATTCAAAGCCCTTGTGCCTCATCCTCCTCAATTTCTCACCTTCGGTGTTGCTACAGCACCAAACTGCTTGCTATATTCTCTCTCATTTCTTCCTCCCATTGCACAGGTAGAAATTCTCTTCCTTTCCCTCATATTGCTGTGCACCTTATCTCTGTTGTGTTCTTTGAACGTAAGAAATGTCTGGTCCATAGTAGGTGTTCAAAAGTCATATATTGACTGACTACCTCATTGTCATCATCTATGTCTGTTTCTAAGTGTCCTAAAGACTGTCTCAGCCCCTGCATCAGTTAGGTTCCCCGTAAAAGGCTCAAATCCTCCCGTGGAAGGGGTGACCAATCTCAGTAAGATGGGAAAGCCCAGTCAGAAGGTCCCTTCTTCTAATCTCTTGGAATATGAGTGCCCCCTTCTGAGCACATGACCCATTGCGCCCTTCTGGTCATGCTCCAGAGGGGGTCCCAGGGCCACAATCGTCCCTGGTGTTAGTGATGATTGCATGGGAAAAACTTATATTTTAAAAATTACTCAATCTTCATATGACATTCAAATTTAACCAGCCATCTTGCATCTTATCTGGCAACACTAATCCAGGGTTGAATACCATGCAGTAGGAAGTTGAACTAGATAGCCTCTAGGATCCTTTCAACTCTAGGAAACAAAGATTCTAACTCTTCTGATTCACCTTGTAACTCCCAATGAAAGCAGAAACTCAGAATTAAAGTCAAAGAGCTAAGAACATAGTTAATAGGCTAATCAACAGAACAAATGACAATATCCCCTTACTAGATGTGTAACATTGGGACAGTCACTTAATCTACCTCAACCTCCATTGTTTCATCTAGCCAATAAAAGGAAACCAAGATTTTACCTAATAAATGCTGGGCACTGTGCTAGACACTTCTGTCTATGTGCTGTCTCCCCTGGAATGTTCAGACAAACTAATGTGTGAAAAGGCCCTTTTTTTTTTTTTTTGCAGTACGCGGGCCTCTCACTGTTGTGGCCTCTCCCGTTGCAGAGCACAGGCTCAGCAGCCATGGCTCACGGGCCCAGCCGCTCCGCGGCATGTGGGATCTTCCCGAACCGGGGCACGAACCCATGTCCCCTGCATCGGCAGGCGGACTCTCAACCACTGCACCACCAGGGAAGCCGGAAAAGGCCCTTTGTAAGTGGAAGTGGGCTGTAACAAATGTGAAACAGTATTAGCATTAGTGTAGCACCTATCTCTAGATGATTTCCTTTACTGAAACCTTCAGGGGAAAGAACTTTCCCTAGTTTGGTCATATTGTAGGGGAAAAGCATTGTCTAGGACTCTAGTGTCTAGAGCAGTGATTCTTAACTAAGGGTGATTTTGCTCACCAGGGGGCATTTGGCAATGTCTGGAGACATTTTGGTTGTCACAACTGGGTAATGGGTACTACTGGCATCTAGAGGGTAGAAGCCAGGGATGCTGCTGAACATCCTACAGTATAAGGACTGTCCCCTACAACAAAGAATTACCTGGCCTAAAATGTCAGTAGGCTGAGCAATCATGGTCTAGAGTACTACCAAGCAGAATTTATATCCCAGCTCTACCACTTAGCAGCTGGGCGACTCATGGACTTTACCTCTCTGTGCCTCAGGGTCCTCTTCTGGGACATCTGGGATATTAATAGCACTTACCTCATAGGCCTATTTTGATGATTAAATAAAAATACACCCATAAAGCACTGGAGTACCTGATACATAGTAAACATTCTGTAAATGATAGTTCTTCTTATAGTTATTTAAGTATTACTGTCCCCTCTTAAAAGATAGGAAATTGAGACTCAGAGAGGGGAACAGACTTGCCCAAGGTCAAGAGAAAAAGCAATTCTAGTCATGGGGTGGACAAACGTCACCAAGAATCTTCTGTAAACAAAGGCTGCAGTTTTCTTGTGTGTGGACCTTACATGAGACACCATCCTTGCACTCAGCAAAGTGGAAGGAAAAGGAGAACTAACCTTTACTGAGTGCTCACATAACCTATATCTCATCTCTTAAGGTAGGTATTATGATTTCCATTTTACAGATATGACTAAGTGAGAAGTCTAAAGTCTCCCAGCAAGTCAATTGCCAAGTAGCAATTGAAATCCAGGCTGACCCAGTACCAAAGCCCCTGCCTCTCCCTCTGTTCTCTGCTCCCTAGACTCTGGTAACACTCCAGCAGGGACAGGGAGGGTTTAGGGTTGGAGATTTTGATTCTGGGAGAAGGCCGTTCAATCCAGGGTGCAGCAGTCTTGGAGTAAATTGCAGAAGTGGCTGATCTCAGACTGAAAAAGAACTGTGAATATGAAAAATGCTTAATAACAAATAAAGTGCTAGACTCATGTTGAGACCAAAGAAGGAGGTAGAAAAGGCAGTGTTTGCTTCCTTGAACTTTGGGGACTGGCAAACCCAGGACAAATCCTAGTTTCTGCCATTCCTGGCTGGGTCCTTGGGTGAGAACTTAACCTCTCTGAGGCTCAATATCTTTATATATAAAATACCCATTCAGAATCATTCGTTCATTTATTTTATCTTTTTAACATCTTTATTGGAGTATAATTGCTTTACAGTGTTGTGTTAGTTTCTACTCTATAACAAAGTGAATCAGCTATATATATACATATGTCCCTATATCTCTTCCCTCTTGCATCTCCCTCCCTCCCACCCTATCTCACCCCTCTAGGTGGTCACAAAGCACTGAGCTGATCTCCCTGTGCCATGCGGCTGCTTCCCACTAGCTATCTATTTTACATTTGGTAGTGTATATATGTCCATGCCAATCCCTCACTGCGTCCCAGCTTCCCCTTCCTCCTCCCCATGTCCTCAAGTCCATTCTCCACATCTGTGTCTTTATTCCTGTCCTGCCCCTAGTTTCATCAGAACAATTCTTTTGTTCATTTATTAGCTCTTCCTCCTCCCTTAACCTATATGGCTATGCAGATTTTGAAGGTGGCCAGCAGAAAGGACAATTAAGAGTTAAAATCTAGCCTGAACTCTACTTACTCAGCCTTGCCTTTGGCATAGAGCTATATAAAGCCAGAGGAAGGGACACTTTTTTTTTTTTTTTAATATTTACTTATTTATTTAGGCTGCACCGGGTCTTAGTTGAGGCACTTGGGATCTTTGTTGCCACATGTGGGATCGTTTGTTGTAGCATGTAGGATCTTTTAGTTGCAGCATGCGGGCTCATAGTTGTGGCATGCAGGCTTCTTAATTGTGGCATGCAGGCTTCTTATTTGCAGCATGCAGGCTCATGGTTGAGGCATGCATGAGGGATCTAGTTCCCTGACCAGGGCTTGAACCCGTGCCCCCTGCATTGGGAGCTTGGAGTCTTACCCACTGGACCACCAGGGAAGTCCCAAGGGGCACTTTTTTCTGATTCGCACAAAAGCGCACAAAAGAACAAAGGTGGCACAAAGCAGCAGCTTGAGAACCAGCCCTAGACTAAGTGTGGTGAAGCCAGCACCGAGCAGGTATAACTTTTGTCCTAGAGGAGCCCATAGTCTGAAGTTGTGGTTCCTAAGTGAGATGATGGCACATGGAAGTGTTCAATGAATGGTACACATAGAGCAGACGCTGCAATAAACAATGGTGCTTTCGGGAGCGGGGAGTCTTCAAGAGAGTATAGAGGATTTAGATAAGCAAAAGAAGGGAACTACATAAGCAAAAACTTGGGAGAGGAGGCTCCCTTCCCAGGTCAGATTGGCTGAAACAGAGGCTTCCTGTAGGAGAGAAGAGGTAGGTATAGTTGGAGACGTATGGAGAGTTCAGATTTTAGAGGTCAAACTAGAACCACTGGGGCTACTTCAACTGCTCAGGTCAAGCCTTCAGAGGACCTCTCTGTTGATAAGTGTGTGATGGGAGAGAATCAAATGCAGAGAAAAAAGAATCACATAACTCTGCCTCAAAAGTCAAAAGAATTCTCTTCAGCATTGTACTGGAAATCCTAGACAGTGTAACAAAACAAGAAAAAAATAAAATGCATCAACTGGAAAGGAAAAGTAAAACCGCCTTTATTCACAAGCAACATAATATGTTGCCTGTGAGGAAATCATGTTTTTTTCATGTTAACATAAAAAAATCCTTAGTCTATAAAAGAGCTACTAGAACTAATAACTGAATTTAACAAGATCTCAGAATACAAGGTGAATATAGGAAAATAAGTTGTATTTCTATAAATTGGCAACAAACAATTGGAATATCACATTAAAAATGTCATTTACAATAGCATCAAAAATAAGAAAAAGGGAAAAATTTTATAAAATGTGTAAAAGACCTGTACATGGAATAGTATAAAACATTGCTGGGAGAAATTAAGAACTAAATAAATGAAGAGATATATACCATGTTCATGGATTGGGAAACTCAATATTAAGATGTTAATTCTCTCCAAATTGATCTATTGATTCAATGCAATCCTAAACAAAATCCAAGCAGGATTTTTGGGGGCAGAAATTGACAAGTGGATTCTAAAATTTATATGGAAATGCAAAGGACCCAGAATCATGAAAACAATTTTGAAAAATAAGGACAAAGTTAGGAGACTTATACTACCTGATTTTAAGACTCACTTACAAAGCTACAGTAATTAAGACAGAGTGGAACTGGCATAAGGATAGATCCAGATCAGGTCAATGGAATAGAATAGAGAATTCAGAAATAAATCCACACATACATGGTTAATTGAGTTTTGCCAAAGGTGTCAAGTTAATTCAATAGAGAAAGGATAGTCCTTTCAAAGGATGGTTTTGAAACTACTTTTACTTCATATTTGGCACATAAATTAACTCAAAAAAATCAGAGGCATAAATGTAAAAGCTAAAGCTATAAAACTTTTGGAAGAAAACATAGGAGAAAATCTTTGTTATCATGGGGTCCGCAAAGATCTTTTTTTTAAAACTTTTTTTTGGCCGCCCACCCCCACCACGTCATGTGGGATCTTAGTTCTCTGACCAGGGATTGAACCTGCACACCCTGCATTGGAAGTGTGGAGTCTTAACCACTAGACCACCAGGGAAGTCCTGGCAAAGATCTTTTTTAGATAGAACACAGAAAGCACTAATCTTAATAGAAAAAAAGTGATAAATTGAACTATCAAAATTCTTAATTTCGGCTTTTCAAAAAACACCGTTAAGAAAAATGAGAAAGAACACAACATTGTAAATCAACTATACTTTAATAAAAAAAAATTTAATGAGAAGTCAAGCTATAGATTGGAAAAGAATATTTACAATAATATATTGATAAAGGATTTGTATCCAGAATATATAAGAACTGTTACAGTTCAATAAGAAGATAACTCAATTTAAAAAGAGGCAAAACGGGGCTTCCCTGGTGGCACAGTGGTTAACAATCCGCCTGCCAATGCAGGGCACACAGGTTCGAGCCCTGGTCGGGGAAGATCCCACATGCCGCGGAGCAACTAAGCCCGTGTGCCACAACTACTGACCCTGCGCTCTAGAGCCCAGAAAGCACAACTACTGAGCCCACGTGCCACAACTACTGCAGTCTGCGCACCTAGAGCCCGTGCTCTGCAACAAGAGAAGGTACTGCAATGAGAAGCCCGCGCACCACAATGAAGAGTAGCCCCTGCTCGCCACAACTAGAGAGAGCCCGCACCCAGCAACCCAACTCAGCCAAAAATAATAAATAAATAAACAAATGTATTTAAAAAGATAATAGGCAAAACATACATTTTGCCAAAGAAGATACATGAATGGCTAATGAGCACATGAGAAGTTATTCATCATTAGCCATTAGGAAAAAACAAATTAAACCCACAATGAGATGCTACTTCATGTCTACAAGAATAACCAAAATAAAAAATACTGACAATACCAAGTGCTGGTGAGGATGTAGAGCCCTGACTCTCCTCATACACTGCTGGTGGGGATGCAAAATGCTTCCAACCACACTCTGGAAAACAGTTTGGCAACTTCTTATCAAGTTAAACATACATCCACCCTATTACCCCAAAACTCCACTTCTAGGATTCACCCAAGGGAAATGAAAACATAGCCCCTCCCCCAAAAAAAGCATATATGCAAAAAATTTTATAGCAACTTTATTCATGATAGTACCCAGCTGGAAACAACTCTAATGCCTATGAACAGTTGAATGGATTAATTGCAGTATTTCATATAATGAGTATATTTCCAGGTACTCGGCAATAAAAGGAAGGAACTACTCCTACATGCAACAATTTCTGTGTATCTCAAAGGCACTGTGGTGAGCAAAATAGGTCAGGCACAAAAGAGGACACACTATCGGATTCCATTAAGACAAAAATTCAAGAACAGGCAGAACTAATCTATAGGAAGGGAGAGCAGAGCAGTGGTTGTCTAAGGCAAGGCTAGGGGTGGGGAGGAGGGCTGACTGCAAAGTGGCACAATGGATGGTGACAGGTGATGGAAATGTGCTGTATCCTGACTGTGGTGGTAGTTACATGAGTATAAAGTCACCAAGCTGTACACTTAAAATGGGTATATTTTACTGTTTGTAAAACATACCTCAGTAAAATTGATTTTAAAAATAAAAAATCACAAGAGAGACAGCATTATATAGTAATAAAAGAAATTGGAAGGGGCTTCCCTGGTGGCGCAGTGGTTGAGAGTCCGCCTGCCGACGCAGGGGACGCGGGTTCGTGCCCCAGTCCGAGAAGATCCCACATGCCGCAGAGCAGCTAGGCCCGTGAGCCATGGCCGCTGAGCCTGTGCGTCCGGAGCCTGTGCTCCGCAACGGGAAAGGCCACGAGGTCACAACAGTGAGAGGCCCACGTACCGCCAAAAAAAAAAAAAAAAAAAGAAATTGGAAGGAATCTGAACTTTGAAGAAAATGGATAATAAATTATCATATATTCACTAAGTGGAAAACTATATAGCAGTAAAAATGAATGAGCCAGATTGAGCATACACATCAATATAGACAAAACTCAAAAACGTAAGACTGAGTGAAAAGAATCAGGCTCCAGAAGAATACATGCAATGTGATGCTACTTATTTAAGATGTAATCACATGTAAAGCAATTTCATACATTGTTCAAAGATCCATACATATGTGATAAATGCATGAATAAGAGCATGGGGATGATAAACACCGAATTCAGGAGAATACTTATGTGGGGAAGGAGGAGTATGGAGGGCAGGAGTGGGGCTTCAAACAGGATTGATCAAATTTTTCATTTCTTAAATTTGAGTAGTACATGGGTGGTTCTTGTATTATTCTTTATGTTGTTTGTGTGTTTTAAAGACTTCATAGGAAGACAAACAAACAGCAAACTAACGAAAACCTAAACCCCAAGAGTGACCACTCAGAGTTGGGAGAGAGCCTAGCTGGTATCAGGAGATCTGAGCCTCAGTCCGGTTTGTCCATGGATTTCATGTTCCAACGTGGCAAAGTCACTTCTCTCAGGATGAGAAGCAAGAGCCTCATTCTGGAAAAGAAGAGAAAGAATCAGTCTTGGGCAGCAGGGGAGTGGTCGTGCGAGGAACTGGCCTTGCGCTTAATGCACGTCAGCGTCCTTTCTTTGCTTCTCCAGCTGCGGTGACCTGCAAGCTGGCACCGGAGCCGGGTCGTGGATGGGGAGAGCCATCGGGGAGGGGCGTCGGGCGGTTACAGCTGGAGGCAGTAGGGCAAGGGGAGAGGGGGGTGCTCCACTGCGTCCAGAGTCCAAGGACTCCGGGCAGACCCCCCAGTGAGCGAACCGAGTCCTCACCGCGGGTTGTGCCCGGGTTCTCAGCCTCCATGGTCTTCAGTCACTGAGCTGAGGGGCCCACGACAGCGAGGGGCATTTCTTTCTGGACCCCTGAGGACCGGGCTCCGGAGCAAAGCTGCCAGGTCTAGAGCGCATTGTTTTGAGAACCACGCAGAAGGAGCTTCCAGTTACTGTGACTCACTGGGTGCCAGGCTTCATGCTCTTCCATCTTCACTACTGCCCTAATGCACAGAGGGAAAGTGACCTGCCTAAGGTCACACAGCAGGTGATTGTAGCTTATTACTTGTATATCCTTAAGCAAGTTACTTAACCTCTCTGGGTCCAGTTTTCCTATGGGTAGAGTGGGTGCAAAATTATGTGTGTATCTGGAAGACTCCATACCAAAGTATTAAGAGATATTTCTACCTGGTGAGGTAATGGGTGATATTTTTTCTTTGGGTTTATCTATATTTTCTAATTTGTTGTTTTATAATAAATATGTACATATTTAATTATTTTTATTTTTATTAAGAGAGTAACACTGCACAGAGTTGTGAGGACTGAAGGAGACTATGAAAAGCACAGAGTTCTAGTTCACAGTGTGTTCTCCATAAATGTGAGTTCTCCCTGCTTACTCTTCCCTCCTACACTTTCCTTCCCCTCTGGTTGGAGACTCTGGCCCCCAGACCTCAGGTTGGGAGGAAGGAGGGGTCTGTTTACTAGCTGTGTGGCTTTGGATAAATCACTTGACCTCTCTGAGTCTCAGTTACCTTCCCTGCAGAATGGGAAGAAAAACACCTACCTCAAAGAAAGTTTTCAAGGACTACATGACATGCAAGATGGGAAACTGCCTGGCACATAGTAGGTCTGCAGTAAGTGTCTGTAGGAAGAAACATGACACATATGATGAAGGAACAAGCATTAGAGTAGGTTCTAGACCAGAAGAGGTAGAAGATTTTCGCATAGATTCCAAAGAGCCCAAGGGGTCCATTGATAGAGTTCAGCATGGGAGAGGTCCATGAAGTTGTATTGAAAAAGATTACATTCTTGTTTTCACTACCCCTAAGTCAAATTTAGCATTTCCTTCTATCATGCATGTAAGCAACAAATCACAGTAGTATTAGCAGAACCTGTGACTTTGTCACCAATAGAAATCAGTTATTTTTGTATTGCATTACAGTAGCAATATCTTGAAATACTGTTTACACTCATTCACCATCTCAAAGTTACAATAGTTAATAGACGAATCTCTCTATCTCATTATTTAATATGTTAAAAAAGAACTAATTCACAAAATAACTATTTTGATAATGATTCTACATAATTGGTATCCTTTGTAATCCTAAGTAATTTACTTTTTGTAGTTAAAAATATTCTTCTGAATAGGGGACCATAGTTTTCATCAGACTGCCAGAGAGGACCCTTGGCTAGACAGACATGGATACTAGTCCTGCCTGGGCCACTGGCTGCTTTGTGACATTGGCCTTGTTATTTCCCTCAGGGGCCCCATCATCCCTGCTTGGCTCACTCCACAGGGTTGCTGGAGGAACAAATTAATTCTTGGCTGGAAAAGGGCTTTGGAAACTGTTGACAGCTTCCCAATTTTGCCAAAAGCCAAAGCAGAGTGCTTTGCACCTCACAGCTGAATCCCATGTCTCCAGGAGACCCCAATCCTTTCCACAGGACTCCACCCTTTCTCTTTGCTCTCCATCTAATAAAGAGGCCAAAGTGCACCTCCGTCAAAGTAGTCATAGAGTTCCCAGTTTCCAGAGATTCACAGCCTAGGGGAGGAATTTTCTGGAGGATAATAACAATTCCTTCCCGTTTTCATATTTGACCTTACAGTGACCCTTGAAGACACTACCCCCTCAAAACTCTTCCCTTCTCCTTCAGAGGGTGATCCCTCTGTGGCCATGGTTCCTGAATTTCCCCCTTCACTGCCGTGTCCTGTCATCACCTGTCCGACTCCCCCACTATACAGTGTTTCTCAAGGGCAGACCCAGATCTGACCTCTCTCAGGGGCCCCAGAGCCCAGGTCAAGGGCATGGCACACATCAGTATCTGAGGAGCTGACCTGGATGAAGAAAAGGAACCTGAAGCACAGAGAGAAAAAGCAGAGAAGGGGTAGAGCTAGGGCTTGAGCCCAGATCCCCTGATGCCCATGATTTATCCCATACACACTGAAAGCAAGGGATGGAGGAATTAGGGACTCCCAAGGCATCACATTAGCTATTTCCTACTCTACCCACTGCAGTGAGAAATGAGGAGAGCTAAATATTTTGTAATCTTGAGTGAGTCCCTGCCCATCTGTACAATGGGAGGTGTCAGATTCAGTGGCTTTCAAACCTTTTTGACCTGACTCAAAATAAGAAATGCATTTTACATTGTGATCTGGACCACAGTACACAGAGACACATGTAAATGAAACAAACGTTTTGTGGAAGAATACTTAACTTTGCTATTTGCAGTGTGCATTTTCTATTCCATTAATTTTTTTTTTAATGCCAGCTGTAACTCAGTAACTGGTTACATGACCCATAGGTCCTTTTCAACCCCAACACTCTGTGATTGGCTGAATGGGAAATATTGACAACTAAAGTTCAGCAGTCCCTAGTCCTTGTTCGGTGTAATTGGGCCATACTGTGCACCTGTCAGAGCCTGGGTTTCCCCAGTGTACCCTGAGAGGACAGACAGGCAGGCTCCAAAGGCTTCATACAGTTCCTTCAGACTGTGGTTCTCTGATCCTAGTGAGAACACCGACCTTGTGATCTGGAAATGATGTTTGAGAACGGAGAGGTGTGTTGGCTTTGCTTCCTGCTGGGTGGAGTTACCATCTGGACATCCACTAACCCCCTTGTCCTAGGCCAGGGTGGCAGAGGGTATGAACAGGGGAGCGTGAACATGTCAGTGCATGAGTTAGCTGCTCAGGGAAAGGAAGTGGCAGTCAAGGAAGCCAGATGGTGACAACATATAAAAGTCACTGGAAAAGAGGCTCTGCAAGAACCCCAGAAAGAGCAAGGGCTTGGGAACAAGACAGACCCACGTTAAAATCCCATGGGCTTTAAGAGCCCTGGAAAATGACTTTAATTTGACCCTAAGCTCTCATTTATAAAATGAGTATGAAAATCCCTGGTCCCCTGGGTTGTTGTGAAGGTTAAGTGAGGTCGTGCATTGATCATCCCTATACTGACCCTACTGTGTGGTCCATGGCAGGTCCCTTGTCTGTGTCCTGCACTAGCCTGGGGCTGCCCCGCACAGCGCCTAGCACAAGGGCGGGTGCTCAGCGCAGATGTGGAATTCAAGCCGGTGGCCTCGATTCCCGCTCTGCCACCCCGGACATGCGCTGTCTCTCTGAGCACCTAGCGCCCTAGTGTATAAACTGGGAACGTAGTGGGGCCGGTGGGGGACGCTGGCAGAGACGCGGGCGGCTCCCTTCTCCCGGCTCCTGCCCGCCTTCCCGCCGCTCTCCACGCCCTCCTCCTCCCTCTCTCTCCCTCCTCCATCTCCCCTCCTGACGAGCCCTGTCGGCGTACCTGGTCGCCTCCCTCCGTCCTCGGGGACTCTAGGTCTCTAACCGCTGCGTTTCCGCGCCCCTCGCTGTGTCTTCCTCGTCTCTGCGTCAATCTCTGTCTCTCTGCTTATCTCTGCCTCTCTCCTTGTATCTTTCTCGTGCTCAGTTCTGTCTCCGTCCGTTCGTCTCTCAGCGGCCGTCTTCTGCTGCGGCTTCCGCGACCACAAGCACTGCAGCGACGACCCGCACAGCTGCTTCCCCTACGAGCACAGCTACATGTGGTGGCTCAGGTACCGGCCCTGGCCCTAACGCCACCTAGAACCCCACTCCAGTCTTAGCCCCCGTGCTCCATCCTCGGCCCAGCCGCCTGCTAAAGTCTCAATCCTCATCCAGGTGCCCACCACAACGTCAGCACCGACACCCACCCAGTCGTTACCCTCTCAGGCTCTCGCCCTGTCACCAACCCAGCTCCCCCTGCGGCCGCTTCTCCGCTCCATTCCCCCATTTTGACCCAACCATTATTCAGATCCATCCTTGAACCTCACACCAACTCCACCCTGAAAAACCTTCACTTCATCTCCACTCCAAACATCGTCATCCACCACCCTCAACCCAACCTCAAACTACATAACAAGCCCCAGCCTAACAGCAAACTCCCATCTTGCAGCCTTCACAGGATACCCAGACTCCTCCCTTATCCAAGTACCCACCAGGGTCCCCTCCCTAATGCCATCATCAGCCTTATCCCTGACCTAACCCACTCCCCAGTAGTTACTCTATCAGCGGCCCTAACCTCCGCCTCAGTCCTCCCTGCAAGCCCACCTCAGCTCTCTTCCTCACCCCAACTCCAAACATTATCTAGACCTACATTCAAACCTCACTCTCAAGCCTTAATACCTCACCTGATGCTACACCCCAACTCAACCCGAGCCTCAGCCCAACCTCAATTCTTTTGTTCCCCCTCATATTTAGTCATTCTTTCACCCACCCCTTCCTGAGGCCTTAGCAATGCCAGACCCTGTGGTGAGTTCTGAGCTAAGGCAGAAGACCAAAGACTCAGAGTTGCCTCCAACTTCATAATGAGACAAGGACATGACGCCACAGCAGAAGCCAGATTGGTGTAATTTGGGTGAATCCCCACCACAGGACCTCGGTTTCCCCACTAGTTCAGAGAAGCAGGTGGTTAGGCCAGTGCTGACATTCCTGGAACCCAAGTGTGGGACTGAGAGGGTAACAGGTCTCAATCTCTGTGGGTCTCCAAAGGCCTCACCCAGAGAATAAGACCTGACCCTGAGCCTGCTCTGGGAAACGAGCATCAGCGAAAATGGAGTGGGCTGCCTCAGTAGACAGTGATCTTCCTGTCTCTGGAAGTATGTGACTAGAGGCTGTATGCCTGCTGGGTGGGAAAGGACAGTCTGCCTCTGAAACCTCTCTGAGCCTCTCTCTTTTCATCTATCAGATGGGGAGGATGATTTCTGACTAGGGCAAGGACCAAATGAGATCAAGAGGTAAAATCAACTTGGCATATGCCACTAACAATTACAGATATTATTGGTTTTCTAGACTGCTCAATCTGTAATTCCAAAGGATTTTCAGATGGCCAGGTTTTCAGATCCTGCACATTTGGCTGCTGTCACCTGGGGAATTATATTCATATATTCTCTGTTCATCCATATTTTCATTCATTCATTATAGCCTTTGCTTTGTGCCAGGTGCTAGGCTAGGCATTAGAGACACAGAAATCAATGATTCCCTCTCTGAGGAGTTCACAGTCCATTTAAAGAGATATGACGTGCATCTAAAATATAACAATGGAGTATTTGTTGAAGACCCACCGTGTACTTAGTACTGAGCTGAGTATTGAAATATGACAGCGCTGACCTCCCTTTGAGGTATGGAAGCAGTGTGGAGCGTTGGGGCTGGTTAGAACCTGGTCCAAACTTTGGCTCTGTCCCTTATTAGCTATGTGAATTTGGGCAAATTATCTCCGAGTCTCTTTTGTCATCTTTAAAATGGCAATAGTAATACCTGTCTCATGGAATTATTGTGAGGATTAAGTGCAATAATGCATGTGAAAGTGACTAGTGCATATAGTAGGTGCTCAATAAAAGGGAGTTCCCTTTCCCTGGTTCATAGGTGGGGAAAGTGAAGCTCAGAATATGAAAGTGAATTGTCCAAGATCTTCCAACAATGTCATGGTACACTGAGATTTAAAGAACATTACCTAACACCATCCAAGGGCTAGATGCATTCACACACTCACAACCCTGGCACATCTTCTCTCCATCTTACAGATGAGAAAACTTGAAAGAGGTTAAGTTACTATCTTAGAGTACCCCAGTGAGAGGAAGTGGCAGAACTGGGATGAAAACTCAGGCCTGTCTGGTCCCAAGCCCAGGCTTGAGCTGCTGCACATATGTCTAAATCTAGCCTGGCTCTCATAACCTGCTCTACTCAGATCACTTGAAAAGATACTCACTGACCTTCTGCTGTCTTCTGGACACTGTTGTAGCACTTGGAGACACAGAGATGAGTAAACTCCTCAGCACCCAGCCAGGATCCCATCCCACTACTACCACCCCCTTCCCTATATACCCTTTGGGGTCCCTCTCCTTGCCTTGGACCCTCTTGAGACATAGAGTGCTTTAGTGGCTCAGACAGTGAGCTAGAGGGTTGGATGGGGTGATCTCTGAGGTCACATTGCATGTTGTGTGCTTCCATTCTATGACCCCAAGGGCAGCTGAAAGGTTCTAGCCTGCAGGGCTGACTCTTCCTAGGCATGGCTATAATATGGTTCATAAACATCACAGACAATTGCAAAGTGGAGGAGGGAAACTGGGGTCCTCAGGACATTAGATGATCAGTATACTCCAAACCCTGAAACAACCCTTCCGGCATGGGATGTCAGAGCCCCACCATTGCAGGGTGGAGAACTTGTTTTGTTCTGGACTCCATTTGGCCCTTTTCATGAAAGCTGGCCCTTAAAAACATGAAAATCAGCAGGTAAACACTGTTTCCTCGGGTAGTGCTCAAGAAGAATTGCTGTCTTTAAAAGCATGTCTCAGGACTTCCCTAGTGGCACAGTGGTTAAGAATCCACCTGCCAATGCAGGGGACATGGGTTCGAGCCCTGGTCCAGGAAGATCCCACATGCCGCGGAGCAGCTAAGCATGTGCACCACAACGACTGAGCCTGTGCTCCAGAGCCCGTGAGCCACAACTACTGAAGCCCGCGCGCCTAGAGCCCGTGCTCCGCAATGAGGAAGCCACTGCAATGAGAAGCCCATGCACCGCATCGAAGAGTAGCCCTTGCTCACCGCAACCAGAGAAAGCCCACGTGCAACAATGAAGACCCAATGCAGCCAAAAATAAATAAATAAAATAAATAAATTTATTTTTAAAAAAAGCATGTCTCAGGAAATGAAGACTCCCTGTGGAAAAGCAGCTGGTGCTATCACATGTCTGGCTGACTTTCCAAACATCCTTTATCAGTAGTTCTGCTTTACTTTTTTTTTTTTTTTCGCGGTACGTGGGCCTATCACTGTTGTGGCCTCTCCCGTTGTGGAGCGCAGGCTCAGCGGCCATGGCTCACGGGCCCAGCCGCTCCGTGGCATGTGGGATCTTCCCGGACCAGGGCACGAACCCGTGTCCCCTGCATCGGCAGGCGGAGTCTCAACCACTGCACCACCAGGGAAGCCCCAGTAGTTCTGTTTTTTATCAGGATGTGAGCCAAAGGTAGCAGCCTTGCTGGAGGGCAGAACTGGTGGTCAGGCACTGTATATACACTATCTCATTTAATCTTTATGGACACTTGGTGATATAGTAACTTTTATGAATGAAGAAAATGAAGCTCATAAGGTGAAGGATTTTTCAGCTTATATGTGAGAGAACCAGGATTCACACTTAGAACTGTCTGACTCAAAAACCCTAACAAAGGGGCTTCCCTGGTGGCGCAGTGGTTGAGAGTCCGCTTGCTGATGCAGGGGACACAGGTTCGTGCCCCAGTCTGGGAAGATCGCACATGCCACAGAGCCGCTGGGCCCGTGAGCCATGGCCGCTGGGCCTGCGCATCCGGAGCCTGTGCTCCGCAATGGGAGAGGCCACAACAGTGAGAGGCCTGCGTAC
This sequence comes from Monodon monoceros, assembly GCF_005190385.1. NCBI lineage: Eukaryota > Metazoa > Chordata > Mammalia > Artiodactyla > Monodontidae > Monodon > Monodon monoceros. The sequence continues at coordinate 137,332,396 of NW_021703774.1, read as the reverse complement.
CGCAAAAAAAAACAAAACAACAAACCCTAACAAATGTTAGACCATCCCTCCAGTTCTTTCCTAGAAGTCATAGTGGATTACCTATCTTTCAGAGTCATAGATCTGTGAAATCCTAGAAGGCTAGCAGCTCTTCAATCCAATTTCCCACCACAGGCAGGAATCTAACTTCATTGAAAGGTGGATTCATCCAGGTCTTGTGCAAACCTGTCCAACAATAGGAAACTTACCACCTCTTGAGGCAGTACATTCACCATGGGAAAACTCTGATCATTTGAGTTCATCTTATACTGAGTACAGATTTTCCCCCTAGGACCCTCCCTTGTTGTTCCCAGCTCTGTCCTTGGGAGCTTGTTCCTCCGTTCTGAGACAGACCATCAGAGCAGTGCCCACTACCTGACTGACTGCTGATCTGGAATATATCCCTCCAGCTTTCTCACCCGCTCCTCAAAGGATCCTACTTTTACAGGGCTTTTTCCAGCTAGGTGCCCATGGATGCCCCTTGTAAAGGGTGTGGTCCCAACCTGAGCACGAGTCTTCCAGATAACAGCCTTATAAACAGTGAGTGTATCTCAAGAAAGGAGATAATACTTAGTTAAATAGTAAACTAAAAAGTAGTAAACTAGTCCTAAAGAACTAAAAAGTACTATATGCTCAATGTGGAAAATGTTGAAAGGACAGGAGAAACAAAAAAGGAAAGCAACCGTGAGAAATCCAGTATCTTAGCTTGGGCTCCCCAGAAGACTTGGAAACAAGGATTTGAGGGCAAGTAGTTTATATGACCAGCAATCCTAGAAAATACTGGTACAGGGTGGGGAAGTGAGATGGGAAAGGGAAGGAGCTAATGATGGTGTTACCAAGCAAGTCACCACCAAGGGCCACCAGAGCTTAAACTGCTGAACTTTGCCGGCCAGTGTAGAACTTACTCTCAGAGTCATCCCATCTGAGGGCCAGGAAGCTGGGTATTTACATACCAATTTCTTTCAGTCATTGACTGTGTGCTGGAGGGAGAAGAGGGGCATTAATTTTCCTGTACTTTTGACCTGTTCAACGTGCAGACAGAGACTGTTCTGGGCCCAAGAAAGCCCTCAGACAAAGAGATACATTTGCGGGCTTTTGAAACCCTGGCCGGAATATTCCACAACTGTAAGACCCAATGGGACACAGACAGGACATCCACAGCCTGTGCTACTCCCAGAGACAGCCCGTTAGCATTTTAGTGTATTTACATCCAACCGTACCTATGTTATGTTATGCATGTATATGTTATGTTTATTTATTTAAGTTAGGACTACACTATATAATTAGTAGTGGGTCCTGCTTTTTTCACTTAACATTATCTCATCAGAAATTATCCTTACGAAATTGAGCTATTTGTAATGAGGTGGATACACCTAGAGTCTGTCATACAGAGTGAAGTAAGTCAGAAAGAGAAAGACAAATACTGTATGTTAACACATATATATGGAATTTAAGAAAAAAAATGTCATGAAGAACCTAGGGGTAAGACGGGAATAAAGACACAGACCTGCTGGAGAATGGACTTGAGGATATGGGGAGGGGGAAGGGTGAGCTGTGACAAAGCGAGAGAGAGGCATGGACATATATACACTACCAAACGTAAGGTAGATAGCTAGTGGGAAGCAGCCGCATAGCACAGGGATATCAGCTTGGTGCTTTGTGACCACCTGGAGGGGTGGGATAGGGAGGGTGGGAGGGAGGGAGACGCAAGAGGAAAGAGATATGGGAACATATGTATATGTATAACTGATTCACTTTGTTATAAAGCAGAAATTAACACACCATTGTAAAGCAATTATACCCCAATAAAGCTGTTAAAAAAAAAAAAGAATTTATCCTTGATCTTAAATATTATTTGAAAACATGTTTTTAATGGCTCTATACTATTCCACTGCAGGGATATCCAATAATTTATTTAGCCTTGGGGAAACACACTCTCCAAAGCTCTAAGGTGTTTCTGTTTAGTGGAAGTTAGCCATCAGCTAGCTGGGAGTGAAATCCAACAGAAATGGCAAGGGCAGGAATCTGAGGCTGGGGTCAGGGCTGGGGGTGGTGCAGAAAAGCTGCAGGAATCACAGGCAGAAAGGGCACACAAACAATCCTGGTGCTACCTATCCCCTACTATTGGGAGAACATCCCACAGTGTTTGACACAAAGTAGGTACTCAATAATAGTTACTAAGTGCCTACTATGTGCTGGAGCTTGTACAAGGAGAGAAAAAAGCCAGTTAAACATGGTCTCAGTCTCCCTACAAAGAACACATGAGGAATATGTTGAACTTCTATGCACCAAGAATATTACATATATCATTCATCCTCACTACCACCTGTGAGGTGCTGTGTTTTGATCATTCTCACTTTTCCGACAAAGAAGCTGAGGCTCAAAAGGCTAAGTAATTTCATCAAGATCTCACATCGAGTTAGGTACAGACCTGGGTCCTAAACTAGGTGGGTCTGTAAGAGTTCCAAAGCTCTTTGTTCTTTCCCTACCACATTGGGCTGCCTGACCAAGTAGGAAGTGCTAAAGGCCCAGAGTAGGTGTCCTGGCTGGGTGGGCCTGGCCTGGAAGAAGAAGAGAAAAAGAGGACCCAGGAAAGCGTTGAGGAGGAGACATTTGAGATGGGCCTTCAAGGACAGGTGAAATTCTGATGTGGGGAGATGATGGGAGAGATCATGTGAAACAGGAAAGACAGTGGACCCCAAAATGAGCCAGAAGGTAGTTGTCTGGAGACCAGGTGACCAAGGCCTGACTTGGGGCAGGGGCAGTGAGATTGTGGGGTGAGGGACCAGCAGCAGGGAGGTGTTCTAGACATGGAGTCCACACTGGTGTGATGACCCACTAGAGACTGGGTCAGAAATTACCTTGAAGCTGGAAGGGCAGCGGGTATTGAACTAAGGCCTGCTATGTGTCTTGATTTTTGATAAATTTATTTATTTTTGCCTGCATTGGGTCTTTGTTGCTGCATGCAGGCTTTCTCTAGTTGCGGCGAGCAGGGGCTACTCTTCGTTGCAGTACGCAGGCTTCTCATTGTGGTGGCTTCTCTTGTTGCGGAGCATGGGCTCTAGGCACGCGGGCTTCAGTAGTTGTGGCACGTGGGCTCAGTAGTTGTGGCTCACGGGCTGTAGAGCACAGGGTCAGTAGTTGAAGCGCACGGGCTTAATTGCTCTGCGGCATATGGGATCTTCCTGGACCAGAGCTTGAACCAGTGTCCCCTGCATTGGCAGGCAGATTCTTAACCACTGTGCCACCAGGAAAGTCCCTTGATTTTTAAGAAACAGCAGTGTGGGGAGGGCTCTTTAAGATCATCTCTAGCTTCCTGGGGTGGGAGCAGGTTGAGGAAAGGAGAGGAGAAGAAAGGGAACACATACTGAGTCCCAACTACATGGTGACACTGAGCCATGTCAAGTTATGTATGTGGTGAGTACTTGCCACATAGTTGATGCTCTTTCCCATGCTTAGGCCCAGAAAACCTGTTTAAGGCAAGGAGAGACAGAACAAAAGTTAAAGTCGGCTGACTCCTATAACACCTACAATACTTCTCTTATAACATGCTGCTTCCCAAGTCCTTTCCTGACCCTCTGCTCCCTTATGGTTTTCTCTCCCCAGTATTGGTGCTCTTGTGGGCCTGTCCATAGCAGCAGTGGTCCTCCCGGCCTTCATTGTCACCGCCTGTGTGCTTTGTTACCTGTTCATCAGCTCAAAACCCCACACAAAGTTGGACCCAGGATTAAGCTCACAGACTACAAGTAAGAAAGAGGTCACATGATTTCCTTGTATTCAGCAGGTTAGCACCTTTGCAGAGGGGAGATATTTAGAAATTATGTTCGGAACATTTGCCTCAAAAGTGTTTCTGGAATATTCTGAAGCAGCAGCACATTTCTCAGGAGGTCCATGATATGAACATTTCCATCCCAAACTCTTCCATGTGCTCATTGTTAATCAAAATAATTTGATTACAGTCAGCATCCTATTTGTTACAGGAAGATGTTATTAAACATCCTACAATCTATAGGACAGCACCCTACAATAAGGAATTATCTGACCCAGAATGTCAATAGTGCTGATGTTGAGAAACCCTAGAATAGACTCCAGAAACAGACTAATTAAAGAATATAATAACATGAATAAAATGTTTAATTTTAAAAATGAGGGAAATATTGGCAAATTTGCCTACATCAAATACAAATAATACAAAAGATACCATACATAAAGTTAAAAAACAAGTGGTGGACGGCAAAGATATAAATACACACACACGGTCAATCCTAATTATTTGCAGATTCCATACTTGTGAATTTGCTACTTGCTAGAATTAATTTGTAACCTAAAAATCAATACTTTCAGTGTTTTTGAGGTCATGTGCAGATGTGGATGTACACAGAGCAACAAAAAATTTGAGTTGCCCTATCGCACACATTCTCAGCTGCGGTTGAACAAGGAAGGCCATGCTCTGCCTTCTTGTTTCCGCTCTTATACAGTAAACAAGTGTCCTTTTCGTGGTATATTTAGTGCCACATTTTTATGATTTTTGTTGGAGGTTTCGCTGTTGAAAATGACCCCCAAATTAATGCTGAAGTTCTGTCTAGTATTCCTCAGTACAAGGCTCTCATGTGCCTTATGGAAAAAATACATGTGTTCAGTACACTTTGCTCAGACAGGAGGTATAGTGCTGTTGGCCATGAGTTAAATGTTAATGAATTAGCAATATATATTAAATAAGGTGTTTTTAAACAGAAACACACACAAAACAAAGTTATATATTGATTGACGACAAAAATGTGACCAGAGGCTCACAAGAACCTAACTTTGTATTTCCCCAAGGAGCAATAATTCAGTATTCGCTAATTCAGTGTTTGTGGTGACTTTTTAGAACATAACTACAGCGACTAATGAGAATCAACTGTATCTAAAATAGAGACAGGATTGATATCAAGAATATATAAGTATATCTTTGAACAAGTGAGAAAAACATAATCCACTAAAAAATACAAATGCCCAACACACATGAAAAGATGCCCAACCTTACTAATAATCAGGAGAATGCAATTTAAGGATGACATACCTTTTTTAAAAATGATTACATTGGCAAAACTCCAAAAATGGATCACATTAATAGTGAGAAGGTTACATGGGGGAATGGATACTCTCATATACCACTGATAAGAAGAAATTGGTAAAACCACTTTGTAGAGCAATTTGGCACTATCCATTTAAACTAAAAATGTACATACCCTATAACTCAGTAATTCCACTTTTCTAATTATCTGCCTTAGAGATATAGTTGCACTAGGAGAGGACTTGTAAAGATGGATTCCATGACAGCTTGTCACACTGGAAACAAACTAAATGTCCATCAGTAGAGGAATAATAAAATATGATACCGCAGTTAAAAGGAATGAATAGCTCTAAATAGACCATCTCATTTGCTTTTCACAATAACGAGGCAGAGTACAGAACTTATTACTATCCATTTTACAGATCAGGAAACCGAGGCCTCAGTCACCTAGTGAGTGAGTGACAGAGCCAACTCCACCTCCACCCTCCTTCCTCCCCTTATCCCTGTGCTGAGAAAGGGAAGTCCCTACTTTATGCCAGATACCATTTGAAACTTTACATGCACTATCTTGTCTAATTTTCCAAACTACCCCAGTGAGGTAGGTGTTATTATCACCCATGTTACAGATGTGAAAACCAGGTTCCAGGGAGGTCAGATAACTAGCCCAAGGGGTCACAGTTTGTAAATATGTGGTTTTTCTGCCTCCAAAGTCCTACTCTTTCTACCTCACCAGGCCAGGTGTGTGGGGTGCTTCTGCCTGTGCCCTGCTCCCTTCATATCTCCCCACCCTATCCCCTGTAGCCTTTCTAACTCAAGGGAACACAGTTCACCTGTCTGTCGATCCTGTGAATGAAAACCACCCTCCTGCTTTTCACTGCTCAGCCATCAGCTGGGTTATTCAATTATTCAGTCACCAGGGTTTGACACAGCTTGTGTTCTTGCTATTTGCTTCTTATTTTTCAGATGGAAATTGCATTTCCTGACTGTTCACTAAATAACAGTTTTGGGCTCTCTCTGCCTTTTGCCCAAACTCAGCTCTTAGCACCTCCCTTTTTTCTTCATTGAGTGCTGTCCTCTCCTTCCTCTGAACCCACAGCATCAACCCAGGAGCCTCTTGTCCCTCCTGCATCTGAGACGTTTACAGGCCACTACCTTACACTCATCAGAGCTTGCCCCCTTACACAGACTTTCATCCGTTTCCATCTCCTTCTCTGGTAGGACATGTAGAGAGATCCTTAGCCCCACTATACAGGAGAGGAAATCAAGGCTCAGCCAAGGGAAGTGAATGGCCAAGTCTACACAGCTGGTGAGCATGTACTGCTGGGATGTCAACCCCGATCTCCTGACTCTAAAGCCCACGCTCATTGCACATGGTACCTGGGGTCCTGATCTCTGAGTCTGGGGGCAAGGACGGGATGGGGAGTTCCTTGGCAAGAGCAGAGTGGAAATAGAACAGCGCTTCTGAAAATAGGCTCCTTCTGCTGCCCAGATGTTCTGTACTGTCCCATTACCCCCACCCTACCCCATCCCTCAAACTTGGGATGCAACAAAGACCGTAAACTTTTTTATTCTCGTACTTTGTGAGGAACTAGCTTGATCAGAAGGCTGACCGAGCTTCTACGTTTGTGCTAGGCACTATGCCAAGGACTTTAAACATATTATCCCATTTAACCCATTCAACTACTCTACCAGGTGGTTATTATCAATCCTGTTTTACAGATGAGGTGAGTGAGGTAAGTGTGGAATTGATATTCCAACCTAGGTACCTTTAATAAGAGACAAAAAGTGGGAGAAAAAAAAGAAAGACAAGAGTTCAGTTCTCATCCTCCTCTGAAAAGTGTTGGTGGGGATATCATTAATCAACCATTCTCACTAATTCATAGGGCTCCTAGAAATCAAGTCTGATGTTCTCACTGTATCAATGGGTTGCTGAGGCCCAGAAAGGGACATTCATGTGCCCAAGGTCACCCAGGCAACTGGCCAAGCCTTTGCCTCCTGGGCCAAAGATCTTTTCCTGTAGCAGGTGCTCTTACCTTCCAGGTTCCACTTCCTCGGAGCCCACTGCTTTTTGTTTTTGTTTTTTTTTTTGCGGTATGCGGGCCTCTCACTGTTGTGGCCTCTCCCGTTGCGGAGCACAGGCTCCGGACGCGCAGGCTCAGCGGCCATGGCTCACGGGCCCAGCTGCTCCGCGGCATGTAGGATCTTCCCGGACCGGGGCACGAACCCGCGTCCCCTGCATCAGCAGGTGGACTCTCAACCACTGCGCCACCAGGGAAGCTCTGCTTTTTAATTAACCACACTTGGGGAGGTAGTACCTATGACCCAAACAAGCCTCAGTGATGGGTCAGTCTTGACTCATCTCCAAGCAGGGAGAGAATCTGAGAACTCCTTTCCTGGCTGGTCACTACAGGCTAAGATCCCAGGTAATGGGGGGACTGGCCGAAAGGTCCCTGGAGAAAGGTAGGAAAGCATAACCCTGGGCTGGGTTGTCAGAGAACCTGGCTCTAATCCTGGCTTTGTCACTCTCATTGTGTGGCCTTAGGCAAGTCACTTCTCTCTGGGCCTCAGTTTACTCTGTAAAATGTGTACAGTAATACCCACCAAGAAAGCTGTAAACCTAGAGGTGATGCTTACATAGGAGCTACTTAGTCTCTGATACATGGTAGACTTTTAACAATGAGTAACCCTCATTTTTATTATTATTAGGCACTTAGATTTTTACATGTTAGTCTCCTCAACCTGTCTGTTAATATCTCAAATATAGGAACCATGTCTTAAGCGCCTTTGTATCCCCAGCACCTAGCAGAGTTCCTAACCTATACTAGGGTATGCTTGCTCTGTGGAAAGAGCCCAAGCTTTGGAATCGAGCAGAATGGAAAGTGTATCCTGGATCCAATAAATACCTGTGTCAGTGTTAACCTTCTCTGTCTGGGCCTCAGTTATTTATCTATAACATGGAATAATAACACCCACCTCAGAGACTTGTTAGGAGAATCAGATAAGATTGTTGTACCAGCGTGTTTTAGCCAAACATGGATCTTATTGTAACTTGAACTTTTTATATTTGCCTTTAGGCATCCTCCTTTCCAAGTGCCTCTTGGCTAGCACCTTTATAAGACAGAACTCCCTCCCCCAGGCTTCAGGCACCACTGAGGGATTTTAATAGCTTTCATTATATATTAGCCAGAGGGAGAGGCATAAATATATATGCGTACTCAAGAGTTGGACCATTGCCTATTCCACTGGTTTCCCTGGAAGGAAATTGAAGGGTTGTGGAACTGAAGGCCCTGGGATACATATGTGAGGGAATCCGTGGGATCTGGGAAAGATAATCACATAAAAAAGACATGCTGGGTCCACAAGTTCAGTATGAACCTGCACTGTGATGTATCTGCCAAAAAAGGGTGAGTGGAAGCTCAGATTACATTAACAGAATTATAGAGTCTGGAAGCAAGAGAATGACGGTCCTTCTTTACTCGCAGTTGAATAGAATGCATCAGCTGTCACAGCTCAGAGGTAACATTTTAGCATCCACTCCACAGGTTCCCAACTTTGGGTTCCAAATATATCACCCAAGGGTCCCCAAATATAGCAATGAGGATTCTTGAGCAATTTCCAATATTTCAAAGGTTTTACTGGGACCAAGTTTCTTTGTTTTGAGCTAGAATTATATTAGTCCAAGGAGGGTAATTAGCACGGGCTCTTTCCTGCTAATCAGAACTCTTTAATAGAAAATGGGAGGGGGGAGCTAGTACCTAATAAAGGCAGTCTATTATACAGACAGGATCCTTTACAATTTGGAATTCCAGGGAAAAGAAAGAGAAAAACAAGACCAGCCCTACTTTCTACCCCATTTTATAGAATAGTAACTGAGATCCAGAGAGGAGAAGAAGTTAGCCCAAGGTAGCACAATGATTTAATATCAGAATGAGGATTTGAGCCAAGGTTTTATAGCTCCTAGAAGCCCAAAGATTCCCCCTGAGCCCTGACTGCCAGCTGCTCAGAGACCCACAATTTCAGAGGAACCTTGACCAATCAGAAGGTGATCAGAGGCAGGTGACCAGCTTGGTCTGAGAAACAGATTATGTGAGTATCGGCTGAAGAGCTGGGGACATTTGGCCTCAAGCAAAGGAGTCTCAGGGTTCACGGCCTAGGACCTCCAGTCTCTGCAAGGCTACCCTGGGGCGCGAGGAAGAGGCATTTTGAGAGAAGCCAGAGAACAGAGTTGGGAATCAGTGGGGGAAGCCTTAGGAAGGCAGATGTTGATTCAATAAAGCTGGGTCCTTCTTAGAATAAGACCTGAAATACTTTTGTAAAGCGCGCCCTCATCACCATAGTCGTATTTAGTTCATCAATTGTAACTCTTGGTTTAAAAAAAAAAAAGAGCACCCCCAAGCCTGGAAGGTAACCAGGAAAAGGCTAAATGTGGGACTCAGTGAAAGAGATTCTTGCATTGAATAGAAGATTGAACTAAATCCCTGTACCAAATGGAATGCCTTAAAATGCAAGCTTAAATAACAAAGGATCCCAAAGAATCTGCAAAACAGGCACAGAGAGATGCACAAAACAACCTCCTAGACCTAATGAGTGCATTCAGCATGGTCATAGTATGTAACATCAGACCCAAACATCAATTGTATTTATATATACCAGCAACAAACAACTGGAGACCAAAATTTTAAATATAATATCATGTATAGTCACTCTGAAAAAAATTAAATACTCTGGTATAAAACTAACAAAACATGTACAGGAGCTATACGATAAAAAATACGAAATGTTAATGAAGAAAAGCAAAGAAGACTTAAATAAATGGAGCTAGAACACATATTAAAGCCACAATGAGATACCACTTCTCATCTATCAGAACCCTAAAGTAAAAACACTGACAATCCAAAGTGAGGACATGGAATGACTGGATCTCTTGTATACTTCTAGTGGGAATTAGAATGGTATAGCCACTTCAGAAGACAGTTTGGTGTTTTCATAAAGTTAAACATACTTACTATATGTATTAGTTTCCTATGGCCACTGTAACAAATTACCACAAACTTGGTGGCTTAACATAATAGACATGTATTCTCTCACAGTTCTGGGGGCCAGAAATTCAAAATCAGTTTTGCTGGGCTGAAATCAAAGGCTCCATGGGCGAATCTGTTCCTTACCTCTTTCAGTTTCTGGTGACTGCCAGCATTCCTTTGCTTGTAGCTGTATCACTCCAATCTCTACCTCTGTCTTTACATCACTGTCTGTGAGTGTCTATCTCCCTCTGCCTTTCTCTCTCTTTTTAAAAAATATTTATTTATTTATTTATTTGGTTGCACTGGGTCTCAGATGCAGCTTGCAGCCTCCTTAGTTGTGGCTCGTGGGCTCTGTAGTTGTGGCATGCATGTGGGATCTAGTTCCCTGACCAGGGATCAAACCCTGACCCCCCTGCATTGGGAGTGTGGAGTCTTATCCACTGCACCACCAGGGAAATCCCTGCCTTTCTCTTATAAGGGCACTTGTGGTGGCATTTAGGGTCCATCCAGATAATTGAGGATAATCTCATCTCAAAAGCCTTAATTTCATCACATCTGCAAAAACCATATAAGGTAATATTCACAGATTCCAGAGATTGGGACCTGATATCTTTGGGGGTCACCATTCAACCCACTATACCATACAAAACAGCAATCACACTCCTAAGTGGTCCTAGAGAAATGAAAATGTGTGTCTGCACAAAAACCTATATACAAATGTGCATAACGAATGAACTGTCAATACGCATAACAACTTGAGTAGATTGCAAGGGTATTAAACAGAGTGAAAAAAGCCAATCTCAAAAGTTGTACACTGCATAATTCCATCTATATAACACTTCTTAAATGACAAAATGATAGTGTGGAGAAGGGGTTAGTGGTTACCAGAGTTAGGTTTAGGAGGAAGGTATGACTATAAAGGGAGAGCATGAGAAGGTTTCTTTGTGGTGATGGAACAGTCCTTAATCCTGATTGTGGTAGTGATTATATAAATCTACACATGTGATAAGCTTTCATAGTACTATACACCAAAAAAAAAGTCCATATAAAAATGGGTAAAATTGAATAGGATCTGTAGTTTAGTCAATTGTACTATGTCAATGGCAGTCTCCTAGTTTTGAAATTACTCCATGGTTATGTAAGATGTTATCATTGGGGAAAGCTAGGTGAAGGGTACAATGGAACTCTCTACTATTTTTGTAACTTTTTGTGAGCCTTAAATTATTAAAAATAGAAAGTTCAAAACAAAACAAAACAAAAAAGGAATTTTTTGGCTCTGTAGATGAGAAGTCCAAAAGTAGGATGAGCTTTAGGAATGGTTTCAATAGAAGTTCACAATGTCCTCATGCTTGTGGCTTTGTCCTCTGAGATTCTCTCAGCTCTGCCCTCTATCTTGTGTTGGCTTTCTCCTCAGACTGATTTTTCCCATGGTAGTAAGTTGGCTGCCAGCAGTCCCTGGGACTGTGTGCTTTTTGTTCCCATCTAGCCAGGAGGAGAAAGAGGGAGCTATCTCTTCCTTCAACCAGGAGGAAAAAAAAGGCCTGACCTCTACCCTGATTGGACTACCTCAGGTCCTGTGCCAACCCTAAACCAATCACTGAACCCAGGGAAATGCTATGCACTGACTTCTCATCCCTGTAGCAAAGGAACAGGACTACTTGATGGGCTGGGATCAATCAGGCCCCCCTGCTGGAGCTGAGATGGGGCCAATCCTACCCAAACATAATTGCTATTACTGGGTGGGAAGAGGTGGAATGGATGTTGTGTAGCCAAGTCCAATGTCCCATACAGCCTCCTTTTTTTTTTTTTTTAATTTAATTAATTATTTATTTTTTGCTGTGTTGGGTCTTCATTGCTGTGCGAGGGCTTTTCTCTAGTTGCGGCGAGCGGGGGCTACTCTTCGTTGTAGTGCGTGGGCTTCTCATTGCAGTGGCTTCTCTTGTTGCAGAGCACAGGCTCTAGGTGCGTGGGCTTCAGTAGTTGAGGCACGCGGGCTCAGTAGTTGTGGCTCACGGGCTTAGTTTCTCCGCGGCATGTGGGATCTTCCCGGACCAGGGCTCGAACCCGTGTTCCCTGAATTGGCAGGCAGATTCTTAACCACTATGCCACCAGGGAAGCCCTACAGCCTCCTTCTTGAAATTCACTCTTCCCTTGGTTTCAGAGGCACCATTCATCCTCGGTCTCTTCCATCAATGGGTTTTAAAGCATAGGAGTTTTCTAGACAACGAAGGTATAAAATGTCATTCCAGGCAGAAGAAACAGTAAAAGCGGAGACCCAGAGATGTGAAGGAATGGACCCATTCAGGGAACAATGAAATTTTGGTATAATAAAGCATAGAGTTCTTGAGGGAAGAGTAGTAGTAAAAAAGCTAGAGAAGGGGTGATGGGGCTAGTACATGAAGAACCTTGAATGCACCTCAAGGATCACAGGTAATGGGAAGACATTGAATGCTTTTGAGAAAGAGCAGTACATGGACTCACTTCACCTTAGAAAGATCTCTCTGGACTTCCTTAGTGATGCAGTGGTTAAGAATCCGCCTGCCAATGCAGGGGACACGGGGTTCAAGCCCTGGTCTGGGAAGATCTCACATGCCGTGGAGCAGCTAAGCCCGTGCGCCACAACTACTGAAGCCCGCATGCCTAGAGTCCGTGTTCGGCAACAAGAGAAGCCACCGCAATGAGAAGCCCGTGCACTGCAAAAAAGACCCCAAACAGCCAAAAAAATAAAATAAATAAAAAGATCTCTCCAGCTATAGCCTGGAAGGTGGACTGGAGGGGACCCAGCCGAAGGCTGTCTTGCCTGGGCAGAAGAAAATGAAAGCCTGACCTAGTGTGGTGGCCTTGAGGATGGAGAGAATGGGTGGATACGGCAGATATGATTTGGTGGAATCAACAGGACCTGGTGAATTGCTTGACTTTGGAAAGGGGGAGGGGGAGGAGGTGTGAGAGTTGACTCACATTTCTGGCTTGAACACTTGATATACTTTTTATCCAAGAAGGCAGGAATGCTTAGTTGTGTGAGATGCTCCCGATAAGCCAAGGGAGACAATAACTTATAAGTAACCATGGGATTCAGTGACAAAAAGTTTTAAGTTCTGTTGAGGGCAGAAACCAAGTAAGCTGCAGCAGAATAAGTCATGAATGGGAAGTGGGATATGATAAGGCCAAGTGAGCTTCCTATCAAGCCCAGGCATAAACGGAGGAGGGGATTAAGCAGCCAGTGAAGAGACTCATGAAATCTATTCTTAAAGCAGAGAATAATATATGTTTTTAAAATTTCCAGCACTTCCCTGCAGGCTAGCTGTGTAGTAAGCCTGTATCTTCACCTATAAAATGAGTGTTTGTTTTTGTTTTTTACATCTTTATTGGAGTATAATTGCTTTACAATGGTGTGTTAGTTTCTGCTTTATAACAAAGTGAATCAGTTATACATATACGTATGTTCCCATAACTCTTCCGTCTTGCGTCTCCCTCCCTCCCATCCTCCCTATCCCACGCCTCTAGGTGGTCACAAAGCACTGAGCTGATCTCCCTGTGCTATGTGGCTGCTCCCCACTAGCATATATACACTACCAAATGTAAAATAAAATGAGTTTTTAATAGTACCTACCACACAGGTTTATGGTGAAAGTGAAGTCTTCATATGTACTAACAATTGTTTATTGTCTGTCTCCCCCATTAAACGTTAAGGTCATGAGAAACATGATGCATTTAAGACTCCAAGCGCAATCCTGCTCACGGTAAGCACTCAGGGGAGTTCAGCGCATATGATCCTGACGGAAAGAAGGGCTGCAGGAGGAAGCCCCTTGCCCTCGGCTTGCTGTTTTCCAGACCCTGATGAACTACTGCCTGACCGCCAAGGTGGGAACATGGGCAATTCAGTGGAGGTGCCAGGAGTGAGTCCTCTCGGGCAGAGTCACCCTTCCTGAACCCATGGCCGGACTGCAATGGAGAGCAGGCTGTGGACCCCAAACGCGTCCTCCAGCACTGCTTCATGGCTACAGTGACGGCCGGTGACATTCCGGGCAGCCCTGAGGAGGCCCCTGTCCCCAATCTAGACCCAGCTTCATAAACATCCAATAAATATCTCTACACCATCCTCTTCTGGATTCTCTCTTCTTGGTAAAAAGGTGAGGCTAGGGATAATCAAAGGGACTTTGGAACCTAGCGGCATAAATGAGGGCTTTTCCAAGCAAAAACACTCAGGTCTTACTGTGGATCCACCCATAGTGCTCTGCCTGGCCCACTGTGGGCCGAAGGGAGTTTAGACATGGGTCCCCGGTAAAATGGTCGTAACAACTGCAGGCGATCAGGGAGAAGCCTGGGGCCTGTGGAGACTCAGAGGAGCCCCTCGCCTAACCTGGGGAGTCAGAGAATTCGGACCTGGTCTTCCTGCCACAGAGCAGATGTACTTAGGAAGCCCAGGGAAGATGACCAGGACCCAGGGGCAGGTGACTCGTGCCCCTCCAGCAGCTCTGTGTCGCTCCTGGAGTGAGTCCCTTGCCAAGGAACAGAAGGAGAGGGAGTGTAGAGTACATACACAGGGCCCAGCCATGTTTAATATCATTCAGTTCCTCAGGTGAATGAAAGAGTGAATGATCGCGTGAGTGAGGGAACGAATGGTTAATAGGCTCCACAGTGTGGCCTGGATAAATTCCCTTAGTCTATCTGAGCCTCAGTTCCCTTGCAGGGTCATGGTGAGTGTTCAATGAGTTGATGGATATGAACTCTCTTCCTAAACATGAAAGTGCTACAAAAACTCCAAAAATTACAGGTGAGTGTTTTTCAAGATAACTTAGTAATTAAGAGCAGGGACTCTGGAGCCAAATGCCTGGTTTAAATCTGGTCCCTGCCCTTACTTGCTAAGTAACATTTGTGCCTAATCTGTACAAGCAGGGATAACGGTAATATCTATCTCGTAAGGCTTGGGGGAGGATTAAATTACTTAGTCCGTGCAAAGCATCACACTTAGAGCAGTGTTGGCTAACGCAGAGCACTGTGTTAGCTATTATTATTGGGTTTTTTAAATATTATTAGTCTGATAGCAAAGGAATCTTCGGGCAGGATGCTGACTGCCTCCCCTCTCTCCCAGCTGCTCTCCTTATCTCAATTTTGGTAATGGCTTTAGGCTTTGCCTTGGGGGCGCAAGGCAAAGATGGGGAGACTCAGTAGCCACTGAAGGCAGTTCTTGACATTTCTGACAGTGATACGACTCACTACTGGATTTGGCAACAGTAAAAGGGTCACTCTTAGATATCTGTGCAAGGGGCCTGAACCAGCCAAGGGTATATGATGGGCAGCAAGACAGGGTGAGTCACCTCAGAAGTGCCCTAGGCTGCAAATGGAGAGATTTTGGTTCTGGTCTTGCTTTTTTTGTGGTCTTGTGTGTGTGTGTGTGTGTGTGTGTGTTATTCTCAGCACTCTAAACCCAGCACCTTTGTCCCCTTGTTGTCCATTCCATGGTGTCTATCCTGTGCCAGGACCTGTGCAGGTTACCAGAAACAACAGGGAATCAGCCACAGCTCCTGCCCTCAAGGGGTTCATATGGAGGGTGAGGTGGGCACACAAAAGGGCAGTGGGCCCAGTGGTGGCCCTTCATGCAGCTGGAGGGAGGAATAAGTGATGTCTGAGCTGAATCATCAAAGATGAGTCAAAGTTTCCAGGTGAGACAGAGTCAGAAGAAATTATGGCCAGAGTACAGCCTGTTCAAAAACAGTGAGAGAGAGCCTAGCACAGCCCAGGAATTGCAGGTTATTTGTTGTAGAGACAGCTTAGGGTACCTGTGTGTGTGTGTGTGTGGCAGGAATGGGTGATACGTGGGAGATTTAGTCACTGATGCTCTATGTGACCTTTCACAGCACAGATCCTGTCTCTCTCCTTGGTACCCCCATTAGGAAAATTCAGTTTTTCTCAGGACACTTTCTGTGCTGGCCTTCTGGCAGGTTACAAGGAAGAATCCTATAAAGACCTTATTTTTAGGCTGTTCGTGGCCTGTTAGGGGGAGATGATCTGTAAATTCTAAAAACTCAAGTGGTCATCAGTGGCCTAAGCCCCTGGTTCTTAAACTTCGGCCTGCATCAGGATCAGCTGGAGGGCTTGTTTAAAACACAGATTGTTGCTCCCTGCCCCCACCCTGCCCTCAGAGTGTCTGATTGGGTAGGTCTGGAGTAAGTCCTCAGAATTTGCATTTCTAACTGGTTCCAGGTGATGCTGATGCTGCTGGGCTGGGACCACCCTTTGAGCACAACGGGCCTGGAAGAATAAAGAGAATTTGGAGCTGGGGAGGCTAGGAGGAGACCTCACACTGAGGAGGGCTGAAGGCCTGGTAGGTTTTCCCCAGCCAGAGCCTCTGTGGATGGGGTGGGGATAGGTGGAAAATAGATTTCTGTGCTGCCTCTGCTGACCTACACATCCCAGGCCCCATAAAGCTCCTCCCCCACCCCCCTCCAAAAAAGCTACATCGCATCACCCTTGTTCAGCTTCTCCCGTCTGAATTCAATCAGCCCCCAGAGCTGGCTCACGATGGGGTTGGCTTGCCTCAGTCCTAGGTTGGAAACAAACTGCCCAACCGGTGGTGCAGGAACCCACTCCCCCAAGGCAGCCAAGGAGGAAGGAAGCCGGGTGGGCTGACGCACAGACAGAAATAGTCTGAGCTCACCGCTGCTCCCAAGCACACATTGACCCGCAATTATTTCTTGTAAATTGCTTTCCTGGTTATGTTCCGAACATGTGTGTGTGCCTGCCTAAGAACAAACACTCAGGGCAGGGGGTGGAGGTGGCTCACTGGGGAGAGGGCTCTAGAGGGAGTGGAGCCCAAGTCTCAATCTTCGGCCAAGAATTAGGGAACTCTTGGATCTTAGAACTTGGAAATATTAGAACCTTCCACTCACCTTTATGGCACTCCTGTCAGGTGGTTTTCTAGCCTGTCCTCAAATATGCACATTTGTCCTTTCAACATTGATTGACAGTGATTCTCTGCCAGGATCTGGGCTAAATGAAATCCCAGTCCCCATTCTCAAGGAGTTCATGGCTATGGCATCTATGGGAGATCCCTAACCCAGCCAAAAGCTTCAGGGAAGGCTTCCTGGAGAAAGTGATGCCCGAATTAAGTCTTGAAGGATCCACTGATGGGGGAACGGGAGTTTGTGGTACAAGACGGAGAATAGCATTCAAGGCAGAGGGAACTGATACACAAAGACCCAGAGCTAAGACAGCATGTGATGATTTCAAGGAACAAGAAGTAGTTGAGTTTGGTGAACACTACAGTCAAGGTGAGGGATGGTGAGATATGAAGCTGGAGGGATATACGGGCCAAGTCCTGAAGTCTTTGCCATACCAAGGGGCTTGGGCTTCATCCTCCTGGCAAGGAGGAGCCATAGGGAAGGGTTTAAAGCATTGGAAGGAACTCGGCACCTTATGCGATAGTTTTTTATGTTCTTTATGACACTGAAGTAAAATTTGCCACCAGGAGCTCTGCTTTCAGGGCCTATTCAACAGCTGCCCCTTTGGTTCCTGAAATGTCAGAAGTCTGATGGACAGTGATGGATCATGTGCCCACAAGAAATGGCTCAAGCCTTGGACATCTCTCCTCTTGTCAGGAGGAGGCCATGCCACTGCCGTTTGGGACACTGCTTCTGGTCTATGTCCAGTTAGCTCAGGGGTCAGAGTATAGGCAACCAAAGCCCAGGGCACAGGCCAGAGCCCAGGGGAGCAACATGCCTTGCTCTGTCCCAGAGACCTGGGATGCTTTCATGTGTGGAACACTCACAAGGGTGTGAGTGGCTCCCTGCATACCTTCTACGTACCTCACAGGATCAAGGCCATCCAGAGTGGGTGCTCCACTCAGGGAGTGGTTTTTGTTGTTGTTATTTTGGGGGTTTTTTTGTCTGCACCATGCAGCATGTAGGATCTTAGTTCCCCCACCAGGGATCGAACCTGAGCCCCCTGCATTGGGAGCATGGAGTCTTAACCACTGGACCACCAGGGAAGTCCCAGGGAGTGTTGATTGAGGATGTACTGTGAACCCAGCACTGTGACAAGCCTTAAGGGATAGAGGATGCAGCCCTGCCCTTAGGGAATTACTCACTAGGGATGAAAAGTAGTTTTGACCCATGAAATCCCTAGAGAACAATAAGATTTTGAAAGCAAATGCCAAGCTGTGGGGTAAAAGGCCATTAGAGTTGCAGAGATTCTAAAACAGGAGAAAAGAAGTAGTTTGGACACCTTTGTGGAGGAAGAGGGGGTTGAATTTGACCTTGATGGACCATGGCAATATTTGAAGGGTCTCAGTGAGGTAGAGGAAGTGTTCCATAATGTCAACTTTATATTTAAAGAGGGTACTACTTGTGGCTCCAAGGGCTTTGGACGAGTAGACTATTCACCACACCACCCCCAGCCATAGTCATTCAGTAAACTACACTTAATATGTTTTGTGTGCCTTGTCCTGAGCTCTAGGAACAAAGAAATGAATCAGTCATAATTCCTGCTCTTGGGGAGTTCTCAGGCTATTGGGGAAAGACTGATAGTTTAATACACAATTACAATAGTTTGGAAAGTGCTATGATTTCTTTTATTCATTCATCGGTTGAAAGATGGCTTACCACTAAGATAGGTTATACAAGCCTACATGGCATTGCATTAGTGCAATGTAACTTTGCCACCCCTCGTATCCAGTAGTGGAATGTATTTTTCCATCCTTTGCTTCTGTGCCGACTTTGCGACTTGCTTTGACAAACAGCAAGTGGCAGAAGTGACACTGTGCTATTTTGAGTTTAGGCCTCAAAAGACCTTGCAGCTTCCTCTCTCACCCCCTTGGAATGCAATGTCACCATGTAAGGAAGCCTGGGCTAGCCTGCTGGCAGATGAGACCATGTAGAATATACGTGACCTCTCCACTGAGGCCCGCAGGCCAACCAGCTCCCAGCTGAGCTACCAGATAACTGCAACTACTGAGTGACCCCAGGTGAGATCAGCAGAAGAACCGCCAGCTAAGCCTAGCCCAAAGTGCCAATCCACAGACTCATTAGCAAATAAGCGGTTACTGTTTTAAGCCATATGTTTTGGGCTAGTTTTTTACACAGCAATAGATTACTGGTATAATTCTTTTCACATATTTCATTACAATTGTGAATATACCTGTCTTCCCCGTTTTTTGATAAGCCCCTCATTAGAGGAAAGAAACGTCTTTGTGCCATCTTCTGTTTGCCACTCCAGACCCACTCTCCATATCTTAGAAGGATGATTTGTATGATTTACATTAAGGCACTACTGTGCCCTTTGGATTCTGTTAGGGTTTGGTCAACTAAAGTCCCAGCAGAGTATAAATTCCCCTGGCTTCCTCCCTGAAGTTACATCATGGGCTGGCTGCATCTCTATAGGAAGGACATAGCTCCTGTCACACTGTGCTTACCACAGCTCTCTTTGACTCCAGATTCTTGTAATTTCTCCCTCCTTGCTCCTTTAGGCCTAAGGGTAGTAACTAGTGCCCTAACATTACTTGCCCTATTTCTTGTCCCTGTATTACATAATCCCTTTATTAAACTCTTCTCAAATTACCCAATTTGAGAAATGCCATTTATTTCCTCCTGACACCCTGATTGATAGTGTTGTATTAATTAATCTATCCCAGCTGCCAGCTATCTCATGGTATATGCTCAATAAGTGTCATTTGGTGAAGGAATAAACATTCCAAGCGATCTGCTGTTAGAGTTATACTTCGGTCAGAAAGACTTGGGTCTGGATCTTGGCTCTGTGGCTTCCTAGCTGTGTAGCCTCGGCCAAATTTCTTCACTCCTCTGAGCCTCAGTTTCCTCATATGTTAAATAACAAATAGCAACACTGCAGGATTGTTGCTCAGATTGTATTGATAGATAATGTTTGTAAAGCCTGTGGATCACAGTAAATGATAAGTATGACTTTGGTGAGGAGGTAGGAAGGATTTCATAACCATTTTCCCATTTGATTTTCACTACACCACTGTAAAGATCACTATCCCCATATTTTTTTAGCAAAGTAAGACCGAGGGACCAAAAACAACCTGCCCAAGGCCACATATTGAGCTGGAGGTAGAGTCAGAATTCAAATCCAGGTCTCTGACTCCCAGTTCAGTGCTGTTTTTGCCATACCAGCTGAGGAAGAGGCATGACCTCAACACACCTCCCGTCCTATAAGCCAGCTGGGAAAGCAAACAAAAACAAAGTGGGCCCTCCTAGGAGAAGCCAGCAGGGGGTCACCTGCCCCACGCTCTTCTTCAACAGAATTTTTTCACCTTTTCCAAGAAAAGGTCTTGGCCCGGCCGCCTGCCTCGCTGCCCAGCAGGAGCCTTGAGAATGAAATCATCCTTCTGGAGACTGGAGATGGAGGGAAATCATGCTTGGCTGGGAAGCCCCAGGACATGAATGCAGGGCATTGTGTAGGGCAGCTCAAGGCACTAGAGTCCTCTCCCTCACCTGCGCCCACTTGGGCGCCCTTTTCCTCACCTTTCCCTCACGCAGGGCTTCCTTCTCCAGCAAGCCTTCAGCCCTCAGTGAGTGAGCCCTTCTCTGAACTATCACAGTACCTGGCACATAATAGGTGCTCTGTAAACCTTCTAGAACAAAAGAATGAATGTGTCCATTTGCATAAACATTCATTCCACAAATACCAGATGTCTCCTCTGTGCCTCCCCATGCATTGGGCTGGAGGACGCAAAGACAAATCAGCCCATGCCTCACAGACTGCATGATCCTCCTCTTAGTATTCACCACCTCCGCTGTGTTTACTAATAGTTTGATCAAACACTGTCAGAGCTCAAAGGGCCCTTGGAAACCTACCCTTTCAACTGTCTCATTGTATAGACGGGGAGACCAAGGTTCAGAGAAACAACATTCTGGTACAGAGAAGAGCAAGGATCAGAGGTCGGCACAGCTGGGTTCGAATGCCCGCCCTGCCAGTGACTTGCTGGTGACACTCGACCTCTCTCTGGACCTGTCTGTAACGTGAGCAAAGAAGCAACGTGCACTCGGCACAGAGGGCTGCTCGAGTGCAGAGCTCTGTCTCCGAGAAGGCCTTTCTCCAGGGAGGAGGGAGCTTTCTTTGTCAAACCTTCATTTTCAAAGCCTCCTGCTCCGGGTTCTCAAGCCCCGCCTCCTCTCCTGGCTGCCGTGCGTTACCATGGAGACCGTAAGCCCCGCGCAACACCCTGCTGTTCCGCACCCCTCCCCCTTCACCCTCTCTTTAAGCTGTTCCTCCTGTGGCTGCAGATCTCCCCCAGGGCTGATAAACTCCCGAACTTTCCCAAGACAGGAATTATTATCCCCATTTGAAATCGAGGAAAACTGAGATCCAGAGACGGGCAGGGATTTGCCGCAGGGACCAGCAGCCTGTTACTGGCAGAACCATAAACACAGCTTTGCTCCACGAGGGGCACCCCTTCCTCACCACAACCGTCTCTCTGTGTGGCCTTATGTGCTCCTAATCAGGGAGGTTTGTTTTCCCTTTTTTCCTCTTTCTGCATTTTTGGTAGTTTAACTTTTTATTCTAAGGAGATCGGAACGTGTTCTGACTAAACCTAGAGTGATTTGAAGTTCAGTCTTTACATTAGTGACTTTAAATCTATTCTTGGATATGTTGTTTAAGTCCTTTGTTCACTGAAAATAGTGCTGGATGATAAAAGCTGCCAAAAAGCTATCGCAGAATGTACCAGCCCTGATTATGCTGATGCAACAAGGATAATCACATTTAGAGCACTGCAGCATGCCAGAATGCATTAAGAAAAATGGTACATGACCGTGCAGAATTTACACAACAAACATCCAAAAATTTGGACACATTATACCAAGTAGTTAAAAGTGTTTTCACAACTCTGGAAGACAAGGGTATCAAAACTTTGGCATATGAAAAATAGAATTTTTTCTGCAAAGCTGGGTTCCAGTCCCAACTGGCTCGTTTTGATCTTCTGCACATTACTTAATCTGAAGGTAGAATACCACCCACTCCAGTGTGATGCAGTGATGTGAAAGGACTTTGGAAGTTGTGATATGTTCAACAGATGTTATTTATTGTTACTAAAAGAAGGTTGGAGAAGGATCTCCTAAATTCTTCCCAAGGGTCTCCAATTGTCAAACGATTAGGTTCCAAAATTTTCTATGACTAACATATGTGATGCTAAAGTGTGTGATTCTAGAATCCTGAGCCTGATTCTAATCCCAGAACCCCGTGAGTCTGACATTTTCTGATTCCATACAAGTGTGAAGTCAATGTCTGAAGGCCAGGGCAGGATGGAGACCCAGGTGAGCAGCATGGTCCTAGGCCCCTGGGGCAGAGCAGCTGTCCCTGCTGTTCACCTTCTGGGCTCACCCATGGAGCCTTAGGCTAATTCCCATCAGACCTGTCTTCAGTTCATCAGCCTTCCTCTAGCCAGCTTTTGTTGGGGCCTCATTTCCTGTATTATCCATATTCATCACACATTTTCTCCCATTAGGTCCAATTAAGCCATTTCGCCAACACTGCAGGAATCAAAACCCCTGGATTAGGAGGCCCAGCAGAGGAGGCCCCAGTTTAGGGTGATTCCACCACCCACCTCCCCACCCCCACCCTGTACCCCAAACACCCTTATTCCCTCACACCCCAGATCAGCATAGTGGCTTAAGGAGCATTCCTTTCTGTAGGTTCTGGTGCATGATGTTCCCTCCCTGCTGGCCTCACAGGCAGCTTCTGACTCACCCCAAGTCTCTAATGTACCAGGGA
This sequence comes from Monodon monoceros, assembly GCF_005190385.1. Classification (NCBI taxonomy): domain Eukaryota; kingdom Metazoa; phylum Chordata; class Mammalia; order Artiodactyla; family Monodontidae; genus Monodon; species Monodon monoceros. Next base: position 137,309,575 of record NW_021703774.1, on the reverse strand, counting down.
TCGACGTATTCAGATGGGTCTGCTTCACAGGAGGCAGCAGCATATGTACCTGTGACCTCACATGCGTGGACACCACCAGAGCACCAGTGCTGGGCTGCAAACTTGAGACCCGAGTTCCAGGCTACTACTGTTTACAGGGTTACCTTGAGGTAGTACCTTCCTCTCTATCTAAAGAAAGGATTCTGGTCCTATGGGCCTCATGGGGTGTTTTGAGGCTTTTGAACCAGCGTATCAACAATGAACTGTTCAACAACAATGTGTGATGGAAAGTGATATATAAATGCACTGTACTACTACAATGTTCATGGTCAGTCCCACATCAGCACCGCAGCCTTGCTGTGTGACCTCGGGCAGATTACTTTACTTCTGTTTTTTTTTTTTTTTTTTGGCCGCGCCATGTGGCTTGTGGGATCTTAGTTCCCCAACCAGGGATCGAACCCGTGCCCCTCTGCAGTGGAAGCATGGAGTCCTAACCACTGGACCGCCAGGGAATTTTCTTATTTTACTTTTCTGAACCTTAGTTTCTGTGTGCGTATGCGTGTGTGTGTGTGTAGTTTTTTTGAGTGCTTACTATATGCTAGGCACTGTGTCTGGCATGTTACATGATTTACTCCATACCAGTTAAGATTCGCAGTTGCAAACAATTGAAACCATCTCTGGCAAAACTAAACAAAAGAGAGCTTTATCAGAAGGCTACTGGATGGCTCACTGAAATGTGGGGAGACTGGAGAACTAGTCATGAATCGGGGCAGCTGGGCACAGCCAAAGTTCTGCCTTAGGAACTGTTTAGGACAGACTCCACCTCAAGCCACACAGCCTCTTGCTGCTCGCCACTGCAATGCTGGGCTCTGGTCCCCACTGCAGCCTCCTCCTGAAGTAATCTCTGACCGTCTTCACCCCTCTAACTCCCACCAGATTCAAGGCCCAGCTGGGGCACCAACCTGGCCCAGCCCAGACCCTCAGGGATCAGGTGAAGAGCAGCTGCCCCCTTCAGCTTCCATGTAGCTTGGAATTCCTCCAGGTAGGCAAAGTGTTTGGATTGGAGTAGCCAAAAGTAGGCAGTGTCCACTACAGGTGTCAGCAATCTTGAGTCAGGTAATATTACACTTTACACATGAAGAGACTGAGTCTCTGAAGGGTTTATCTACTGGTCACCCAGCTAATAAGTGGGTACACCAACACCCACCTCATAGGAATGGGAAAAAAATATGGATGTGGGTAGTTAGCAAAGATTAATCCCCCTTTCCTCCTCAGTAATAGCTCAGCCACGGGGAAGGCTTTTTTTTTTTTTTCTTTTTATTATTTATTTATTTTGGCTGCACTGAGTCGTAGTTGTGGCACGCACGTGGGATCTAGTTCCCGGACCAGGGATTGAACCCGGGCCCCCTGCCTTGGGAGCGCAGAGTCTTACCCACTGGACCACCAGGGAAGTCCCAGGGAAGGATTTTAAAACCTTGTTCATATTCCCTATGACTCTGGAGCTCTCCCCAAACTTTCTGGCTATGTGCACAATTGTAATTTATTCCAAGAGATTGACTGCCATGCAGACAGATCATCGTCACCATCCTCATCGTCACCGCTACCACCACCATCACCGTCATAGTCCTTTTAGCTCATTGGAGCCTCACAAAACCCTGTGAAGTAGGTATTACCTCAGTTTACCAAATGAGAAAACTGGGGCTCAGAGAGGTTTAGTGATTGTCCCAAGCTCACAAAGCAAGTCAGAACCCAAATCATGTCTAGGTCTCCTGTCTCCAGAGTCTGCTCTGTCACACGGCCTTTATTTCAAAGGAGCAGGCTGATAGCAGGACATCCAGGATTCAACAGAGACACAGAATGTCAGGGCAGGAAGGGGTCTAAGCAATCTTCGCATCCTTTCCCTCTTTTCACTGATGGCAAAGCCGAGGCCTAGAGAGAGGAAGTGCCCTCCCCAACCTCACACATTGCCATCTATGAAGCCTCATTCAAGAGCCAGGGTTTGAATGCAGTTCCCTTGCCTCCCTGTTTACTGAGCATTCCCCACACCACTCTGGAGCTCATTTTAAAGTTGCTGTAACTGAGATGGACAGCAGGAGAATATGTGGCCCACCCAGCTATTGGGATGAGGGCCTGGCTAAGGTGTGGGCCAGGAAGAAAGGGCATGGCAGCAGGATGGCTGGGCGGTAGGAGGCTTTGCACCTCCAGAACATCCTGTTCTCTCGTAACCAGGAAATGTCTCCAGACATTAGAGCCAATTATTTTCTCCTGGTTGGAAATGATTGCAAGAGACTTAAATTTGTCCGTTATTGGAATAGCTGGGGAGAGGGGTCTGAAGGCGATTATATTAGACCTGGACAGATCAAACTCGTGGGCCCAAAGAACTGGACAGTCTGCAATCGTTAGCACCTTGATCTGAGGCTCCCACCTAGATGCTAGGGATTTTCCACGTGCTTTGGCCCTTGAGGCGGCCTTCCCACCACACACGTGTTCCCCGACTGCATCCTGATTCCAGAGTCAGCTCAGACAGCATTCCTCTAGGAACATTTTTGAACTTCCGCAGCCCCTACAACTTCCCTACATCGCAGCCCTCACCACGCTGGGTTGTCAGTGTCCGCGGTCACTGGTCCGAGACCACTCCATGGTCTCTTCCGTTACAGACTGTCAACTGCAGGGCATGGAGCTGACGTGGTCTGCCACTGAGGGGCCTCAGCGAATGTTAGCTAATTGAATGAATGGATGGAGAAAAGGAGGAGAGAACATCCAAGAAGCCAGCCCTCACCCCAACTCCTTCTCCATTTCCAGTCTAAACTCCAGGCTAAGGGCAGCAGTCTCTGTCCTAATCCAACTCCTGAATTTGGCCTTTAGATCAGGTTCCTCTGGTAATGAAGCCTCAACTCCCCCGCTACTTATTCTGACCTGGCTTCCCCTTCTCATGACCGACTCCAAGGATCCTGAGTTGCCTTCAGCCTAACATCCCCAGAAGCTGAACTCCAGCCCTGAGAGCCCCATCTGCAGGTGGCCCAATGGCCAGCAGCTTGGCATGCCCTAGAGTAGCCATAAACTGGGCATGCCCTCTGGGCAGACCCTGAGACAAGCACTGAAGACAGAGAAATGGACAAGGTGGTCTCCTGGGGTCCTGAGTCTGCAAGGTATTTGAGATATACCTCAAAGAAGAACAGGCAAAGTCAGAAAGGATTAGGTATCTCAGTGTGAAACTGACAGAAGCCCGTAGGCCAGCCTGGTCCCCATTGGCACAAGGCTCCAGCAACCAATCTTCGCTGGGCTCTTAATAGGACACTGAGTAGGAGATGTGGAAGATATAGAGGCTGAATCAGATAGAAGCCCAACCCTAAGGTAAAACTAAGCAAGGAGGATGCCAGGACGTCTAGAAGGAGGTGTTCTAGGAACCCAGTCACATCAACATTCCAGAAATACTAATATTCTAACACAATAATATCCCAGCACACCACATTCTTTCACCTTGCCATTCCATTATGGGGGGCCACTCCACCCCACCAGCCTTCCTCTCTCTGCCATTCCCATGTTCTGCCCTACTAACATTCCTCCATACCATCACTCCAACATTTTAAAAGACCATTATGTACTACAATTGAAACTTTCAACCTTCCAACTTCCTTCGACTAAAAGCATTTATTTGTTTTTTGGTTCACTTATACCAATGGCTCTTAATATTTTGGGGAATACAGACTCCTTTGAAAAATTAAAATCCACGGCCCCTTCTCCCCAGAAAAACAAAGTATGTGCACATAAATTTTGCAGATTATTGCAGATTTTCAATGACTATGGGCAAGATAGTCTAGACTCTAAATTAAGAACTGTTTACTTTTACCCTATCTTAATCCAGAAAGGCATTTAAGTAAAACAAGATCATTAAGTTTAAGACAGGACAAGATAAGTTTGAGAAAAACAAAATAGGGACAAAGTGGAGCCTGGAATGATGCAAAAAGTGCAGAACATAGTGACGGGCACAGCTAAATTTGCGTCCCACAGTTTTAGCTCTAAGACTTCCAGCAGCCAAGGCAAAAAGGGAAAGCTGTTTACTTACACAGTTCACTGTGTACATGAGATAAAAACAAAGCACTTACTCCTCAGGAAACACACAACTATTCTTGGTATGAAGATCAGACAAGAATTTCTCCTGAGAGCCTCACAAAGAAGGACAGAATGGACCATGATGACCTCGATAGGGCTCTCACGCAGCCCCAGAGATGTGTTATGCAATAGAGAGAACAACTCATTCCGGTTTGCCTGGGACTTGCTCAGTTTTAGCACTGAAAGTCTCGCGTCCCAGGAACCCTTTAGTCCCAGGCAAACTGAGATTGGTTGGTCACCTTATTTGTGAGTTAAAGGTCAGTCAAAGCTTACCTGGGCTAAGGTTCTACAGAATTGTGTGTAGTCAAGATTATCCTTGGAAAGCCTTTCAATCACCCATCAGGTAGGAGTATAGAACCACCTCTCAACAGCACAGCCAATTTGTCCTCTAGCAATGGAACAGGTTGCTGTTTCTTTGGGGAGGTTTCTGACGAAGAGATTGGCTTGCTTGGGGGCAAGAAATACGAGAATCGCACTCAGTGTGGTGAAATGTGCACACACCGTGGATTGTACGAGGCATGTAGGAACTGATACCAACAGAAGGAACAGCAGATTTACCTCTCCCGTGACACACTCATCCTGAGGCATATGCTGAGTGGGTGAAATATTTAATTTATTATTGGGCTTTCTCTTTCCATCTCTCTTTTTATTAACAGCAAGTAAAGTTGAATTTCTGTAAGTTAAATAAAAACAGTACCCACCCCATGGGGTTTGTGTGAGAATTAAAAGAGTTAATATTTACAAAGCACTGAGAACAGTCCCTGACACAGAGTGAGAGTTTGCTCTTATTATTAATATAGATATGGTGGCACTTCACTGTATGTCCTACAGCAATCCTGGATATAAGTTGATAGCAATTTGGGAAAAAGATATTCTGTGGCAGGGACCAGTTTTAGGGCCCCAGCCCTCTGTAGTTGGAACTTCATGAAGGGATAATTTAAACTTCTAGAGGAGCTGAGGACTGCCTGCCTTCAGACAATCTGCCCTGAGCACTGGTTCTGAATCCAAGATCTTAAGCGTGAGTGACGGTGAACACTGGTGAGGGCCTTGCCCCTTTCAGTCCACTCCTTGCCTTAGAAGATCCCCAAATAACCACCCAGAGAGCAGCAACTCACCAAGCTCCCCCCATGGTCCAGACTGCACACTGCTCTCATGCAGTCTGCTCTGGTCCTAGGGCAGGTAGCCCTGGCTGTCTGAGATCTGTTCAGAGGCCTGAACAATGCGAAATGCTATGCAGATGTGAGAGACCAGGGTTAATATACAGTGGTGCTAAGTTCAGAGTCCAGACGGATAATGAGACTGGAGCTTGGGCAATGCCCATAGGGAGGAAAGGACGGAACACCTAGGCAATTAATTCAGAAGGCGTAGCGTGGGTCATACTTGATATTTAATTATGTGGAGGTCAACAATTGGTAAGAAATCCCAAGACAGCTGGGTTCCTGAATCCTCCTCCAGCAGAGCACACATTTCCCAGAGGCTTCGCATCTCAGAGATGAAAGAAATAATGACTAACTGATTAATTTAACAAAGGGTAGATGCTTACTCTGGTCTAAACAATGAGCTAATTGTTATGAAGTCTGACCTAAGTCCTAAGGTGGAAGGTGACACTTCCTTGACTGCTGGCCAAATCCCAGCTCCACCACTTACCAACTCTGTGATTAGCAAATACTGACCTTTTCTAAGGCTCAGTTTATGTATCTATTAAATGGGAATAATGCTAAATAATAGCTACACCACAGGATTGTCTTGAAGATTAAATAAAACAATAACTAACAAACACTTAGATACAAGTATATGTCAAACACTGTTCTAAGTGTTTTCCATGTGTAAACTCATTTTTTTTTTTTTAGAAAAATGAATCTTTTTTCCCTTTATTGTTAATTGAAGTGTAGTTGATTTACAATGTTGTGTTAGTTTCAGGTGTACAGCAAAGTGATTCAGTTATACATACATATATACATATATTACATATATATGTATGTGTGTGTGTGTATATATATATATATAAATTTATTTTTTTCAGATTCTTTTTTGTTTTTTGGGGGGATTTTTTTTTTATTCAAACTGCAAACTCATTTAATAACAATAATGCTAGGACGTTGGTACCATTCTTATCACCATTTTCCAGATGATGAAACGGAGGCACAGAGAGGTCAATTAAGTTACTCCAAGTCACACAGCTAATAAGTGGTGGAGCCAGGACTGAAAGAAGGCAGTATGGCTCCAGAGCCTGCGTTCACGACCACTCTGCTGTCCTCTATGTTCTCAGTGGAGTGCTTAGCACAACTCCTTGCACACTGTAAGTACCCAGTCAATGTTAGCTGCCAGTATTATGATTATATTTTTAACAGTTTTATTGAGGTATGCTTTATATATTGGGGTTATATTTTGACTATTAGAAAAGCCCTTCTCACACTGAGCAGAACCCCCCCTCAGATCATGCCTCTTCTCTGTGGGTTCCTGTTGTATCCCCAGAACCTCCTTAGAGCCTGTCTTTCCCTTGCCCGGTTATAGCCTCTTAGAGATTTGCAGTCACAGGTCAGACCCGTTACGGTGGGACTTGGTCTGGCTTCTTTCCTGTCTGTTGGTGACTCAGCCATTGGCCCATAGGATTTGATGAGCCTCTGACAAGTCCCAGGACCACAGCAGGTTGGGGGCAGCTGCCTCCCACCCCAGAGCACAGCACCTACACAAATAAACTACAAAATGTGTGGGGTCCAGTGGAATAAAAATGAAAATGCAGGGTCCCTTGTTCAAAAATTATTAAGAATTTCAAGACGGTGATGGCAGAGCATTAAACTGAGCATGGGGCCCTGTGCAAATGCATGGGTGGCACATCCATGAAGCTGGCCCTGAAAAGCACCCTGCATCTTCAGCTCTTCATCGCCCCACCCCAACCTCAGCCCGTCCTACCATACGCCCGTGTGGAGACAGGGCCTGGGAAGCTCCCGGCACACCTGAGAAACACAGGAAGAATTTGGCACCAAGAGAGTTAAAGCCCACTTGGGCTCTGGAGTCTATCAGTTAGTTAAACGCCTACCTTGAACCTTACTGGCTATAAGACTCAGTCTTCCCCCCTCCCTCCTTGGCTCCCTTTGTCAGAGACAGCCCTCTGGGTTTAGTGGATGGTGGTACAAACACCAGACTAGGAGTTGGGAACTTACCATTGCCTTGCTAGACCACTGGAGGCATTTCATGCCCTCTCTGGTGTCAGTTTCTTTACCTATTAAATTAAATGGTTAAATTCAGTATCAAATGAAATGTTTTTTCACTGAGCACTGACCAGGCAAGTTCGCATTATAATAATCATATCATTAAACTAACTACTTATTATTTGCCAGACACCATTACATTACTAGACATATGACACCACTGTACATTTCTCCATTTAATCTCCATGACAATCCGGAGGTATTTTCCAGAACTCTAAAATATAAACTTGACAGGGGTAGTGATTTTTGTCTGCTTTTTTCATTGATGTATGCCCAGCTACTAGAACAATGCCTGGCACACAGTAGGTGCTCAAAAGCTATTTGTGGAACAAATGAATGAAGAAACAGGCTCAGAGAGGCAGTGATGTGATTTGTCTAAGGTCTTATCATTAGGAAACGCCAGAGACAGGACTCTAATCCTGCTTAAGTCTATGCTTATGCTTATTCACCTGACATGTGGGTGTGATTCTCATTTTATAGATGACGAAATAGGCTCAAGTGAATGGGGATCTCTGCTGTCTCTCAAATCTTGTGTTTCTAAGCACACGACCCCACTTTGCAGTAATAACATCAATTTGAAAGCTGATGTCATTTGTCCCTTCTGCCTAGGACTCTTCAGGGGTCTAGAGAGTACTCTTCTCTTCTCACAGAAGCAGGGTCAGTGGCAAAGGCACACCAGGCTCAAATCCTGCTCTGCTACATACTCACTGTGACCTTGGGCAATTCTCAACATTTGTGAGCCACAACATCTTCATCTGTAAAATGGGTTCCATACTTCCTAGACCTTCCTCCAAGGGTGTCCCCTCCTCCAGGAGGTGCCCTGCACACAGTGGGCCCTTAATAAACATGGCTGTTATTACCCCACCCCAGAGCAGCTTCAAGGTCAAAGCTTGCTGCCACTGATGGCTAGAGTCCGCTGGGGCCTCCTGGAACCTGATCAGAGGCCACCGGCTTGGGGAGAGTAGGGTCAGCTGCTATTCTTGGAGTTGATGGAGCCCAGCCAGGTTTCAAGTTCCCTCAAGGAGCCCTGACCTGGGCGGCTCAGCTGGTCATGTGAGCCGTGAGCTCTGACCTCAGCATGTTCTCCCCGGCCCTCCACATGGCCCAGGCTGGAGAGAACCCTGGGGCAGAGCATGCTGCAGGGAGACCACATCCCCCTGAAGCTGACCTCAGCCTTTAACTATGTTCATTAGCATCTACTTGGTGCCCAGAAGGGTGCTGTTTGGGGAATCTCCCAGAGACTGCAAAGAATTTTCAACATCTGGATGACAAGGAGGCTTAGACAGAGGAAAGAGGGATTAGGAGACAGGCAGGACTAAATTTTAACCCCAGCTGCACTGCTTTCTGGGTCTGTGTGTCTCTTTGCAAGCCACTTTTTCTGTCTGGGCTTCAGTTGTCTGAAAAATGGTGAGAATAAAAACTTCCTTAGAGGGTTGTTGAGAGGATGAGAGCATCTGGCACATAGTAGATGCTCAGTAAATGATCATTATTTAGACTGTGAGCTCCTAAATAATGGGGAACTTGTCAGATTCAGCTATGTCTCCAGTGCCCAACCTAGGGCCCAGCCAAGAGGACACTCTCAGTGTTGGTTGAATGAATAATGAGTTACAGAGGCACGGAATGGCAATGCCTCATGGGGATCCCATCTTTCACCACACTCAAACCCACCCCCACCCCAAACCTCACGTAGAATCAGTCATCTCTGCATCAGCCCTGACAGGTGAGCATCCACCCTCGGCTTGCACACGCCTATGATGGGAAGTTCACCTCTTCCCATGTCTTTACATTCTGTCAAGTAAAAAGTTCTTCCTTCTATTCAGACCTCTATGAACTGAAGTCTGTCTCCTTGCAGCTTCCATCCACTGGGCCTAGTTTTGCTCTCTGGAGCTGTACGGAGTAAGCCTAGTTCTACTTCCAGAAGAGAGTCCCTCAGCGACTTATTACACTATTAGAATGTTCCAGGCATTGAGCTAAGCACCTCACTTACTTTATCTCATTTAACCCTTTAACCCACTCATTAGCCCTGAAAAGTAAATATTATCCCTACCTCAAAGATGAGAAAAATGAGGCTCAGAGACGTAACGTAACACATTTGTATGTGGCAGAGAAATGATTTAAATCCAGATCCTTCTCCAAAGCACTACCTTTTCAATACTCAATGGACCCACTGGAAAATAAGATTCCCAGAATCCCTTCCCTTCCCTTTCCTTCAATAAAGATTTATTTAGTACCTTATCTGTGAGGTCCTGAGCTAGGCCCTGGGAATAGAGATAAGTCAGACATAATCCATGTGCTTGACACACTTACAGCCTACTCCAAACCATGTGAAAAGAACTAGAGTCAGAAGCACAAGGACTGTCAGAGCATCACAGACATTGGAAGCCCAGGAGGGCTTCCTGGAGGATGTGACATCTGGGCTGAGTTTTGAAGGGCTATTAGCATTTGGCCAGGCTTGTCCCAAATAGGGCAAGAAAGCAGGATGTTTTGGTGGAACTACTGTGCAAAGAGCTGAAGCTGTGGAGTCCAGACTGCGCGGGGGAACCTGATGCCAAGAAGCTCAGACTATATACCACTTGATTGGGTGCATAAGAATCTCCTGGGATTTGCTTATTTAGAATCCTGATTTTCGGGAATTCCCTGGTGGTCCAGTGGTTAAGACTCTGCACTTCCACTGCAGGGGGCCTGGGTCTGATCCCTGGTCAGGGAACTAAGATCCCGCAAGCCACGTGGTGCAGCCAAAAAAAAAAAAATCCTGATTTTCTTTTAGTACGTCTAAGTGGACCCAAGAATCTCTGTTTTAAGTAGGTGCCCCAAGAGATTGAGGAGTAGGGGGTCACCACTGCTGTAAGGGCCAAAAAGTCTTTGAAGGATTTCAAAGAGGACAGAATTCTTGGTCCCTATCTTTGGAACCTCATAGACTAACCAGGGAGACAAACAGGAAAATAAGTAATTATAATGAGGAGCAAAGACCATTAATTCTTAGAATTTCAAGAAAGAGATTCTTAGTATTCCAAGAGAAAAGTGTGGCATACTTGGACTTGTGATTCTTTAGCCATGAGGATATTAATATTGGTTTGCTGGCATTAAGTTACTGAGCATGTACTTTAGGGTGCCAGGGTGGCCCTGTGTTGGGTCCTTTTCCTTCATTGTTTCAAAAACATTCTTTTTTTAAAAGACATCTTCCTGAATAGAATCCAAGAAAAAGTACCGATCCGTTCACGTGCCACCTCCGGCTTAGACAGGAGCTTTACTTGATGAGCAGTTACTTTCAAACCCAGTACAGTCCTGCAGCCTACACCGGTTCTTGGATGTGCAGAGAGGAGCCTGAGCCTGATTTATCTCGAGCTGGTTGGCTAAGATGCCACTCTGTGCTCTTCATCTCAGCAAGCAGCAACTGTTGGCCTAGCATGTACCCAGGCTCAAGTCCCTGTTCTCCAGGAACTCCACGTCTTGCTGGACGTGGAGACCATAAATACACAAATAACACAACTCGGGGCACTATAGAAAACCTCTATCCTGGCCTGGGGGATGAAGGGAATGCTTCCAGAACCTTAAAAGATGAAAGGCATTCTACTTAAAAGGTAGAAGGGCATTCCAGACAGAGGAACCAGCAAAACAAAAAGCAGGGAAGTAAAAAAACCAGCCTGGGTGTTTTTGTTATTACTTTTTTTTTGGCTGCGGGGGGGGGGGGGGGGGGGGGGGGGGGGGGCCGGGGGGGGGGGGCGGAGTGCAGAAAGTACAAGCAGTTCGCTGTTGCAGAAGCCTGTTAGGAACAAGATGGGGCTAAATACAGAGGAGGGACTGTATCATGGGGGTGGGGATACGTGTTGGGGAAAGAATTTTGGCCTTTCCCCTTTAGACAGTGGGGAGGCCTGATTTATAAACTGTAACACAATCACCATTCCTCAAGCCTGGGGAGGGGCACCAGCTGGGAATAGTTTCCACTCTGGGCCCCCAGCAGGTGCAAGTCTTCTCAGGGACTCTCTCTCCACTGGGGCAGCAAGAGAAGGGAGGAGGCAAGACAGGGCCCACCCCAGCCCCTCATCAGGCCTGCCTCCTGCAGCTGTTTGATGCCTGCACACCCCTAGAGAGCTGAGGCCCATCAGCTCCCTGGATGTGAAAAGAATGGCAGCAAAGGCAGCCTGTTTTAGAAGCTAGACTACCTCACAAGCAAACATTGCCACTTGGAGAGAAAACAATTATCTAATTGTAAAATCTGGTCCCATAAAAATCTTTCTAAAGGAACAGTTATCATTCTGTGATGGGAGCTACTATTTAATCTTAACAACCCTAGTAGAAGGGTTATCTCACATGTTATCCCCATGTGAGAGGTGACAAAATTGAGACCCAGAAGGTTGGGTAACTTGCCCAGGATGGCACAGCCAATAAAAGGCAAAACCCACATTAGTACCCAGGTTAAGACCTTCAGACCTAGGAACTGGAGAGTCTGGTGCCACCAACCTCAGTGTAGAATTCAAAATAAGAGATCTAAACTGCAAAACGAATGTCAGGAAGCCAAGGCAGTTTTGATTTTTTTTTCCCCAGTGATTACTTAATGCTTTTTAAATACATAAAATTATTTTTAATTTGTATTTTCTCATTCTTTAACACTCGCACTCAGTAATTCTTTGACTAAGCCAGAGTTGCCCACATCTGTAGGGCCTGAAGTCTAGGCCTTTTTCCTCTGCCATGCTGCCTCTCACAAAATTTTTCAAGCAATTTCATAAAACTTTGACAAACTAAAATGTAAAGTATTTCTAAATTTAAAAAAAAATTAACAGCTCAAAAAAGTTTTTTTGTTCCCCTTGATCTCAAAGGCTCCAAATCAATACGGGTGGCTCCCCTATCCATCCATGTGCCCAGTTTAGAAATCCGGGTTTTTTTTTAACCCTATGCTTAACTCCACCCTCCTCCTACTCCCACAGGCTCTTTAATCCATTTTCCACACTACAGTGATCTAATTTCCAAATGTCATCATTTCATTCTTCCGCTCAAAACCCATCAGTGACTCTGTATGACAAAACCCAAATCTCGAGACCCCCCAGCCTCCTCCTCTCTCTCTGGGACTCCTGATTCCCTTTCTCACAGCCCTGAGTACTACACTGAGATTTTAGCAAGAACACTAACGAGAACACAAACCACTGGTCAATTATGAAACTTCTTCCCCATTACACCATCCAGCTCAAGCCTGGGATGGAGGAAAAATGTTGGATATAGTTGCCTGCTGCCCAGAAGACGGAGTAATGATCTTGTTTGCTGAGACCAGAGTGTGAAAACCCATTTTCAAACCTTACCTCAAAGGTTGCACAGAAGTGAGAAACTCAACCATGCTGGCTCTTATCAACCTATTCCTTCCCATAGCAACCTGGATATGAAATGGCCTTGGACCCTGCTGGACAATATATTATTATTCTTTGCATTAAAAAAAAATAAATTTATTTATTTTTGGCTGCATTGGGTCTTCGTTGCTGCGCACGGGCTTTCTCTAGTTGCGGCAAGCAGGGGCTACTCTTCATTGTGGTGCACGGGCTTCTCATTGCAGTGGCTTCTCTTGCTGCGGAGCACAGGCTCTAGGTGCGCAGGCTTCAGTAGTTGTGGCATGCGGGCTTAGCTGCTCCGTGGCACGTGGGATCTTCCTGGACCAGGGCTCGAACCCGTGTCCCCTACACTGGCAGGTGGAATCTTAACCACTGTGCCACCAGGGAAGTCCCTGTTTCCACCTTCTGGCTTTTGTGAATGCTATGAACATGGGTGTACAAATACTTCTTGGAGACCCTGCTATCAATTCTTTTGGATATATACCCCAAAGTAGAATTACTAGACCATATGGTAATTCTGTGTTTAATTTTTTGAGGAATCACCATATTGTTTTCCATAGTGGCTACACCATTTTACATTCCCACCAACAATGTATAAGGCTTTCAATTTCTCCACATCCTCTCCAATACACTTTGCAAAACTGAAAGCCCGAAAGCATTGTGATGACAGAAATAATGATCATGTCATCAGCAGGCAAATGACAAGCTCGCCCCCTAGTGTCAAGTAAGGAAGATAACAGAAAAAGCAAACATTCTTAAAAGGCACAACCACCACAAAGAACATAATCTCTACCTTACCAAGAATCTGGAGCAAACACTAATAACACAAACTACTAATAAATCAAAATAGTTTATTCACAGGGACAATTAAAAAGGTTCAGTTCTGAGGGACAAAACGTATCACCAACCCTTGCGTACAAATCCCTAGCTGAAGTTACCTTATTAGCTGTGCCAGATGAGTAGCCTGGGGATGTTAATTTTTAACGTGTGAATGTCTCCACTAAAGGAAGGCTTACGTTGTATCCTCTTTAGCAACCCTGAAGCATAATGGCCTTTAACTGTTACGTCACACATAACTCCCAATCTCTGAATTTGCTGAAAGATCTGACTCTAAAGGCAAAAAGGAAGCCCACACCAATGATTAAGTCAGAGGGTGGCAGTCATGACTATTTAACTGTTCTTAGCTCCTTAAACCCACTATTATGTAAATCAAGATACTTTCTGATTTTTTAAGCCCTCCCAACTAAAATAATGATGATAATGATGATGTCTGATTCTTTCATGCCCTGTGGCTGCTAATTTTTCCAACTCCCTGCTCTGTCTCTCCTGCCCACCCCTCCAATCTCTATGGCTCACTGGTTTGCTGTTTTTCACAGAGCTGCAAGAGTTTGAGAACCAAAATCCCATAAATGTGGATGACACCAGATAAAGGAATACTGATTGAAATACACATTTCAGACTACATCCCCGTAGGTGACACTCTGGGGCAATGGGTCTATACAATCAGAGTTATTGATATTAAATCCCAAGTCTTTCTGCTCCGGCAGGTCGACCTCCAAGGGCTGCATCAGAAATAGGAGGTGCCAGCCTCAAGCTGACTGTTGCCTAGGAGGGCGGGCCACACTACCCAAACGTTAAAGGCTGGACATTTTTCTGCTGCTCTTTGTGCAGCTGTCGGGCCCGATTTTTTAGCTCTTCAGCCTTAGCTTCGTCCTTATCGACACCATCCCCCAGCTTGTACATGCGGCTGGCATTGGCACAGGCCCAGACATGGCCTAGGTCACAGGCTTTCATTGAGTATTTGCATGCCAGGCCCATGTCCTTGGGAAAGCCGGGGGCGCCCTGCAGGAACATGGTACTGAGGTTGAAGCAGCTAGAGGCATAGCTGCCATCACAGGCCCTTGTGTAGTAGTCTCTGGCCCTCTCCAGATCGGGCTGGCCATCCTCATTGACCTGTCCATCATGTGCCAGGAGACCAACGTTGTGGCATGCCTCCAAGGACTTCTTTCCCGGCTTCTCACATGCCATCAGAAAGCAGCTGGAGGCAGCTTTCAGATCCTGGGTTAGTCCACCTGGGAGGAAGGAAAAAAAAGTCAACCTAAGCCAGGGCAGAACCTGAATGTCTCAGGCCAAAGTCAGGGAGCAATTCCTGAATACAGTTTATAAACTTTGAACTAAGGCAGCATGAAAAGAAGATGGCCTGGTATACTGCACAGACTTTCCAGCTTTTTTAGCCATGGAATCTTCTGTTCAAATGGTATCTTATAAGGAAGCTTAAACAGGTAAAAAGGGTGAAATGATAATATCTACCTCTGGGGGTAACAGCAAGATCATAGCATCTTATAAGCACTTCATTAAACGCTTAATTTTAATATATACTGAATGTGTGTTATTTGCCAATTAATATGCTAGGTTCTAAGGAACAGATACTGTCACTGCCTTTGTGAATCCTGTGGTCTAATGAGACAGACATTAAACAAGCACACAAGTAAATGTATGATTATAAGTGTGACAAGCATATGGAGAAAAAGTACAGAATGCTATGAGAATGTATCAGGGCTCTGAACTAGGAGGCAAGGTCAAGGAAAGCTTCCCCAGGGACTTCCCTGGTGGCGCAGTAGTTAAGAATCGCCTGCCAATGCAGGGGACACGGTTCAAGCCCTGGTCTGGGAAGATCCCACATGCCTCCGAGCAACTAAGCCCATGCACCACAACTACTGAGCCTGTGCTCTAGAGCCCGTGAGCCACAACTACTGAGCCCGTGTGACGCAACTACTGAAGCCCACGTGCCTAGAGCCCGTGCTCCGCAACAAGAGAAGCCACTGCAATGAGAAGCCCGCGCACCGCAATGAAGAGTAGCCCCCGCTCGCCACAACTAGAGAAAGCCCGCGTGCAGCAACGAAGGCCCAACGCAGCCAAAAATAAAATAAAATAAAATTTAATTTAAAAAAAGGAAAGCTTCCCCAAAGAAGGGACATTTGAGCTGTGATATAATGGGAAAAAGAAGGAAGAGAAAATAAAATATGTAGTGGGAAAAAAAAGAAAAGAAAAAGGCAAAGAAAATTGTTCCAGGCAGCAGGAATAGGATACAAACAGAAAAGGAGCCCATGTGGCTAGAACCCAGAAATCGCTAAGGAAGGGAGGCTGGAGAGGCAGGCAGGGGCCAGATCATGGAGTGTCTGATGGGTCTCCTTAAGGACCTTGCACTTAATCCTAGGAGCAATGGGAAACTGCTAATGGATCATTTTAAGGAGAGGTGGTGACCGGGCTCACTTTTTTCTTTGTTTTGTTTTTTAATGGAACATTTCAAATCTCCATTCTCAAAAAGAGAAACATTTTAAGTATCTCAACGTTTAATTTTTAAAGTCATTCCAAACATACCACCTAGAAATAACCATCATTATCATTAAGAGGACACCATTCCAGTCATCTTTATAGCATGTGTTCGAATTAAATGTCGGCTGGCTGAATGGACAGCTAGACAGAAGCAGAGTTGACCCTTGAATGATATGAGGGTTAGGGGCGCCCACACAACCAAAAATCCAAGAATAACTCCTAAATGTGGCTCCTCCACATTGGCAGACTCAACCAACAGAGGATTGTGTAGTACTACTATAGTATTAATTATTGAAAAAAAAATATACCTGTAAGTGGACCTGCATAGTTCAAACCCATGTTGTTCAAGGATCAGGTGTATTCTGAAAAACTGGATTACACATGCTACTTGTAAATAAAAAATTTAACTTTGATTTTACTTGTATTTATCGTTAAGACAACCAAACTGAAGTGAAACCGAAGAAACTGCTAACTTCAAATGAATATTTAAACAGAGAAATTTCCTAAATGAGCCCCTAGAGTTATAGATTATTAAAAGGTTAGCATCACTGTTTTTTTTTTTAACCAAATTTCAGACAGTATTGACTCATGAGGATGTTGTCACCTCACACTTCTCCCTACCTCTCTTGCCCTGCCTTCTATTTTTTGTTAGATATGTTATTTCAACTTCGCAAGACACAGAGCACAGTGGTTACCAAAGCCTGGGCTCTGCAGCCAGAAAACCTAGGCACCAGTCCTGGCTCCGTTACTTGCTGGCAGTGTGACCTTAGACAAGTTACTTAAACTCTACAAAGCCTCAGTTTTCCTCATCTGTAAAATAAGGACAATAGTATCTACTTCATATTCTGGAAGCTTAAATGTGTCATTACAAAGAGCCTAGTACATAATAAGTGCTCAGTAAATGCTGTAGCATTTTTATGCCATAAAGGTTTATATTATTTACATTCTATTCAGTAACCCTAATTAGCCCAACATTCATTCTAAATGGGATTCTGCTCATCACCAGTCTTTTCATCAGAGCTCCTCCATTTCTGAATTATTTCTCTTGATTCACCTACTTACTGATTATCAGATAGATTTTTCTAGAAAAGCATATAGCTTTTACAGCCTCTGAGTTCTTTCAGTTTTGAGAATGCATTCTTGCCACCTTTCTATTTAAACAGTATATAATTAGGTCTTGCTTTTATATCCAGCCTGATAAATCTATGCCTTTTACTGGAATGTTTACTTAGATTTAATGCAATTCTTGATATAGCTGGGTTTAAGTCTACAACCTTATTTGTTTCCCATTTGTCCCAAATGTTTTTTGTTCCTTTTTTCCCTTTCTTACAATTCTTTTGAATTGTATATTTCTAATAGTCCATTTCATTCTCATCATTGGTTTTTTAGTAATACTTCTTTTATCAGTGGTTTACCTAGTGAAAATACTATGTATACTTAATCACAATCTACCAAGAATTAATATCACAGCACTTCACATATAATGTAAGAACCTTACAATAGTACACTTTCATTTACCACATTTCTATCCTTTGTACTACTGCTGTCATGTTTTACTTCTAAATATATTACTTATTTGTTTGACTTCTATATAGTGTAAGCCCCATAACATATAACTATTATTTTTTTAAGTCAAGCATTTTTTTTTTTTTTTTTTTGCGGCACGCAGGCCTCTCACTGTTGTGGCCTCTCCTGTTGCGGAGCACAGGCTCCGGACGCGCAGGCTCAGCGGCCACGGCTCACGGGCCCAGCCGCTCCACGGCATGTGGGATCTTCCTGGACCGGGGCGCAAACCCGTGTCCCCTGCATCGGCAGGTGGACTCTCAACCACTGCGCCATCAGGGAAGCCCATAACTATTATTTTTGCTTCAGTTTTTTAAAGACATTAAGAAATGAGGAAAAAATTCTTACATTTACAGGTATATTCCAGTGTGCTTTCTTCTTTTGTATGGATTCTAGTGTCCACCTTTTTATCATTTTCCTTCTACCCAAACAGCTTTTCTTAACTTTTCTTGTAGTGTAGGTCTGCCAGCGACTCATTCACTCAGCTTTTGTTTACCTGAAAATGAATTTATTTCATTTCATTTATTTATTTATCTTTTTGGCTGTGCCACGCAGCTTGTGGGATTTAGTTCCCTGACTGGGGACTGAACCTGGGCCCTCAGCAGTGAGAGCATGGAGTCCTAACCCTTGGACTGCCAGGGAATTCCCCATCTTCATTTTAAAAAATATTTTCAGGGGTGGGATAGGGAGGGTGGGAGGGAGGGAGACGCAAGAGGGAAGAGATATGGGAACATATGTATATGTGTAACTGATTCACTTCGTTATAAAGCAGAAACTAACACACCATTGTAAAGCAATTATACTCCAATAAAGATGTAAAAAAAATATTTTCAATAAAGTAGAATTCAAGTTTGACAGTTTTTTTCTTTCAGCATTTAAAAGATGTTCTTTTGTTTTCTGGCTTACATTACTTCTGATGAGAAGTCAGTGATTATTCTCACCAATGTTCCCCTCAATGTGTCTTTTTCTCTGACTGCTTTTAAGATTTTTCTCTTTACCTTTGGCTTTCAGCAAATGGTAATAATGTGTCTAGGTATGATTTCATTGGTTATCCTGTTGGGATCCAGTAAGCTTCATGGATCTGTGGAGTGATATTTTTCATCAAATTTGGAAATTTTATACTGTTATTTCTTCAAATACTTTTTTCTGCCCCAATCTCTTCTCTTTCTGGACTCCAATATACGTTATGTTAGATTAAGGGATAGTGAACCCCACAGAATGAGACTCTGTGTTTTGCTTTTTCTCTCTCAGTGCTTCAGTTTACATAACATCTTCAATCCTGTCTTCAAGTTCACCGATCTTTCAAATTCACTGATTATTTCCTTCTGATGTGTCCAATTTGCTATTAAGCCTGTCCAGTGAATTTTTCACTTCAAATATTATGTTTTTCAATTGCAGGATTTCATTTGGTTCTTTTTAATAGTTTCAGTTTCTGTGATGAGACTTCCCATCTGTTCATTCATTGTGTCCATCTTTTATTTAAACCCTTTAATAAATTTATTTTCCTTGTTTCAAAATATTTGACTGCTAATTCCAACATCCCTGTCACATCTGGGTCTGTTTCTATTGACTGCTTTTTTTCTGTTTAGCAATTTCTTACTTTATGCTGGACATTGTAGATGCTACTTTGTTCACTCTGGTTTTGTTGTATTCATTTAAAGACTGTTATACTCTGGTTTCTCTTCAGATCATATAAATCTTTCACCTTTTACTAAAGACTGTTGAGTTTTGTTCTCACAAGTAACTAATTCACTGGTGAATCAGCCTGATCCTTTTGAGGCTTGTTTCTAAGTTTTGGAACCTTTCTGCAGTCTGTACTCAATGAGGTCTCTCCACTCTGGCTGGTGGAATTCAAACAACTCCCAACACTGTGAAACCTCTGGAGTCTCTTTTCAGTTCACACCTCCCCAGTAGCTTTTCACTGCAAGGTCTCTCAGAGTCTCCTCCTATGCATGTGCAGCTTAACGCTGAGCCAAAGACTTAAGAGCACCCCTATGTGGCTATCTGGAGCTCCTTCTCTGTGTAGCTCCTTCTTCTCTGGTATCCTGTCCTGCAAACTCTGGCAGCCTCAGTGAGCCTCAGTGGCCAGAAACTCTGACCTCTGCCTCATCGGTTCAGCAAGACTATCATACTCTACTTGGCTTCCACCTCTTTGTGCCTAGTCCGAAAAGTACCTCCAGGCAAAAAGCCAAAGCAATCATTCATGGGGCTCATCCTGTGTGTTTCCCTATTCTCAGGGATCACTGTACTGCACTGCCTATTTTCCATTGTCTGAAAATAGTTGCTTCATATATTTTATTGAATCCATGGTTTATATCCTTAAAAGTTCATTTTAGTTGCCTTATGGAAAGATTAGATACCTGCATTAATGAAGCAGGAGACGAAGGTGGCTTGGATAAATATGGTAGCAGGAAAGGGAGAGACAGGACAGATCTGAAACATATTTTAGAGCTAAACTGGCCACAAGCTACTAGGTAGGGAGAGATACCACTTGCTAAACTGGAAGACAAAAGGGGTGCAATATGTGGGAGGAAAAGAAAACAATTAAGATTTCTATATTGGATTTGTTAAGTTTGCGATGCCTGTAAGAACTCCAAGTCAAATTTTCCAGTAAACAGTCAACTATATGCAGTCTGGAGTGGTTTTGCCTAGAGATAAAGGTTTGTTTGCAATTATCATCACTAACTTATTCACTGCCACATCCTAGAGACCACCACTATTAATTTTTGGTGTATTTCCTCCTACTACCTTTTCAATGTAGTTTGGTCTTGTTTTTACATGTTGTAATCATGTGTTTGTTCTTCACTCCCCATTAGAAACCCATCTTCATATGTTTTATTAAGAACATTTCATCAAAGAGATGTATCAGAATTACTTTCCACTTCCTTTTAAATGGCTTCACAAAAATAGTTCAAAGCTGATTTCACTGATGAAAACACCTGGGCAAAATACCTTGGGACACTCTGAGTGTCCAATCCAAGGTAACTTCTGCAGCAGCCAGCACAAACCAGACCTGTTCACACTGATAGAATGTTTTGCAGTTTAACAAAGCAGTCACGTGTGAGTTCATTTGATGCTTAGAAAAATCCTATGAATAAGGTGTGAGCTGACCTTATTACTCCAATCTTGTCATTGAGGTATTTGTAGCTCAGGGAAGGAAAATGCCTCGCCTGATACCACACTGTCAATTAGCGCTCAGGATGAAAAGTGACCTCCCACTCTTCCCCCCTGCCCCAAGCTATCCTTGATAAAAGGAGAGTTATTAACCAGTCTTTGTCAAGAAAGGACACTGGGTGTGTTTTCAGAACAGAGGGCAAATTCTTAGGCTCAGAACTAGGCAGGGGGGTCAACAGTATTGGCTTTTAGACGTGGCAGGGCCCAAGGTCTCCTAACTAACAATCCAAAAGAGTCTGAGTAGCAAAGATCAGCTAATGGGATCTCCTGTGACGACACCCGACCTCGAGGAAATTATTTAACAACGTCAGCTTAACAGAGGATTAAGTACTATTCTCTAAACACTCTTGTGTTCTTTCACCTGCTTACCTGCTCTCTATTCTGAAGAGAAGACATAACTCTATTCTACCTCCAGCAAATAAAATCTGCTCTGTCCTTTAAGAACCAGTTTCAATGCCTCCTCCTCTCAGCACCCCCTGATGACGACATGCTCCCAGAACTGAACCCCAAAAGTACTTTACATGTCTCTCTATAAAGATACTTATCGGGGCTTCCCTGGTGGCGCAGTGGTTGAGAGTCTGCCTGCTGATGTGGGGGACGCTGGTTTGTGCCCCGATCTGGGAGGATCCCACATGCCACGGAGTGGCTGGGCTCGTGGGCCGTGGCTGCTGGGCCTGCACGTCCAAAGCCTGTGCTCAGCGGCAGAAGAGGCCCGTGTACCGCAAAAACAACAACAACAAAAAGATACTTATCAAGCTCTCCCAGGTTAACAGGTATTAGTATAAATACTTCTTCCGTGGGGAGGGGGTAAAAAAAAAGATTTCTTCCCCCACACTGGTCCATCTTTGCTTCACTGTACAGAGTAAATACTAAAAATTTGCTCAACAAAGGAGCACTTAAGAAAGAAAAAAGTCTCAGTGCACAATCATTAATCATATAAGTTTGTCAAAGAGAAGGGAAAATAATTTCACAACCTCCACAACCTCTTTTGTTCTCCTTAATTCAATAAGGAACTAAAAGTCCCTGTGGAAAATGTAGTAAAATATGATATAAAGACAAAAGGAACCCAAAACTTTACCAAGACACAAATTCAGAGACTAAACAACTAGGAACATTTTTATTTTTGCACAGTATATTATATAGCTGAGTTCACATCATACATAACTTTGTGCTCCGCTTTCTTCACTGAACATTGTATCATAAACCTTTCCTGATGTCAACAAAAATTATTTCAAAATATTATTTTTTTTCTTTTTTCACATCTTTATTGGAGTATAATTGCTTTACAATGTTGTGTTGGTTTCTGCTGTGCAACAAAGTGAATCAGCTATACATATACATATATCCCCATATCCCCTCCCTCTTGAGCCTCCCTCCCACCCTGCCTATCCCACACCTCTAGGTCGTCGCAAAGCATCAAGTTGATCTCCTTGTGCTATGCAGCAGCTTCCCACTAGCCATTCATTTTACATTTGGTTGTGTACATATGTCAATGCTACTCTCTCACTTCATCCCAGCTTCCCCTTTCCCACTGTGTCCTCAAGTCCATTCTCTACGTCTGCATCTTTATTCCTGTCCTGCCACTAGGTTCAGCAGTACCACATTGTAGATTCCATATATACGTGTTAGCATATGATATTTGTTTTGCTCTGACTTACTTCACTCTGTATGACAGATTCTGGGTCCATCCACCTCACTGAAAATAACTCAATTTCATTCCTTTTTATGGCTGAGTAATATTCCATTGTATGTATGCGCCACATCTTCTTTATCCATTCATCTGTTGATGGACATTTTGGTTGCTTCCATATCCTGGCTGTTGTAAACAGTGCTGCAATGAACATCACGGTATATGTCTCTCTCTCTCTTTTTTTTTTTTTTGCGGTACGCGGGCCTCTCACTCTTGTGGCCTCTCCCGTTGCGGAGCACAGGCTCCGGACACACAGGCTCAGCGGCCATGGCTCACAGGCCTAGCTGCTCCGCGGCATGTGGGATCCTCCTGGACCGGGGCACGAACCTGCATCCCCTGCATCGGCAGGCGGACTTCCAACCACTGCGCCACCAGGGAAGCCCATGTCTTTTTTTGAATTATGGTTTTCTCAGGGTATATGCCCAGTAGTGGGATTGCTGGGTCATATGGTAGTTCTATTTTTAGTTTTTTAAGGAACCTCCATACTGTTCTCCATAGTGGCTGTATCAATTTACATTCCCACCAACAGTGCAAGAGGGTTCCCTTTTCTCCACACCCTCTCCAGCATTTATTGTTTCTAGATTTTTTGATGATGGCCATTCTGACCAGTGTGAGGTGACACCTCACTGTGGTTTTGATTTGCATTTCTCTAATGATTAGTGATGTTGAGCATCCTTTCATGTGTTTGTTGGCAATCTGTATATCTTCTTTGGAGAAATGTCTATTTAGGTCTTCTGCCCATTTTTGGATTGGGTTGTTTGCTTTTTTGATATTGAGCTGCATGAGCTGCTTGTATATTTTGGAGATTAATCCTTTGTCGGTCGTTTTGTTTGCAAATATTTTCTCCCATTCTGAGGGTTGTCTTTTCTTCTTGTTTATGGTTTCCTTTGCTGTGCAAAAACTTTTAACTTTCATTAGGTCCTATTTGTTTATTTTTGCTTTTATTTCCCTTACTCTAGGAGGTGGGTCAGAAAGGATCTCACTGTGATTTACGTCAGCAGAGTGTTCTGCTTATGTAGAAACATTATTTATTTATTTTTTAAATAAATAAATTTATTTATTTATTTATTTTAAATAAATTTATTTTTAAAATAAATTTATCTATTTTTAAAATAAATTTATTTATTTTTTAAATAAATAAATAAATTTATTTATTTTTAAAATATATTTATTTATTTATTTTCCGCTGCATTGGGTCTTCATTGCTGCACACAGGCTTTCTCTAGTTGCAGCGAGTAGGGGCTACGCTTTGTTGAGGTGCGTGGGCTTCTCAATGCAGTGGCTTCTCTTGTTGCGGAGCACAGACTCTAGGCGTGCAGGTTCAGTAGTTGTGGCACGTGGGCTCAGCAGTTGTGGCTTGCAGGCTCTAGAGCACAGGCTCAGTAGTTGTGGTGCACAGGCTTAGTTGCTCCGCGGCATGTGGGATCTTCCCAGACCAGGGCTCAACCTGTGTCCCCTGCATCAGCAGGCAGATTCTTAACCACTGCGCCACAAGGGAAGTCCCAAAACATTATTTTTTAATGGGCTAAATAACATTCCAGCTGCTGGAAGTAACATTATTTATTTAACTAAACAGCTACTGTTGGCACATAGATTTTTTTTTTTGCGGTACGTGGGCCTCTCACTGTTGTGGCCTCTCCCATTGCGGAGCACAGGCTCCAGACGCGCAGGCTCTGCGGCCATGGCTCATGGGCCCAGCCGCTCTGCGGCATGTGGGATCTTCCCGGACCGGGGCACGAACTTGTGTCCCCTGCATCGGCAGGTGGACTCCCAACCAATGCGCCACCAGGGAAGCCCAGATTTTTAAAAAAAATAATTAATATAATGTAGTTATATATTACTTATAAATTATAAATTAATGAAAATAAAATTCTGCCAGATAGATAATGCTCGGGTGAGAATCTTTGCATATAATCTTTATTTGCATTTCCAGTTATTTCCTTAGGAAAAGATACTAGGAGAGTTACTAGGCCAAAGAAATGCTCCTCTGTTCAAGCAAGGGAACCTGATATTCCTATTAATGCTAAACTTTCTTCAACTTTGAGACTACCACAGACCCCAAGTCCCATGTGAAGGGAGAAATAGCCCACATATCTCCAGAGATTTAAAAAGACATCCTCTTGATCAAACTTTCACTGAACATCCTTCTAACCAGGCTTCACTGGGTACTGGGAACAAGGGATCATCCTCAAGAAGTTCATGATCTAGTGAGCAAAAAAAGAATTGCCTGTCTAAAGTCATATTCCCTATTTGTGGTGGTTTTAAAATATGCCCATAAATTCTTTTTTTTTAATTTATTTAATTCATTTATTTAAATAAATTTATTTTTGGCTGCATTGGGTCTTCGTTGCTGTGCGCGGGCTTTCTCTAGTTGTGGTGGCGAGCAGGGTCTACTCTTCGTTGTGGCATGCAGGCCTCTCATTGCGGTGGCTTCTCTTGCTGCGGAACACGGGATCTAGTCGTGTGGGCTTCAGTAGTTGTGGCACGCAGGTTCAGTAGTTGTGGCACGCAGGTTCAGTAGTTGTAGCTCACAGGCCCTAGAGCACAGGCTCAGTAGTTGTGGAGCAAGGCTTAGTTGCTCCACAGCACATGGGATCTTCCTGGACCAGGGCTTGAACCCGTGTCCCCTGCACTGGCAGGCCGATTCTTAACCACTGCGCCACCAGGGAAGTCCCAGCCCATAAATTCTTGATATTCCTTCTTTCAACAGGTGGAATTTAAGTTTTCTCCAATTAGCATAAGCTAAACTTACTGACTCATTTCTAATAAACAGAGTGGAATAGAAATGAAAAGTGTGTGACTTCCAAGGGTATAGTATAAAAGACACTGTGGATTCCATCTTGCTCCCTCTTTGGATCACTCACTCTGGAGGAAGCCAGATGCCATGTCACCAGGACATACAAGTAGCCCATGAAGAGATCCATGTGACAAGGAACTGAGGTCTCCTGACAACAGCTGGCAAGGAACAGAAGCTTTCACCAACAGCCGTGTGAGTGAGCCAGCTTAGGATTGGAAACTCTGGTTCCAGTCAAACCTTCAAAGGACTACAGCCCTGGCTCCCTGGCTAATGTCTTGGCTGCAACCTCACTGAGAGACCCTGAGGCACACAGCTCAGCCACTCCCAAATTCCTGACCCACAGAAACTACGTGAAATGATAGGTTTGTTGGGATAATCTGTTATTTAGCAATAGATAACTTAAACACTACTGAATACCAACTGCAATTAGGTCATGAGGAGAAAAGCAGATGGAAAGGAATTAATTATTGGTCCCTTCCTCTGTGCCAGGCACATGCTGATGCCTTTACCTACGTTACCTTATTTAATCCTCACAACAACCCTATGAAGCAAGTACTATTTTTTTCTCCATTTTACAGGTGATATAACTGACGCACAGAGTCAACGTGACCGGCTCAAGGTCCCACTACTTGCAAACAGCATTCCTTAAGGTCTGCCTGACTTGAAAGGCTGTGCTCGTCCCTCCATCACTTTGCTAAACTCTTGACTCCAAATTTTCCTACAACATGCTTCCCCAATGCCTGTGAGGACCCTTCTGTAAAGAGGGCTCAGTATGAGCCTCAGGATGTGATGTCAGCACTACCATCAATGATAAGGACCAAAGAAAGCAGGCCCCTCCTTACCTTTCCCAGTCACATAATAGGCCCCCAGTTTGTAGCAGCTATCACTGTGTTTGTTCTCTTCACAGTTGAACTTCAACACCTTGGCAGCCTCATCAAAATTCTTCTGGATCCCTTCCAAATAGTCCACCAGCCGATAGCAACCTGTGAGGGAAGGGCAAAAGCCGCTGTTCAAGTCTGGGGCAGTGGGGAGGGTCCAGGTGTGGCAGGCCAGAAGTGCCTTTTATTTAGGACCAGCCTCTCTCCTAAAGAGCGCAGGTAGTGTTCAGCCACTCCTACAAATGGCACTGTCCGCCCTCAGCCTAGGACTGAGCAATGTACAGACTGTGCAGACCTTGGCCCCACACTGGCTCCACCACTCACCGGCCCTCTGTTCCCTGTCAGCAAGGCCCAAAGATGCACTGGCTTCCATAATGAAACTCTGCTAGCTTTGGAACTTCTCAGGAAGTTTTGCAGTAAAACACTGAGAACCAACAGGGTCCATGGGCTAGTCTTCATAGCTGCAAGAAAGGGATGATTTGATGACTATACCTTAATCCTTGGCCAGGCTGGGTACATTAAGAAGAAAGAGTCGAAATGGCAGCTACCAAAGGAGTTGGAAGCAGACTCCCTCTCCTTGGCAGTCTCTGGTCCCTCCTTAACATCTCTCTCCTCTGTCCCTTTTTTTTCATCCACAATAACACCCATCTCTTGTTCATTTTCATTCAACAAATATTTGAGCATCTTTCTGCATCAATGTACAAGACACTGCTTTAGTTGCTGGGAATACAGTCACTTGCCTGCCTAAAAATTACATTGTAGAGGAGGAAATACAATAAATAAGTAAATAGGTTAGCAAGATGCATTCAAACCTTAATAAACAAATATGACTGAACTATAACAGGATGATAAGATAGTTCATTGTGCATGTTGGGGGAATGGTTAACACAGACTGGGCAAGATCAGGGAGGGCCTTATTGGGGACTTCGATGCGTGAGCTGAGATGTGAATAACATGAATGAACTAGCTATTTAAAGACAATGAAATGGGAAGGAGGCAGAAAGTCTCAGGCACACGGAACAGTAAATAAAAAGACCCAAAAGAGGGAATAAGCTTGGCACAAATAAGGTATAATGTGGCTGGATCCAGGAAGAAAGAGGCAGGAAGTGAGGAGAAGGTAGGGACCAATCACAGGGCCTTGTAGAAGATAGGAAGAAATTGGGATTTTACTCCAAGTCAGTG
Organism: Monodon monoceros; assembly: GCF_005190385.1. Classification (NCBI taxonomy): domain Eukaryota; kingdom Metazoa; phylum Chordata; class Mammalia; order Artiodactyla; family Monodontidae; genus Monodon; species Monodon monoceros. The sequence continues at coordinate 137,282,333 of NW_021703774.1, read as the reverse complement.
GCAAACCACTGGAGCATTTTAAGAAGGGAAGCAATATGATTCGATTTGCTTTTTTTTTTTGCCGTACGCGGGCCTCTCACTGTTGTGGCCTCTCCCATTGTAGAGTACAGGCTCTGGACGTGCAGGCTCAGCGGCCATGGCTCACGGGCCCAGCCGCTCCTCGGCATGTGGGATCTTCCCGGACTGGGGCACGAACACGTGTCCCCTGCATTGGCAGGCGGATCCTGAACCACTGCGCCACCATGGAAGCCCCCGATTTGCATTTTTAAAAGGTCATTCTAATATATATGTTTGTATGTGTCTGGATGAATATGGAGGAAGTTAAGTGTGAAGGGACACACTCCAACACTGATAATAACAAAAATGTGTTATTTTGTCATTTAAAAAACTAATAAACATTTAAAATAACAAAATAAAAATTTAAACATCAGTCTGTGAGTTGAGAATAGATCTTAAGGGAGTGACGGTGCAAATGGAGAGCCAAGTTAGAAGGCTATTTCAGTAATCCAGGTGAGAAATGATGATTTTGAAGACTAATATAGAAGTAGCTATAGTAACTACAGCCTCCTCTCAGGCTCTCCTTCTAAAGTGCCGCAGCCTGCCCTTCTTATATGCCCACCCTCCCCTACTTCACTGCTCCGTACATCTCCAGAGTACATGTATGGCTCTCCACTGCCTACAGAATAAAGTCTAAATGCCTTTCCGTAGCATTCAAGGTCTGAAACACTCCATAAACAAGACGAAAAGACAACCCTCAGAATGGGAGAAAATATTTGCAAATGAAGCAACTGACAAAGGATTAATCTCCAAAATTTACAAGCAGCTCATGCAGCTCAATATCAAAAAAACAAACAACCCAATCCAAAAATGGGCAGAAGACCTAAATAGACATTTCTCCAAAGAAGATATACAGATTGCCAACAAAAACATGAAACGATGCTCAACATCACTAATCATTAGAGAAATGCAAATCAAAACTACAATGAGGCATCACCTCACACCAGTCAGAATGGCCATCATCAAAAAATCTAGAAACAATAAATGCTGGAGAGGGTGTGGAGAAAAGGGAACCCTCTTGCACTGTTGGTGGGAATGTAAATTGATACAGCCACTGTGGAGAACAGTATGGAGGTTCCTTAGAAAACTAAACTTAGAACTACCACATGACCCAGCAATCCCACTACTGGGCATATACCCTGAGAAAACAATAATTCAGAAAGAGTCATGTACCACAATGTTCATTGCAGCTCTATTTACAATAGCCAGGACATTGAAGCAACTTAAGTATCCATCGACAGATGAATGGACACAGAAGATGTGGCACATATATACAATGGAATATTACTCAGCCATAAAAAGAAACGAAATTGAGTTATTTGTAGTGAGGTGGATGGACCTAGAATCTGTCATACAGAGTGAAGTAAGTCAGAAAGAGAAAAACAAATACCGTATGCTAACACATGTATATGGAATCTTAGAAAAAAAAAATGGTGCTGAAGAACCTAGGGGCAAGACAGGAATAAAGACACAGATGTAGAGAATGGACTTGAGGACATGGGGAGGGGGAAGGGTAAGCTGGGACGAAGTGAGAGACTGGCATGGACTTACATACACTACCAAATGTAAAAGAGCTAGCGGGAAGCAGCCGCATAGCACAGGGAGATCAGCTGGGTGCTTTGTGACCACCTAGAGGGGTGGGATAGGGAGGGTGGGAGGGAGATGCAAGGGGGAGGAGATGTGGGGGATATTTGTATATGTATAGCTGATTCACTTTGTTATAAAGCAGAAACTAACACACCATTGTAAAGCAATTACACTCCAATAAAGATGTTAAAAAAAAAAAAAAAGGTCTGACACACTGTGGCCCAGGGTCCCCGTCAATCTTATTTCTGACTACATTCTGACTTCAACCTTTCAAAAGAGCATTTTCTTCTCTTCCTCTGCTCCATTTTATCAACACTACTTGCCTATCCCTCCTGACCTCTTCCAGAAGTCTTCCCCAACCATTCTGCTCCTCAGTGACTCCAACTCCTGTTAAATCTCCCTACACTCAGGGCATAGACCAGCCCTCAAAGAACAACCCTGGGTTCTTTTTAAGCCATCTTACACTGCAGAGCAACTCTGTGTAGTTGGTCAGCTTCAAGCTAGACTGCAAGCTATTTGAAGGTAGGGCCAGTGCCATTGTTTTTCCCCCTTTATAAAAATGAAGTAAGAAGAAGAAAACCACCCAAAGGTACTGGCTGCTCTGGGTGGCCCCTTCTGGACATCACCATCCACCCACACACTGAAGTCAACTCAATGTTCCCAGAACACACGGGGCACATTCACGCCTCAGAGCCTTTTCACTAGCTGTTAACTCTGCCTGGCATGATTCTCCCTTACCTTCTTCAACACTGTTCAAATGCCACTCTCCCAATGATTCTCCCTGACGTCTCAATTTAAAATTGCCCTCCTGAACTCCTGATACCTCTCAGTCAGTTCTTCTTCCCATTGCACTTACTACCTTCTAACACACTATCTCATTTATTTTCTTATGTTTCTTGTCCAATACCCCCCACTAGAATGTAAGCTCCACGAGGACAGGACGTTTTATCAGTTCACTGATGTAGCCCCAGTCCCTCTACTCCAAACGCCCGCGCGCTTCTCTTCCTTCCAGCCCGGCCTCCAGGCTCGGTGCCGGCAGAGTAAGCCCCGGCTGCGAGCCCGGCAAGTCACGTGGAACCCATCGTGCCCCTCCCCAACACACAAAGAGCCGTCCGCGTCCTACAGACCCCGCGTGTCCGGCCCGCGGCCCCTTCCAGATCCTCTCAGAGGTCGCTCGCGCGACCCGTCCAGCCCCCCGCCCCTGCGCACCGAGCCCTCACGTGTCCTTAAGGCCGTGCAGGCGGCGCTCACCGTCCGGGTTCTTCTCACGGTAGCACTGGTAGTTGCACTCCACCTCCATGTTCTCCAGAAAGGACTTCACCTGCTCCTCGTCCTGGAAGTCCACCACGCCCGCCATCGCTCTTGCTCGCCCAGCCAAAATCACCCAGCCACTCTGCCCCTGGCCACGCCGCCCGCCCCCCCCACCCCGCCTCACGGTCACGTGAGCCGGCGGAGGGGCGGGGCCTGGGAGGGGCGTGCCGCCGAGGTCCGCGGTCACCCGGGCGCCCGGAAAGCACCGTTCCCGGAGCCTAGGCTCTCCTCTGTCCTCATGCTGTTAGTCTTTGGCCGTCCCATCTTTCCCTCTGGTCAGCCCACTCCTGAAAGTGGTAGCAGTCTTTCTGCAGCACTTTGTCCCAGCCTTGTGGTCTGAATGCTTCTCTGCCTGCAGTCATTTATTGCATTCATTCGTTAATTCGGTGTTCCCTAAGCGCCTCTGTGTGCGTCACCAAGTGCTTGGTTTTAGTAATACAACAGCTAGGAAGTATGGCCCCTGCCTTTAAATAGCTTGCAGTTTAGTATGAAGGCATTTGTTTATTCATTCAGCAAGTATTTTGAGCACCTACTATGTGCCAGGTGTAGCTAGACAAACCAGTGTTCATAAGTCTGTACAAGTGCAATGAAAAATCTGGTTCATCTCTGCTTTCCTCCCAGACCTACCCCGTGCCTCCAACATGAATGACCTAAGGAATGAATGGCTATGGAAGATGATAACTGGAACACAGTAGCTGTACTGGTTGCAGTAATAATACTGTTATAATAGCTAATGCTTAAACAGTGCTGAACTTTGTTCCAGATTCTATTCTAAGAGCTTTATACTAATTCTCATGGCACTCATTGTGCCCTATGGGGTAGGAATTATTGTTATCCCCATTCCCCCAATGAGGAATCTGAGGTACAGAGAGGTTAACTTGTCCAGGGTCACACAGGAAGTGAGAGAGTTGTGCTGTAAATCTTTTTTAAATAAAAGAATGAGGTACAAGAGGAACATGTCAAAGACATGGGAAAGAGGAGAGGAACTTCAGCTGGTTTTTGCTTTTTCTCCTGCTCAGAATCATTGGTTCCATAGAGCCTAGACTGAAATCTCTCCAAAGACAGTCAGTTCCTATTCATCTTTGAGTCCCAGCCATTCCTCCTCTAGAGCCCTCAGTGGAGCTCAATCCATGGTTTCCCATCACCTATAGCAATGCTTCCCAAATGGCTTCATTATTAACCTATCCCTAATGGCATCAGAGAGTGGACTACTTCCAACCACGTCCTTATTGTAGAGCAGCTTACTGTACATGGGAAATGTCTTTGAAATCCCAGTTTTATTTTAAAAGTTCATTTGTTTTTACATTCAATTCCATAATACATCCTTCGTAGCATAACACATTCCAGTTGCTATGCCACATTTACTAGTGGTTTCTCAAACCCCCAATCACCTTGGGAGATTCCCTCAGTACACATGTCTCAGATAGAGAAGCCCTGACCTTTGATTTTGAGTTCACCTTCCTTTGGCTGGCCTCCAAAGCCCTGTACAATCTGATTCTAGCCTCATCTCCTGCCTCTCCTCCCCCATATCCCGCCCAACTTTCTCTTCTCTGGATGGGTCCCAGGTTTGTGTCCCTGTTTACTATTGCTCTTGATGCATAGACTACCCTTCTCAAATCAGAGAACTTCTCCTCTGTAATGTCTTCCCAGATGCAACAACTGTACACTCCTAGAGTAGTTTTATATCCTCTAACTTCAGTGTTCCACCCCACTTGGTCTATTCTGATATAATGTAGTAGGGGATGACTGACTGGCTTTGGAGGGCAGACAGATCTCAGTCAGAGTCTATGTCCTATGTTTACTAAGTTGTGACCTTGACCCAATCACATTTGTGAGCCTGATTCCTCTTCTGTAAATGAAGATCCCTTGTGGGCTTCCCTGGTGGTGCAGTGGTTAAGAATCCACCTACCAATGTAGGGGAAGATCCCACATGCTGCAGAGCAACTAAGCCCTTGTGCCACAACTACTGAGCCTGCACTCTAGAGCCTGTGAACCACAACTACTGAGCCCACGTGCCTAGAGCCCATGCTCTGCAACAAGAGAAGCCACCACAATGAGAAGCCTGTGCACTGCAACAAAGAGTAGCCCCTGCTCACCACAATTAGAGAAAGCCCACACACAGCAATGAAGACCCAACGCAGCCAAAAATAAATAAATTTAAAGAAAAAGAAGATCCCTTGTATGGCAGTCAGTAAGACTAAAATTGCATGTATGCAGTATGCTTAGCACAGTGCCTAGCTCAGAGTCATTCCTGTTCTAGAAATGTTTCTTGTCAAGCCCCAAAAGTCATGAAAGTCTGTGTCCCAACCAGACTGTGAGCTCTATATCTGTTGTGCTGGACACGGGACCAAAAATAGAGCAGAACTTGGTTGAGGGTAATGTAGATAACTAAAGTCAGGGACTGGGCCACAAATACGTAATATTTTTTCCTTAATCATATTTGCTGAGTTGAACTGCATTGAAATGAGACAGCCTAAGCAGTAGAGGGCGATAGAGAGTTGGAGAAAAGATGGAAGAGAGGCTGGGCCAAGTTGGTCACATATTTTTAAATGAAATATAACGTCATCAAAAGGGCAGCTAGCTTCTTTTTTTAGGCCTGTCCTTATCTCTGTAGTTTTATTCCCCTATATTCTTATAAATGCTTGCACTTACTTTTAAAAATATTTATTTTAATTATTCAAGTGATACATGAATATATGTTTATTGTAAATTAATCTTATGTTTTTCACCTAATAACCCTTTTTGATAAGCATGATACAGCTTGTAGACTGTTGCAGAGAAACTGAAGGTCCGAGAAGTTAAGTGATTTACCATAAAACACACAGTGAGAGGACCAGGAGAAACCAGGCCTCTTGGAATCCTAGCAACCATCCCAGATCCTAGAAGAAAGAATTCAAGGGCATTATAGTTCTCACTTCCTGACTCCAGACTTAGATTCAACTAATAATATTAATTGGTCACTAATTATGAGTTTAGTACTTTAGATATATTATCTCATTTATTCTTCACAACATTACACTTCATTCGTTCAACAAACATTCCCTGGATGTTTAATAATATAATGACTAGGGCTTAAGGGATGCAAAATTGAAGAATGCAAGATTTCAACAAGAACATGCAATTCTTAGAAGAGCAAAAGCACTTGTCAACAAATATATGGTGAGATGCTCCTCCTAATCATTAAAGGAAGGCAAAGTTAAAACGGTGCAATATTTCTCATTTCATATTAACAAAGATTGGCATCCTGTGTTTGTGATGGTGCTGAGAAACCAGCGTTGCCATACGCTGTTGGTGGGAATATAAACTGATGCCTCCTCTTTGGAGAGCAATTTGGTAATATTTATTAACATTTAAAATGTGATTATAGGACTTCCCTGGTGGTGCAGTGGATGAGAATCTGCCTGCCAATGCAGGAGACACAGATTTGATCCCTGGTCCTGGAAGATCCCACATGCCGTGGAGCAACTAAGCCCGTGCACCACAACTACTGAGCCTGTGCTCTAGAGCCCACGCTCTAGAGCCCGCGAGCCATAACTACTGAAGCCTCAGCTCCCTAGAGCCTGTGCACCGCAACTACTGAGCCCGTGTGCTGCAATTACTGAAGCCCGTGTGTCTAGAGCCCGTGTTCTGCAGCAAGAGAAGCCACCGCAATGAGAAGCCTGCACACCACAATGAAGACCCAATGCCGCCAAAAATAAAATAAAATGTTAAAAAAATAAAAAAATAAAAATAAAAAAATAAAACGTGCTTATATATTTTGGGAAGGGTGGGAGAAAATATTTGCAAGCCGTCTTTACCACAATGGACTTGTATCCAGAACATATAGGGAACACCTACAGCTCAACAATAAGAAGATAACATTTAAGAAAATAGGCAATGTATTTGAGTAGACATTTCACCAAAGAAGACATATGGATAGGTAACGAGCACGCAAAAAGACACCCAGCACGGGGAAATGCAAATAAAAATCCACAATGAGATACCACTATAAAATTACTAGAATGGCTGTAATCAACAAGACAAACAGTAGCAAGTGTTGATGAGGATGCAAAAAAAACTGGAACCCTTATACGTTTCTGGTCAGAATGTAAAATGCTGCAGTCACTTTGTATTTTTGTTTGTTTGAATTTCACTTTGTTTAAGGACGCTTAAAATGAGATCTATCCTCTTAACAATTTTTTTTTTTTTTTTGCGGTACGCGGGCCTCTCACTGTTGTGGCGTCTCCCGTTCCGGAGCACAGGCTCCGGACGCGCAGGCTCCGGACCCGCAGGCTCAGCGGCCATGGCTCACTGGCCCAGCCGCTCCGCGGCATGTGGGATCTTCCCAGACCGGGGCACGAACCTGTATCCCCTGCATCGGCAGGCGGACTCTCAACCACTGTGCCACCAGGGAAGCCCTTAACAAATTTTTAAGTGTACAAATATATTATCGTTGACTATGTGTACAATGTACAGTGTTGTACAGCAGATTTCTAAGAGCTTGTTAATCTTGCTTAACTGAAACTTTATGTCCTTGATTAGTAACTCCCAGTTTCCCCTTCTGCCCAGACCCTGGCAATCATCATTCCTCTCCTAGATTCTATGAATTTGACAATTTTAGGTTCCTCATATAAGTGAAATCATGTAGTCTTTGTCTTTCTATAACTAGTTCATTTCACTTACCATAATGTCCTCAAAGTTCATCCATGTTGTAGCATATTGCAGAATTTCCTTCTTTTTTAAGGCTGAGTAGTATCCCATAAATAAATAAATAAATTATATATATATATATATATATATATATATATAAAAAACACTTTATCCATTCACCTGTCAATGATATTTAAGTTGTTTCCACATCTTGGTTAGTGTTGTGGAACCAAACTAAAATGAATCACTTATGTCAGGGACAAAATGGAGATGGTCAAAGCAAGCACATAAAGAAAACTTAATCTAACCTTACTGGAATTTACAGCTCTTCTCAGAAATCAGCAGAGGATACCACCCAATCCTCAAACACCAAGTCTGTTCACACTATTTCTAGACTTTGTTCCCCTGACTCAGCTACCTTGATCCAAATAAGAAAGAAGACCACTAGGCAACCAATCAGCTGAAAAAAACCAAATAACTTCCACACATACACCATAAAAATCCCTTAGTCTGTGAGCAACTCAGAACTCATCGCTCCTTGTAGCCTTGAGTTTCCTCGCTTGCAGGTTGAAAGCCTTGCAATAAACTCATCTTTCTGCCTTGTTTTATTCAGTATGCAGGGTTTGATTTTTGACACTGTGAATAGTCAAAAACAAACTCTGTGAACAGTGTTGCAATGAACATGGGGAGGTGCTAATATTTCTTCAAGAGGCTGATTTCAGTTCTTTTGAATAAATGCTCAGAAGTGGGAACACTGGATCATATGATAATTCTATGTTTAAATTTTGGGGGAATCTCCATGCTGTTTTTCATAATGGCTGCACCATTTTGCATTTCCATCAACAGTGTTCAAGGGTTCCAATTTCTCCATATCCTCGATGTCACTTGTTGTCTTTTGTTACTTTTCATAATAGCCATCCCAATAGATGTGAGGCAATAACTCACAATGCTTCATTGTGGTTCTGATTTGCATTTTCCTGATGATTAGTGACTTCTGAGGCATCTTTTCATATACCTGTCGACCATTTGCACATCTTTGTGAGCTAAGGACCACTCAAGTCCCTAGCTCATTTTTAAATCATGTTATAAGTTTTTTGCTATTGAGATGTAGGAGTTCCCCACATATCCGGGAGATTAACCCCTTATCAGATATCTGGTTTGCAAACATTCCCTCCCATTCCATAGGTTGCCTTTTCATTCTGTTGGCTGTTTCCTTTGCTATGCAGATACTTTTCAGTTTAATGTAGTCCCACGTGTTTATTTTTGTTTTTGTTGCCTGTGCTTTTTGTGTCATTAAAATGTGCTTACATTTTTGACCCAGAAATTCAACTTCCAAAAATGTATCCTACAGAAATTCTTACACAAATAAATAAAATTTGCTGCAGGTTTTGTTGTTGCTGCTGCTGTTATAATAGAAACAACAAATATCCAGGGATAAGGGCTTTGACTACAATGTAGACATTTTAAAAAAATGAGAAAGGTCTTTTCTACCAACCTTGAAAGATGTTCAAATATATTATTAAGTGAGGAAAAAGTTGTATAGAATAACTTAATTTTTGTTTAAAAATAATCTTTTTATATTCATAGAAAAAAAACCTGAGAGAAAATACACTGAACTGTTAATAGTTAACTTTGAGCTGGGAGAAAGGGAGGAAATAGTGTACAAGGAACTTCCAGTGTTTGTATTCTATCTTTATTTTTATAATGTTACTTTTGTAAGCAGAAGCAAACAATAAAAGAAAATTTTATGGAGATGATGTCTTTTCTGGACATGTTCACTGTCTTATGGGTCATTTCAGGATAGGTATTAATATATCCATTTTATAAACGAGGTTCAGAGAAGTAAAGTGATTTCTTCAAGGTCACGCAACCCGCCAGTTCTCCCCCAGAGGTCAGTTGACAGTGAGCTGACAGGACGCGCCCGGTGCTGAGAGAGGACCAATCACATCTGCTGTGAGGTCACTTTAAAGGCCTGGGATTGGCGCTAGTGTCTAAGCTGAGCCGGCAGTCAGCAGCCCATGCAACCGCGGGTGGCAGGAGGCTCGGGATGATTACGCTTTCCTGGGGTTGTTCCGGGGGCACTAGTTCTGTCCTCTATAGGTCGCCTGGGGACCCTCAGCACTGGGTGGGTTAGCCGTGGAGACGCCCTGCCCTTCTTGCTGTTGCCAGTCAACCCCCAAGCCCGTGCCGGCCTAGCCTGCAGCTGCTCTCCCTGCATCTCTCCCACCGAACACAGGAAAAGGCCGTGACAGGTGCCAGTCCTGCTCAGACTCCCGTTTCAGCAGCGGTGGTTGCATATCATAAAGTCCCCGCATGACCTGCCTGGAGCCAGCACAAACAATCAGAGACAGGCTTCATGCAACCTCTACTTCTCTGCCTGTCTTTGATGGTCCCAGGCTGTGCTGCAAGCTGGAGAGGGCCCTGCTTTATAGAGGAAAAGAAGGAGGGAGGTCCAGAGAGAGGAAGGGGTTTGGCCCAGAGTACACAGCAAGTTAATGACAGAGCCACAGACCCCTCCTTCAGGACAGTAAATTGGATGGTAAACTTTCCAAATTTACCATCACCTCCTCCTAACAAATACCTTCACTCTTCTCTGCCTCTGGCTTCCTCTGTGTCTCATGCCTGTAAAGCATCACCTGAAGCAGCAAGGTTTATCAGGAACGATAAGGACTTTAGAATCACACTAACCTCGGAATCCCACACTTGCTGTAAGACCTCCTTGGACTTACCTGGCCTTATTTTCCTCTCTGCCATGGGCTGTTAATCTCTACTCTACCTTAAGAATAAATGAGAAATTGGGAGGCAGTTTGGTAACTTAGTGGTTTTCAAAGTATGATCCCTGGACCATCAGCATCAGAATCACCTGGGAATTTGTTAGAAATGAATATTCTCCAACCCTACTCCAGATCTGCTGAATCAGAAACTTGGGGGCCCAGCAATCTATGTTTTAACAAACTCTCCAGGTGATTCTGATACATGCTAAAGTTTGAGAACCACCAGTACACAAAGGGTAAGACTCTTGGGTTTGGAGTTGGGCATTTATGGGTTCTTCTGAAAGTGTCTTTGTTCTGCCTGTTACTATTTGGGAGTCCTCAAGCAAAGCATTTCACCTACATGCTCCTTAGTTTACTCATCTGGGAAATGGAGGTAATGGTTCTCTCTACATAACAGTGTTGTTTATTTATTCATTCAACAAAATTTTTTTGAGTGCCTATTATGTGACAATCATTCTTCTAGGTTCTAGAGATACAACAGTGAACAAAACAGACAAAAATCTCCCACCTCATGTAATGTACATTCTAACGAGACTTTGAGGATTAATTAATATAATTATAATAATGTATAAAGCTTAGTACGACATGGGCACATATTAAGCATTCAGCAAATGGCAGCTATTATAAATGGTGGAGAAATTGCTTGTAAGCAGTGAAATGCTCTATTAGACTAAATTGTGAACTCCTAAGAATTGTCTGATTCATGCCTGTGTCATCAAAATCTAACATAGGGTGCTCGCCTCGGTAGCACATATACTAAAATTGGAATGATACAGAGAAAATTAGCATGGCCCTTGTGCAAAGATGACACACAAATTCGTGAAGCGTTCCATATTTCTCAGAAACTAACACACCATTCTAAAGCAATTATACTCCAATAAAGATGTTAAAAATTTTTTAAAAATATATCTAACATAAGACCTGGAGCTGAGTAGGGCTTGGTAAATATCTGATAAATGTATGTACAAAAGTCAGAGATTAATGATATCTCTCTTGTCTGAATGGGTTTCTTTTATAATCCTTTAGAGTTGACGGCTCACCAGTAAGCCATACCCTCCATAAACCTTCCTCTCTCCCTATATTTGTATATTTCACTTGGTCCAGTGTAGTGGAATAACTGAGGACATGGAAAGGAGACGTGACCCATGAGCCCCCCCAGCAAACTGGGGGCTGGTGAATAAGCCAGAACTGCAAACAGTCCTGATTGCTTTGAGCCCCCCTGGCAAACCGGGGGCCTGCGAAGAAGCATTGAGTGCCTTGGGCACTGATCCATGAGATGTCCTCAGTATAATCAGAGTGGTGGGAACGCAAGGAAATGTCCTTGTGCTAGCTACTTCAGTATAATCAAAATAATGGTGGGAACTTTGTGCTTTTGCGCTCAAGGACGAAGCACGGCATGTTTTCAAGAAAGCCAATTATTGCTTGTATAATTAATAAAAACATAGTTGCTGCTTTGGCATTTCTGAAATGTTAAGAAAACAAGTCTTGAAGTGTAAACCTAGATAATGCTTTAATAAAAGCTACCACAGCAGGACAGACTGCGCTGTTTTGCCTGAGCGAGTGGCAGCCCTCTACTGCTGTGCTTCGGCACAATTCATCTCGTGTGATGAGCTTGCTTTCGGCCCTGCCATAAGATAAACTACAACAGTCCAGTTATTGAAAGGTAATTCTTTCCACATTAACATGTTGTGATGGGTCTGAAATGTAGTTGTTCTATGATAAATCTGTATAGAGTGAATGAGTGGATGCCGGAAGAAGCATAGAAATATACTGGAAATAGCACTGAAATATGAGTCAGGAGGCTTCAATTATAATTCCGGTTCTGCCACTTCTATAGTGTTTGGTCTTAGCTAAATCCATTTTCTTTTCAGATCCCCAGTCTCTCCATCTGTAAAGGGGGGCTTAGAATCCCTACCCCACCACAATGCTGGAAGAAGACAGACTAACTTTGGTACCTAAGTTTTAAGGAGGTCTCACACAACCGTGAATGTGTTGTCTCCTTATCATACCTCTCAAGAAGAATTGCTGAAAGCAGTAAAGGAGATAATGTATATCTCTTTGCAAACCTTAAAACACTGTAAAAATTAAATAAGATACTATTTCAAATCAGATAATCTACAATTTATAGATTATAGGTTGGAAACATCTGCTAATCCTTGATACTGAAAGTGTGATCTGCAGCATTGACACCATTTGAGATCTTGGTAGAAATGCAGACTCTTGGGCCCCAGCCACACCAACTAAACCAGAATCTTCATTTTAACATCCCCAGGTGATTCAAATGCACAATAAAGTTAGAGAAGCACTGCTCTAAATCAGACTCATAGGACCTACGCATTGAAAAGATTTTGAAGATCATCTTCAACTCCCTCATTTTACAGGTGAGTACACTGGAGCCCTACAATGAAAGGGACTTTTTCTAAAAGGCAGATCTAACTGTGTCACCCCCCACGTTGGAAACCAATGGCTCCACACTGCCCACATCCTTAGCTCAGCAATTAAAGTCCTCTCATCTGGCTGCTGCTGACCACTTCACTTAATACTTCCCTACAGATGCTAGACAAACCAATCACTCTGATCCCTGCTCCTGTGCTCTGAACTCCTCAGGCTATTTTCTCAGTGTGGGCTGCCCTTCCCACTTCTCTCCAGCCTCTTGACACCAGCTCAGACTATGACACCCCTAGTCCTTATTTAGGACACTGGTTGACAGTGGGCATGGTTAGCCAGCTGAGATCTCCTCTACCTCCTGAAGCACTGTGGTCATTATCTATTTTTACATTACTTGTTTTACCAGACTGCGAGCTCCTTAAGGGTAGAAACCAGGTTTCAGGTCCCAACACAGAGTCAGGCACTTTGTAAGAGCTCAATTTATCCCATATGACTAATGATCTCTAATGTGTCTTCCAGGTCTAACTTTCTGCATTTTTAGACTGTGAAACCCCAGACAGCAGGGACTTGATAGTCTCTTCTTTTTCCATCTTGCTCATGAGCCTCCATGTGTGTGAGCACAGCAGGCACTCATTCACCACCCAGGCTGACTGGTTCAGCTGTTGCGATAGTAGTCATTCCCACGACGTGCCCCACGACCTGGTTCACTGCAGCATGTTCAGGGAAGTCCAAGTGACCCAACGGGTTGCAACACCAAGGGTAGGGAAGGGATCAGGTTTCAGAGTAAATCATTTCAACTCTGGGCTGAGATTTAGTGCCTTCTAACAATGCTCACAAGGGTTTCTCTGGTGGCACAGCAGTTGGGAATCTGCCTGCCAAGGCAGGGGACATGGGTTCGAGCCCTGGTCTGGGAGGATCCCACATACCACGGAGCAACTGGGCATGTGTGCCACAACTATTGAGCCTGCACTCTAGAGCCCACGAGCCACAACTACTGAGCCTGCGTGCCACAACTACTGAAGCCCGAGTGCCGAGAGCCCGTGCTTCGCAACAAGAGAAGCCACCACAATGAGAAGCCCGCGCACCGCAACGAAGAGCAGCCCCCACTCGATGCAACTAGAGAAAGCCTGCGTGCAGCAATGAAGACCAAACACAGCCAAAAATAAATAAATAAAGTAAATAATTTTTTTAAAATAAAATAAAAAAATAAAAATGCTCACAAGAAAAGGGAACCCTCCTACACTGTTGGTTGGAATGTAAATTGGTGCAGCCACTGTGGAAAACAGAATGGAGGTTCCTTAAAAAACTAAAAATAGATTTGCCATATGATCCAGCAATCCCACTCCTAGGCATATATCTGGAGAAAACTATAATTCATAAAGATACATGCACCCCAGTGTTCATTGCAGCGCTATTTACAATAACCAAGACATGGAAGCAACCTAAATGTCCATTGACAGCTGAATGGATTAAGAAGATGTAGTAGGGGCTTCCCTGGTGGCGCAGTGGTTGAGAGTCCACCTGCCGATGCAGGGGACACGGGTTCGTGCCCCGGTCCGGGAAGATCCCACATGCCGCGGAGCGGCTGGGCCCATGAGCCGTGGCCGCTGAGTCTGCGCGTCCGGAGCCTGTGCTCCGCAACGGGAGAGGCCACAGCAGTGAGAGGCCCGCATACAGCAAAAAAAAAAAAAAAAAAAAGAATGAAATAATGCCATCTGCAGCAACGTGGATTATCATACTAAGTGAAGTAAGCCAGAAAGAGAAAGACAAATACCATATGATATCACTTATATGTGGAATCTAAAATATGACACAAGGGACTTCCCTGGCAGTCCAGTGGTTAAGACTCCATGCTCCCAATGCAGGGGGCACAGGTTCAATCTCTGGTCGGGGAAATAAGATCCTGCATATCTCGCAGTGTGGCCTAAAAAAAAAAAGATCAACTATCACACAAGTGAACTTATTTTCAAAACAGAAACAGACTCACAGACAGAAAAATTTACAGTGCCTAAAGGGGAAAGGGGGTGGGGGAGGGATAAGTTGGGAATTTGGCATTCGCAGACATAAATTATTATATATAAAAACAGATAACAAGGTCCTACTGTATAGCACAGGGAACTATATTCAATATCCTGTAATAAACCATAATGGAAAAGAATATGAAAAAGAATATGTATATATATATGTATAACTGAATCACTTTGCTGTACACCAGAAACTAACACAACATTGTAAATCAACTATACTTCGATTAGAAAAGTAAAATAAAAAAGTAAATGTACAAAATAAAATTATGTACTTTACAAAAATAAATAAATACCATAAAAAATACAAAGGCTCACAAGATTTCACACTGTGTCCCAAAAGTCAGTTCCTGAGGCCTCCTGTCTCTACATACGAATTGATACAATAGGTGCTCAGTACATGTTGATAAGTGAATAAATGAATGAATGGGTAAATTGTTCTGGACTTCTAAACATAACCAAATGCTCTCAAAAAAAAAAAAAAAACAGTTGTGCAGGAAGAGAGTTATAACCAAAGGTCACATAGCATTAAAGATGAAGTATAAGTTCTTTACCTTTGTCCACAAGCCCTGGTGTAATCTGGCCCAGCCTGCCTTGCCAGCTTTGCCTCTTCCCCTCCAATACATACTCTTTTTGCCTCATCCCAAATGATTTGTAGACCCTAAACATGTCATCTGGTTTCATGCTCCAGTGCCTTTGCATGCATGTTTCTCTATACCTAGAGTACTTTTTTTCCCCCTCTTAATTTAGGTAATTCTTATTTGTCTTTCAAAGACCAGGTTAAGTTGTACCTCTTCTAGGAAGCCTGCTGTCACCCCTCAAAGGGGCTAGATGCCACTTCTGTGCTCTGGTAGGTGCCATGCTTCTTTTTATGAGTACTGATCATAGTCTTTTGCTGTTGTCTACCTTTTCCCCCCAAAGACTTGAGCACCTTGAGGACAGGGACTAGGTCTTATTTATTTCTGTGTCCTCAGTGTCCAGCATATGACATGACACAAAGGAGAGATATTTACTGGGTACATTATCCAGTGGAAAGAATGGAGAGTAAAAGAGTTATCATTAGTCAGGAAATTTGCCACCCATAGAATTCCAGGTTTAAGAAGGGCTTTGCAAAGTCTCATTATTTAATATTTGTTAAAGAATAAATTATTTATATGCATATGACCTCCTAGAAAAGGGCTAGGACAGTGAATAGTAAATGACAGGCAGGGATGCCTGGGGAAGTGGAATTTTACCACCCTCCCCTCCATGTCCATGGTACATGCATGAGTAGAAGGACATGGACAAATGACCCGCTACAGAAAGATACAGTGGAGACAGGTCCCAACAGTCTGACTGGAGTGACTATTCCAAACTAGCTGCCACTTTTTCCTTTCTCCTACCCTTCCCTGGCAGAGAGTGGCAGAAAGTTTAAAGACAAGAAAATGTGCACCCAAAGTATGATATCTGGATCAGTTACCAGACCCGGGAATTAAGTTAGTTCTATAACCTGGGGAAATTCATTCGTCTAAGCTTCAGTTTCCTCATTGTAAAATAGGAATAATAATATCTAGCTTGCAGAATTGGCAGGAAGATTTTATAATAATAGTTAATACTTATATAACACATATCATGCCAAGTCCTGTTCTAATACATAGACATTACAGCATATTATATATATATATATATATATATATATATATATACACATATATAGTAACTCAATGAATCTGGAACTCTATGAGGTAAGTACAACTTTCATGCAAACTTTATAAATAAATAAACTGAGACACAGAAATGTCACATAACTTTTCCAAGATCATACAGCTAGTAAGTATGGAGCTGGGAGTAAAACCAAGGCATATTGGCTTGCTCCAGAGTCTGTGCCCTTAACAAGTACTGTACTCTATTTGCCTCTTCACTAAGATAATTGTGTGAGAGTGAAGGTATCTGGCCCATAATAGTACATAAGAAACAATGACAATAAGCAAAGTAATCCAGTACTTGTAGTTGATGAGATAGCATAAAATGGATTAACATTAAGAGGTACAATATTACCTTATTACTCTTTTAAAAAATGTCTTATCTTTAAACTGTTACATACTCCTGAGATTGGAAGAAGGTTTTCTGTATGAACAGTCTGGGCTATTTTAAGATGCCCTAAAGGTAAGGTGGCTTTGCCTTCTCCTGAGGAACTGGAACAAGTTCTTAGCACTTCAGCCAGAGGGCATTTGAGGGACATGAAGATCCCATGAAATTAATTCCTCCAGTCAGACCCTGAAGACAGAGACAAATTGAATCCAGTCAATGCTCTCAAGGAACTCACACCTAAACTAGGAAGGCAAACAAAAGAGACCATCTCAGTATAGCACTGCTGTGGGGGGAAGCTCATAAAGGACATGTAACTTAATTATGGACACAGCAATCAGGAAAGGCTTTTCGGAGGAGGAGGAGACACATGAATCTAGTATCAAAGGGCAAGTGGAAGACCTATTTGAAGAAAGCAAGAAGGGGTTTCTTGGCAGAGGGAATGCTATGAACAAATGCACAGGGGCTTGAAATAGCACTCTATATTCCAAGAACTACAAGTAGTTCAGTGTTGTTAGAACAGAGCAGGAGACACGAAAATGGTAGTGCCAAGACATAGGCACAAGCCAAATGGGGAAGTGCCTCACTTGACAAATTAAGGGGTTTAACCCTTATCTTACAGGTGATGTAGAGCCACTGACTCAAGTTCCAAACAAGAGTATAATATTAAAAGATAATCTTAGTAGCAAAAGGGGGTTAAATTAGAGGTTTAAGACTAGAGGCAGCTTTTAAGCACATGAAAAGATACTCAATATCAGTAGTCATCAGAGAAATGCAAATTAAACCACAATGGATACAATTTCACACACTGGGATGCCTGTAATGAAAAAAGATGAACAACAACAAGTGTTGGCAAGGATGTGGAGAATTTGCAACACTTACACATTGCTGGTAGGAATGTAAAATGGCGCAGCTGCTTTGGAAAACAGTTTGGCAGATCATCAAAAGTTAAATATAGAGTTACCATATGACTCAGCAATTCTACTCCTAGTTATATACCCAAGAGAAATGAAGACATACATTCACATAAAAACTTTTACATACAGTTTCTTTTTTCTTTTAAATAAATTTATTTATTTATTTATTTTTATTTTTGGCTGCATTGGGTCTTCATTGCTGTGTGCGGGCTTTCTCTGGTTGTAGTGAGCGGGGGCTACTCTTCCTTGCAGTGCACAGGCTTCTCATTGCAGTGACTTCTCTTGTTGCGGAGCAAGGGCTCTAGGCGCACAGGCTTCAGTAGTTGTGGCATGCGGGCTCAGTAGTTGTGCACATGAGCTCTAGAGCGCAGGCTCAGTAGTTGTGGCGCATGGGTTTAGCTGCTCTGCGGCATGTGGGATGTGGGATCTTTCCCAGGCCAGGGCTCGAACCCGTGTCCCCTGCATTGGCAGGTGGATTTGTAACCACTGCGCCACCAGGGAAGCCCCTACCTACAGTTTTATAGCAGCATTATTCATAATAGCCAAAAAGTGGAAACAATCCAAATGTCCATCAGCTAATGAATAGATAAACAAAATATGCTACACCCGTATGGAATATGTAATAGAATACTATTCAGCCATAAAAGGGAATGAAGTTCTGATACGTGCTACAACATAGATAAGCCTTGAAAACGTAATGCTAAGAAGAAGGAGCCAGACAAAAGAGCCACATGTAATATGATTCCATTTATATGAAATGTCCAGAATAGCCAAGTCCATAGAGATATGGATTAGTGGTGGCCAGGGCTTGGGGGTAGAAAGGGATGAGGAATGACTGCTATTGAGTGCAGGTCTCTGGAATTAGTGGTGATGGTTGTACAAGTTTTTGAATATACTAAAAGCCACTGAGTTGTATTAAAAAAGGGTAAGTTTTATGGCATGTGAATTATAGAAAAAAAAAAAAGACTGGTGGCAGAATGACCAGTGAGGCTACTGAAATGGCCTAAGCAACAGACTTCAAACAGGGGAATCTACACCCTTGGAGGTTCATGAAGACTTTCCAGGGGCCACACAAGCATAAATAATTCCTGCATCCCCAACTTTTACGTGTACATTCTTTTCGAAAACTAATCAGCCTGATAATGTGCCTTTTATTTCTCCTATTTCACAATAGCTATTCTCTCATCTTCAAAGGAAAGATATGCCACTGAACTATCTTGACTATTACTATGGGAGTACTGCCCTGGGAGTAAAAATGTCTGGAGCATCATTGAAAGGATGATTTGAATATACAGGGCTTCTGATGGAGAGTCCCAGGACAGCAAAGCAAGAGTGTTCAGTAAGCAATAATTAAACTGATAATAAAAATGTAGATGTCAAATTAAAAATGTATGAGGAGGACCATAGTTTCTCAAAATTCTTCTGGAGAGTACCAAAGGATAAAATCTAGAATTAGCTTTACCTTAGGATCCCCTGGGGTGCTTAACATCCAAAACTCCAGTTTTGTGGTATATCCAGGCAATGGAGCATTACTTAGCATTAAAAGAAATGAGCCATTAAGTCATGAAAAGACATGGAGGAAATGTAAATACTTATCATTTTCATCAAGTAAAAGAAGCCAACCTTAAAAGGCTATACAGGGGCTTCCCTGGTGGCGCAGTGGTTGAGAGTCCGCCTGCCAATGCAGGGGACACGGGTTCGTGCCCTGGTCCGGGAAGATCCCACATGCCGCGGAGCGGCTGGGCCCGTGAGCCATGGCCGCTGAGCCTGCGCATCCGGAGTCTGTGCTCCGCAACGGGAGAGGCCACAACAGTGAGAGGCCCGCGTACCACAAAAAAAAAAAAAAAAAAAAAAAAGGCTATATGTACTGTATGATTCCAACTATACAACATTCTGGAAAAAGCAAAACTGTGGAGAAAGTAAAAAGATAAGTGGTTGTCAGGGGTTGAGGAGAGGGAGGGATAAATAGACAGCGCACAGAGGATTTTTAGGACAGTGAAACTACTCTGTATAATACTATAAGGGTCCATACATCTAATTATACATTTGTCCAAACCCATAGAATGTACAGCACCAAGAGTGAAATTCTAATATAAACGATGGACTTTTAGTGATTATGATGTGTCAATGTAGGTTCATCAGTTATAACAAATGTACCACTCTGGTGTGGGATTTGATCATCCGTGAGGCCATGCATATGCAGAGGCAGTGGGTATTTGTGAAATCTCTGTACTTTTCTCTCAATTTTGCTGTCAGTCTAAAACTTCCCTAAACCAAAAAAGTCTTAAAAAAAAAAAAGTCTCCTGTTCTAGAGGCCCATCCCAATCCAGTTAAATCAGATTATTTAGGTGGTGAGCAAAGGCCTTATAGTTTTGAAACCCTCCTAGGTGATTCTGAAGTGAAGTCAGGGTTGAGAACCACATAGGCACTGGTGATAGGGATATTAAGGAGTTGGGAACAGGTTTGAGAAATCACCCATGGAATTCTTCGTCTGGGAAGAGCCTTACAAAGCCTCAATATTCTTTGAAGAATAAATCGATAATTTACATATGACCCTGTAGGAGCTAAATTGGTGGAATTTGGGTGATTGCTTGGTTGCAAGGGGTGAAGGAGAGGAAGGTGTCAAGAATGACTCCCAGATCACTCTTAAAAACTCATTTGTGAGCATCTGCTCCTGATAGAGGGAGCACAAGAAGGGGAATAAAATTTTGGGAAAGATAGGGAATTAATCTTTGAGTCTGAGGCTATGAGATATCAGTGGGATATCCAAGTGGAGTCTGCATTTGACATTAGATATGGAAGCCTGGAGCTTGGAAAAAAGATTTGGGAGAAAAGTTTTGGACTCATCAGAATACAGGGCTGGTCTCCTTGTCTGCATAAAGCCATTGGAGAGTTTGTCACCATTCAAGAAAAGCATAGAGATGTACAAAGATAAAGAGATTGTGATGCATGTGTAGGATGTTTTCAGACTTCACACATGAAGGAATTTTGAGTTTGACAAGGTTCAGGGTGCAGTCATAGGAGTGGGTGGCTGAAGTGGAAGGGGGTGTCATTAGAACTGAGGTGGTCAAGGAGTAGAGAGGCCAGAGAGCTGGATGGGTCATGAAGGTGAATGTTGAAGTCACCCATGTTGTTGTAGGATTGCAATAGCCTAGTGGATTTCAAACTTTAGTGTGGATCAGAATCAGTTGGAGGCCTTGATAAAACAGACTTCTGGGTCCCACACCCTGAGTTTCTGATTTAGTTGGTCTCAGTGGCCCAAGAATTTACATTTATAACAAGTTCCCAGGTGAGGCCGATACTGGTGTCTGGGGACCACACTTTGACAATTACTGCAATAGAGTGAAGACTGGGTCAAGTGTCAAGGTCTTCTATGAATGTGTTTAGTTGGTGAGAGCAATGAAGAGGGAGTGATACCAACCCTAAACAGTTGATTTAGAATGTGGTCCTGACACTTGGACACTTCACCTGATGGTCAGTTCTTTGCCCATCTTGGGCATATATTTCTCCCTACCAACTATACCAGAAGTTTGGGGAGCCTTTATCTCCCCTTCCTGGCTTAAAGTTTTAACCTCTACCTCCTAGGGCTTTGACTTCTTGTTTGAATCAAACAAGTGCATGGAATACATGTCACCTTGATGTTTGAATCAGAAATAGCTAGAGGTACCTTTACTCTAACACCAGCAACTTTAAGGGAAAAAAAGAAGACTGAACTGCCAAACTGCTTTCTAACCCCAGAGGTTTCACTATGTGTTGGGGAGTGAAAAAAAGAAAAGGTAAAGAAAACACTACAGAGGCCATTTATAGATTACATGAATAATAGCTGGCATATTTCTCAAACTAATGCTCTTTCTCACAATAAACATGTTTTGCGCCTTTATGCAACTCTCTGAAACATATTTTACAAACTTTAGAAGTTAATCTTATCTATTCACATGAAAGGTCAGGAAAATACAGGAAGGACTCATAACTTCTAATAGAAGAGAATGGTAGGGAATTCCTTGGTGGTCCAGTGGTTAGGACTCTGTGTTCTCACTGCTGAGGGCAATTCAATCCCTGGTCGGGGAACTAAGATCCCACAAGCCATGAGGCGAGACCAAAAAAAAAAAAAAAAGAAAAAAAGAAAGAGAAAGAAGTGTAATCTTACTGGTTAGTCACATTAGAAAGCTTATTTTACATCATTGTACTTATAGGTCCAAGGAGTTTGTTTCCTTTCTGAACAAAAACCTCTGTTCATTGTTCCTTTTTAATTAAGACAAGAAATACTTAATTGATTTTTAATCCACATTTCTCTTCTCTGGAGACATAATTTCTGATTCCACAGTCAGAAATGCTCACCAGCTCCCCCATGAGGGCTTGGAGCATCATGTGAAGAGGATTTCTCATGTACATTCTAATTTTTCAGAGTTCCTGTGGCCCATTAAATACTACCTACTCTCTGTCCACCCTGGAGGCATAGGTATCTAGGGAAATCAAGACTCTGGCTAGGTAAGTTCAGAGCCAGAATGTTAGAACTGGTAGAGGGACCTGGGAGGTCACCCTTCCTGACCACGTACCCCCTCAGGACATTTTACAGATGATCACATTGAGCCCCAGAGAGAGAAAAGATTTGCCCAAGGCCTCAGCATTTCAGGGTTCCAAATGGAATGATAAACTGGGATTTGATAAAGGTCACAAATCCCACCTCTCCGGTGTCAGAGCCAAGGACTGGAAATCAGCCCTTCCGACTTCTGGCAAAGTGTTCCTCAGTCTTATCCTGAGTGTACACTTGTGTCTCAGCAGCACAGAGAGCTATAAAATCATCCTGTTTTTCTCCTCAAATCACCCTCATTTGCCTTCTGGCATCTGATAGAAGATACTAGGAAGGAAGGATAGAGTGGGAGAGTGACTTTCCCAGTGTCTTCCTGGACCAGTATCATCAGCATCTCCTGGGGACATGCTAGTGATGCAAAATCTTGAGCCCCAACCCAGACCTAATGGATCAGAAACTCTGGGGGAGACACATAGCAAACTACTTTCACAAGTGCTCCAGCTGATTCTGATAGACACTAAAGTTTACAACGGATTCCAATAGAAAATTAATTCCACATTAGAAAGACCTCCTGTTCACCTGGTCCTTCCTATCCTAAAGAGAAATTCCAATTCTTTCCAAGGCTCTGAGGTAGTGGAATGAGCTCTGGGGTCAGAATTAGTTCTTACATGGCTGACTTGTGAGGTTTCCTATCTCTGAGCCTGTGTTTTCTCATCTATCAAATGGGATAGTCACCGCTTTTACCAGCCCCAGGGGATTGTTATGAGGCTTGAATGTGAGGCTGGCTGATAAACTGCTTTCTAAAACACTGCTGTGACTTTGTAAGAGATTGCTAGAGTTAACATTTGTATCGCTACTTTCAGCTTGAAAAAAATCCCTTGGATACAGCCTACCTCTACACAGAGAATAGCCAGCCCACCAACTAGGGTGGACTTCTCTTAATAGATAATGCTTATTGGAAACTTTTGCCCTGAGTCTTGGGTTCTGATGAGTGGTTGGAATGGAGCTCAGCACCTCATGCTGAGATTTCATCATACCCAGTAAGTTTGCTTTCTCCCATGCTGTTAAGGAGGAACTTGTTTATTTCTAACTGGGAGTCTTTTTCATTATCCAACAGAGTAGTACAAAAGGCAGTAGACCTTTAGAATGGTCCCCTCCCTTAAAGATTCAGGGCGCTGACTATTAAAAATAACAGGAAATACTGCCTTGGAAATAAGTGAGTTGTAATGAAATTCCTATTCTTTGCTTTTGTCTTTTCCCATTTAACTTTCTTGAGCTACTGACTTTCAGAATTAGGAGGAAACTGAACAATCATCAAATCCAGTTTAAAACTCATTATAGAACTCCCATCTATTATATCCCCAATATTTTGTCTCTTAGCCCCTTTTTGTACACCTCTGGTGACCGAGAGTTTACTGCCTCACGAGTACACAGCCCATTCCATGTGAGACAGTTCTTGCTCTTAGAATGTTCTTCCATTTTTTGAGCTAAAAATCTACCTTCCAATAGTTTCCCATCCTCTCTTTGCCTCTAGCTTTGCCTTCTAGAGCAAAATTGATATTCTCCTCATAATAATAATAACAATACGGTTATCATTTAAGAATAAAGGAGGGCTTCCCTGGTGGCGCAGTGGTTGAGAGTCTGCCTGCCGATGCAGGGGACACGGGTTTGTGCCCCGGTCCGGCTGGGCCCGTGAGTCATGGGCGCTGAGTCTGCATGTCCGGAGCCTGTGCTCCACAACGGGAGAGGCCACAACAGTGAGAGGTCTGCGTAAGCAAAAATAAAAAATAAAAAAAAATAAAGGAATCTTCCAAATTCTGTAAACAATTGACTTTCTAGAGAAATAAATTATCATAAACCCTGAATACCTTAGATTCAGCCTTGATTATAGTCAGAGACCAAAGGTCACAAACTTCAATAGCAGGAATTTTTAAGGATACAAGTGTTTTTGAGAGGGTGAAGCACTCACTGAATTAACCATTAACTTCTGTTTACATAGATAAGAGGAAAGAATAGTGTTTAATTATATGCCATTTATCACTGAATTTAAGTTAAAGCTATACTTAGTCTGAATCTTTCCTCATGAAATTGAATTTCTATGTTTATAAAAGGAACAGACCTTCCCAATAATATCAAAAGGTTTATTTTGATGGTTCCAAAGACTGTTGATTTGTAATCTTGAGATTACGAGCAGTTATAGGAAACTACCTCTGTTGTAGAAGGTGACATTTGTTCACTTAAAGTTATAAACTCTGTTTGCCAGAGGAGGTTGATTATATTCACCAAACATGATGAGTAACTACTGATCTAGTTCTGATTAACTCAACAATAATAAAAGATTGTACAGAATCTCTTAAAATTAGGAACATTGATAAGTCATTCCTCATTGTAAAAAAAATGTTTTAATTGTAAAATAAATAAGCGGCTCAATCTTTTAAATTTTATTTATTTACTTTTAGAATAGGTAACACATTCTCATGATTAAGAAAATCATAAGATACAAAAGGCTAGTCTATGAAGAGTCTCTCTTCTACCTGTCTGCTGTCATCCACTTGTCCTCCCTAGCAGCAATCAGACAATCAAGGATGTCAGTTTCTGTTAAATTCTTCCAGGGATATTTTCTGCATATACAAGCAATCATGAATACATATTACTACCACCACTTCTTACAGGAAAAATAGTATGCAATATACATTGCTTAGGACCTTGCTTTTTCACTTAACAGTAGATCTTGAAGATCATTCTATATCAAAAAACTTTCTTTTTCTTTTTTATGGCCGCAGAGTAAGCTTCGTATGAATACACTATTACCGTATTTAACCAGTTTATTAATAAACTCTATTAATGTTTATGAATGAACATTTGTTTCCACTCTTTTGCTATTACAAACAAAACTTGTACATATGCTTGAGCATATCTGTAGATAAAATTTTTAGAAGTAGAGGGAATTCCCTGACAGTCCAGTGGTTAGGACTCCACACTTGCACTGCAGGGGGCACGGGTTGGATCCCTGGTAGGGGAAGTAAGATCCTATATGCCTCACTGCGAAAAATAAATAATTTTAAAAATTAATAATAAAAAAAAAACACGTCCTTGTGACAAACATTCTTTTAAAAAAATTTTTTTTAGAAGTAGAATTGCTGGGTCAAAGTGAATGTACATTTAAAAATTTGATAAATACCACCTCCGAACTGTCCTCCATAAAAGTTCAAATTTACACTCCCACCAACAAAATGTGAGACTACCTGTTAAAACCACCACCACACAGTGTCTTATTAGACTTACAAATCCTTGTCAATCTGACAGGTGAAAAATAGTATTTCAAAGAAATTCTAATTTGCATTTCTCTTCTTGGGCAAGAGTGAGCATTTAAGAGCCATTGCTATTTCTTTTTCTGTGAACTATTTTTTTTTTTTTTTTTTTTGCGGTACGTGGGCCTCTCACTGCTGTGGCCTCTCCTGCTGCGGAGCACAGGCTCCGGACGCGCAGGCCCAGCGGCCATGGCTCACGGGCCCAGCCACTCCGCGGAACGCGGGATCCTCCCGGACCGGGGCACAAACCCGCGTCCCCTGCATCGGCAGGCGGACTCCCAACCACTGCACCACCAGGGAAGCCCCTGTGTGAACTATTAATTCATGTCTTTTGCACTTTTTCCCCGTGGATTTTTGTTCTTATAGATTTCACCTCTGTTTATAAATATGACAATTACTCATTTTCCTATGATACAAACTGCAAACATATATATATATGTATAGTCATTTTCATCTGACTCTTCCTATGGTGGCTTTTGCTTTACAGATTTTTTTAATTTCCACATAGTTGAATTTATCAGTCTTTTATAACATCTAAGTTTTGTTTTATTCTTTAAAAGACCGTCCTCACTTTGAGATTATAGAAACTTCCATGGTTCCTTCAAGAAGTTTTTTGTTTTTTTTTTAACATTTAAATCTTTGATGTATTTGAAATTTCTCTTGGTGAACAGTGTGATGTGTAGATCCACGTTAAATTTTTCTAGAATAACTGGCTATCCAGTTATTCTAACACCAAATGTAATGCCACATTTTTTACTGATTTGATACCTTTATTATACAAAATTCTCATGTATATTTGGCCTTTCTATTCTATTTCATTGATTACAGGTCAACTGTGCTCCATTCTTTCTTGATGGCAGAGTACTGATTTTTTTATGGTGATTTCCCTCCACTACCACCAGGTCCTCATGGGAAGTGATTCTCAGTTCAGACACAGACAGTAAATCATTATTGGTCTAAGCTAATATTAGTGGTCTTATTCCCTTTGCTATTTGCTGGTTTACTCATGGCCAGTAGACTTGAGGGGAACTCTATTGAATGGCTACTAGGAATAATAAAATTCTATTAGACATACAAAGGGGGCTGTTTACAAGTTGGCAGTTGGATATATAAGTCTGAAATTCAGAAGAGAGGTCTGGAATAGAGGTGTAATTTGGGGAATTATCATTACATAGATCGTATTTAAAGTAATGTGATAGGATAAAATCATGAAGGAGTGAGTATAAATGGAGAAGGTGAGAGGTCAAAGTATTGAGCCCTGGGGCACTGCAGTATTTAGTGTTTTTTTCTTTTTCTGGCTGCACTGAGAGATCTTAGTTCCCCTGACTCGTGCCCCCTGCAGTGGAAGCACAGAGTCTTAACCACCAGACCACCAGGGAATTCCTGGCACTGCAGTATTTAGAGGTCAGAGAAATGTGGAGAGACCAAGAGCAGCCAGTAAGACAGAAGAAGAACCAGGGCAGTGGAGTGTCATAGTAGGCAAGGAGGAGGAATTGATAAGCTGTGTCTAGTGCTCTTGGTAGGTCAAATAACACTGATGACTGATCGTTGTGAGTAAATGGACATCACCGCTGACCTTGACAAGAGCATTTCAGTGGAGTGGTGAGGAGAAAGCTCAACTGGACAGGGTTCCACAGGAAATGGGAAAAAGGAAGTGAAGACATCAAGTACAGTACAGACCACCTTTGTGAGACATTTTGCTGTAAAAAAGAGCAGAGAAATGGGGGCTGGAGGGTCAAGCTCAGTCAAGAGAGATTTTGTTTGTTTTAAGATGGAAGAAATACATTCATTTTGGTATGCCAATGGGAAAGAAAAACAGAAATATCATGACGTAGAAGAGAGGAGAATTGCTGGATAGATGTCTCTGAGAAAGTGAAATGGTAGGAACCTAGCACTGTGCTACTCAAAGTGTGACCTGTATACTAGTGATGGTCCACAAAAGTTTGTCACCAGTTTGTGACAGAAATCAAGAGTAAATATTTAGAAACTTTTATAGCAATTTGACAGAAAAATGTTATGTCTATTGGATCTAATAAAAAACAAACAAAAAATCTGACTGGAGTAGTCAAAATTCATAGAGACAGAAAGTATTATAGAATGGTTGTTGTCAGGATCTGGTGGGAGGAGGGAATGAGGAGTTATTGTTTAATGGATACAGAGTTTCAGTTTTGCAGGATGACAAGAGCTCTGGAGTTGGATGGTGGTTATGGTAGCACAACAATGTGAAGGTAGTTAATGCCACTGAACTGTACACTTAAGAATGGTTAGGAGGGTAAAAAAACTATATCTATATCTATATTTGGGCTTGCATTTTGTATGTCTGTTTTTAAATTTAATTTTCTAGTAATTTTTATTGCATTTTACAAAAATATAGGTTTATGGCTAATTGCAGGAAGAAAACAAGTCCTTTTGCACGTAGTTTGAGAAGAATTGAGGAGGGTTTGACCTTAGCTAAAAGGCAAATAGTTCGTTTGTAGTAAGGAAAGGAAGGCAGAGTATAGGAGCAGAGTTACAAGCAGAGCAGAGTTATAGGTAGGCTGCAAGTCATGGTGGTGGTAGTGGTGGTGGGAACTTATAGATGTTCTCTTTTGTTTGCTTTATTTCACAGTAAATTGGAAGTGAAATCATCAGGTAAGTGAGATTGGGGGCTTCCCTGGTGGTGCAGTGGTTAAGAATCTGCCTGCCAATGCAGGGTACATGGGTTT
Source organism: Monodon monoceros (assembly GCF_005190385.1). NCBI lineage: Eukaryota > Metazoa > Chordata > Mammalia > Artiodactyla > Monodontidae > Monodon > Monodon monoceros. Next base: position 137,254,032 of record NW_021703774.1, on the reverse strand, counting down.
CAGCCCTGGTCCGGGAAGATCCCACATGCCATGGAGCAACTAAGCCTGTGTGCCACAACTACTGAGCCTGTGCTCTAGAGCCCGCAAGCCACAACTACTGAGCCCACGTGTCACAACTACTGAAGCCTGCGTGCCTAGAGCCCATGCTCTGCAACAAGAGAAGCCACCGCAGTGAGAAGCCCGCGCACCGCAACGAAGACCCAATGCAACCAAAAATAAATAAATTTATTAAAATAAAAAGAAGTATTGGAAGTTTGAAGAGAGAGATATGAAATAGTTATCTGGTGGGGTGCGGGAGTGATGAAACTGGAGAAATGTAGTAGGATAGCCAAGCATTAAGGGCTTATTTGATGATAATGATATCAAATGTAGGTGGAGGCCAGTCAGTATGATTTTGCATTTTTTTCCACTCTACCCCTTTTGTTTGTTTTTGTTTTTGTTTTTTTGAGGTACGCGGGCCTCTCACTGTTGTGGCCTCTCCCGTTGCGGAGCACAGGCTCCGGACGCGCAGGCTCAGCGGCCATGGCTCACGGGCCCAGCCACTCCGCGGCATGTGGGATCCTCCCGGACCGGGGCACGAACCCGTGTGCCGTGCATCGGCAGGCAGACTCTCAACCACTGCGCCACCGGGAAGCCCTCTACCCCCTTTTGCTACAGGATTACAGTTTCCTCAGGTGAGTACGGGGAAAGGAAAGAAGGACTGGAGAAATGAAGATGAATACCTAGGACTGATTTTCATAATGGACATAGAAGCTGAGCTGTTCATGAAAGGAAATGAGGACATAGGATAGTGCGAAGAATAGTGAAAAGGTAGTAAGATTCTGAGTCTTGGTGGAGCTGAAGAGTTTTTGGAGCTGGGTATTAGAGGAAGTGAGCTAGAAAGGAAGGAGGTTGAGGTGGGAGAGTTGGGTGATTAAAACTGAGATTATAGAGGAGTTACAGTTACTGGAGATGCGAAGACCTAAAGTATGAACAAGGAAATGAGAGGCTGAGGCAAGGGTGATCCCTAGAGGAGAGGAACCTGAGAAGTTAGGGCATTGGAGGAATCATCTAAAACAACTGAAATCACCAAGAATTATGACAATAAGAATAAATGACAATAAACCAGAGCACAGGGGTCTATAGGTGACCGAAAGGAGTGACAGCTCTAATCTCCTGTTACGTCGTGTATTTAAAGCTCTTATTTATAAGCTCTAGTTATTTGAGTAAGTGTGGCTCCTTTAAGGGCCTGGGAGGGGGAGAAGCCAGAAATCGGGGGCGGGGCAGGTGGGGGGGGTTATTGTTGGTACTCCTCCGCCGAGTCTGCGCAGTGAGAGGGAGGAGGCGGGGCCAAGCTCCTACTGGCGGCGAGGGCGGGGCCTCGGGGGCGGAGTCTGCGCTCCGGGTCGGGCTGCGGCTGCGGCTGCTACCCTTCCAGCTTGTGAAGCAGGGAGGCCGAGGCCTGGGCCAAGCCCGGAGCCGCTGTTCATCGGAGCCTCCTGGAGCCCCCGCGCAGGTTCAGCCTGGGGGCGGGCTCAGGCCCGGCCCGCCGCGGAGCCCAGGACAGAGGTTGCATGCCCGAGGACCAGGCCGGCGCAGCCATGGTGAGGGAGCGAGGCCTGCCTGAGCCGCAGCCGCCAGCCACCCTGGACCCCGCAGCCCTGCCCTCCCCAGCTCTGATGCCCCGTCTGCTCCTGCCTTTACCTCCCCACCTTGTTACCTCCCCCTCGGGGACCGACTCCTTCTTCCCCTTGGTCTCCGGCCGCCTACTGGGGTGACAGCCCTCCCCCCCTTAATCTCTCTCCACTCGGTGACACCCTTTTTTTAAATCACCCCCAGTGACAGCTTCTTTCGCGTTCGCCTTTGCCTATTCCTCCTCGTCCTTTAACCCGACCTTCCTTTTCTCCTCTACCATTTTGCCTTGTTCTCTCTTTTGGGAAGTCTACGCCGTCCTTCTTTTTCCTCCCTCTTTTTCGCTCCTGCTCTTTGCTCTCGCTTCTTACCCCCTTTCACCATTTTATTTCCACTGCCCTCTCCTCTCTGTATCCTTTCTCCTTTTCGTCCTCCACCATCCACATTTCCTCTCCCCCTTATCGGATGTCCTCTCTTCCCCGCTCTCACAGCTGTCCCCATTTCCTTCTACGGGATTCAAGGGTTTAAGCAGGAACAATTTGAGGACGATTGCTTCCCAGGAGCTGTAGGGCGGGCAGATAGCGGGTCGCAGGCTTTCTTTCTTCTTCCTTTTCTTTTTTGTAGAGGGAAGAGGGAGATTGGAGGTGTTGGAGAGAGTCTGCAAGCCTTATTACCTAATGTCAATGCAAAACCTGAGTTGATAGTGTGTTTTGGAGTGATGGAGTGAGGCATGGGGTGAGGGCCGGCATGCATACTATGGCCTTATGAGATATCTAGCCTTTTGACAGAAATAACTTAAAACGTTTTAAAATGAATGTTTTTTTTTTGAGTATCTTTTAATGTGGAGTTACAGTTTGGGAAATTAAAAAATATTTATTTACAAGCTTTACTATTACTCAGAACAAATGGTTTTTGTTTGGAGGCAGAGACCAGAGCATCTGGAGACCGAAAATCAGCTTGGCAGTCAGATTGTGACAGTCTCTTTAATACCTTGTATTATCTTCATTTGTTTTGCCCTCTCTGCTTTTAGTTGGGAGAGCCTTACATTTGCAAATTTTCTCTCTCCTTCCTGTTTCTCTCTCTTGCCTGTTTGAAGCTTCAGTGGGTTTTTCATTGAGTTGGGTTACACATGGTTTGCAGTTCATTTAATGAAACTTTTGCTCCATTATATGCAGCAATCTAAATTTTGGTCTCTGGGAGGAATAAGACATTCTAGTCAAAACGAAGTCCTGGTAATTATGTTCTCCTAGGAGGTTAGTTAATTTCTGTTTTTTCCCCATCTGCTTTTTTGGAAAGTGGTTTATTATAAGGCTATTTAATCGGTGAACTTTCCCTAACTCACTGACTCTGCATTTTTAGGTTGTCATTCTCCAGTGTCTGACTCCACAACAATCCTTCACATTCACAACTCATCACACTGTCATTGTATGTTAACCTGTTTCTTCCCCTGAAATGTGAGTTCTTCTAGGCAGTGACTATGCCTTACTTAACTCCTGTTATTACCAGTGCCCAGGCCAGGTAGGTGCTTGAATGATTTCACTTTATGGTCTCATTTTCCTATCTGACAAATATAATCTTGAACTGAAATTTGAGGCAACTAGTGGACTACACAGAAAGAGTGAGTTTGAGAATCTTATTTTTGGTGCAAAAAGGAAATTTAGTAAGATGCGATGATCTTCTTTTCAGAATAAAGAGCTGTCCCATCAGATACACCAAATGGCTAGATTTTTGGAAGTGTTAGCCATCCCACTGAGAATGAATGTATGAGTACAGAGGGAGTTATGAACTCCTTTTTGGGTATTTAGGATCCAAAAGTGCCGTTTGAGCTGGGCCTGAAAGGTGAGTAGGATTTATATAGATCATTTTGGGTAGGGGAAGAATGCTTTGTTGTGAATGTGAGTAGAAAGTAATTAGGATGTATTGTAGGTAGCAGGATTACCTTTATGTGACATGAAGAATGCAGGAATGAGGATGTGTAGTAGGAAATGAGACTAGAAAGACATTAGACATGGTTATGGTTTATTAGACTTTGTCTCCAACTAACTGGATTTTTCCTTACTTGTTAAAACACATGCACACAGTGTAAAAGTATATGTATGGGAGAGGTGAAGAGAAGGCAAAATATTAGCTTATTATGAGCTAGGAATTATTCGTAGAGGCTACTTTAAAAAATTTCCTTGTGTAACAGGTGTAGTAGGCACTCAATAAATAGAACCAAACATTATTATAAAGCTTCGTATTTTATATTTTTCAAAATTTTCATTGTTATGTTGTGTTTTGAATAGCTAGGGATGGCTTCCCAAAGGATCCTACTTTCAGGAAGAAACCTAAAGGATTAAATTACAGGAGTTGTGTTGTGGAAAACCAGATAGAACAAATAGCACATGTGAATGACCTGTAATAGTACTCTCTCTTGCCTGTTAACCCTGCATATCCTGGAGTTCTCAGCTCAAGGAAGTCAGGGAAACCCCAACTGCCCTGCCTACTCATCAGAAAAACTCCCAAACAACCCTAAGTCACACACCTCCATTATGTAACTCTCTTTCATAGAATACACATCAATTGTAATTTTGTATTTCTTGCTCTGACTTTTTGGTTAATGTCTGTCTCTACCCCCAGACCATAAAAGTCAATGATACAGAAGTGGCTTTTGACTACCTTCTGAGGGCCAGGTAATGTTCTAGGCATTGTGGTTACAGCGGTTTTAAAAAAAAGGCATGGTCTCTTGGGGTAAGGAAGATAGACAGTAAACAAATGTGTAATGAGAATAGTTATAAATGCTAAGAAGAAACGAATCAGGGTAAGGTATAAAGTGATATCTATTTGTGTATGGCAACTATTTAAAATAGTATGGTTAGGCAGCAACACTAATAGCTAATATTTATTAACATGACTGTGTATAGGCCCTGTTTTAAGTGCTTTACATATTTTATCTCATTTAATCCTCATAGCAACCCAATGAGGTAAGTATTAGCTCTTTGAAGGTAGAGACCGTGTTTGTTTGGCTCATATTGTATCTTTTTTTTTTTGCGGTACGCGGGCCTCTCACTGCTGTGGCCTCTCCCATTGCGGAGCACAGGCTCCGGACGCGCAGGCTCAGCGGCCATGGCTCACGGGCCCAGCCGCACGTGGGATCCTCCCGGACCGGGGCACGAACCTGCGTCCCCTGCATCGGCAGGCGGACTCTCAACTACTACGCCACCAGGGAAGCCCCTCATATTGTATCTTTAACACCTACATAGTGCCTGGTGCATAATAAGTGCTTAATAAATATTTGTTGAATGGATGGATGACTTTGGGGAGGGTCAGAAAAAGTCAGGGAGGCTTTGTTGAGAAGGGACATTTGAATTGGAGTTTTAACTTCTGGGTTTTATTGGGTAAGAGTTAGAAAAGGAAAGCCATTCTTTTTTTTTTTTTTTTTTTGTGGTACGCGGGCCTCTCACTGTTGTGGCCTCTCCCGGTTGCGGAGCATAGGCTCCAAACACGCAGGCCCAGCGGCCATGGCTCACGGGCCCAGCCGCTCCACGGCATGTGGGATCTTCCCAGACCGGGGCACAAACCTGTGTCCCCTGCATCGGCAGGTAGACTCTAAACCACTGTGCCACCAGGGAAGCCCAGGAAAGCCATTCTTGGCAAAGGGACTAACTTGAGCATAGAAGCTGAAACTGAAGGATGTATGCAGGGAAATGTATGATTCTAGCATTAAGGGTGTGATAGGATGCAAGACTAGGAGAGCCTAGGGTCAAATTATGGAGGACCTTGAATCATAGGCTCAGGAGTTTGGGCCTCATTGTAAAAACCTTGGGTACCTTGAAAGATGTGAAGGAATTATCATAAGAGATTTTGAGGATGATCACTCCAAATCAATGTGAAACATGATTTGGAGTGGCAAGAGCTGTTGCACTAGTCTGGGTGAAAGGGAAGTGCATGAACTTTCACCCTAACCTTGTGGTGGTGGTGGTGATGATTTAAATTGGAGGAAGGTGAGTATAGGGAAATGAAATAGGAAGATCTGGCACACCACTTTTTGGCTAAATGAATTTTCCACAGAGGCATTACTAAGGAGTTATAGAATCACTAACAGCTTTGCAATTTTGCTCTCTGGGCCTCAGTTTTCATATATTATGCTGCCTTTAGGGATTTATGAGAATATGAAAACAAGGTAAATTTACCATACCAAAGTCCTTAATTTACAAACAGTAAGTCTCCCAAAGGTCATGTGTTAGGTCATATAGAGGGAGAATTAGCACTTCCCAACATTATTTAGTTTTTTAAAATAGTTTTTGTATGATATGAGAAAGGAGTAATTTTAATATATATATATTTAATATATTTATTTTTGAATTATATATATAGGTTATTTAATAATATACTGAACAAAATACCTTAAATTTCAGCCATTACTGTTCAACAAATGACACATTAACATAAGATAAAGCATATTTTTAAATGAATATGTATTATAGTGTAGATTGAAATTAATTATGCTTATGGCATCAAAATAGATAAGAACTGACTTTTTAACCTTAAATTAGGAATTCTTGCTTTTTTTGTACTTTAAAAATCAGTGGGTGTTTTTAAATTAATTTTTATTGGGCTATAGTTGATTTACAATGTTGTGTTAGTTTCTGGTGTACAACAAAGTGAATCAGTTATACATACATATATCCACTCTTTTAAAAATTCTTTTCCCATATAGGTCATTACAGAGTATTGAGTAGAGAGTTCCCTGTGCTATACAGTAGGTCCTTATTAGTTATCTATTTTATATATAGTAGTGTGTATATGTCAACCCCAATCTCCCAACCCCCTACCCTGCTTCCCCCTTGATAACCATAAGTTTGGTTTCTACATCTGTGACTCTATCTCTCTTTCGTAAATAAGTTCATTTGTACCGTTTTATAAGATTCTACTTATAAGCGATATTATACGCTATTTGTCTTTCTCTGTCTGACTTACTTCACTCAGTATGATAATCTCTAGGTCCATCCATGTTGCTGCAGATGGCATTATTTCATTTTTTTTATGGCTAAGTAATATTCCATTTTATGTATGTACCACATCTTCTTTATCCATTCCTTCGTCAGTGGACATTTAGGTTGCTTCCATGTTCTGGCTATTGTAAATAGTGCTGCAATGAACATTGGGGTACATGTATCTTTTTCAATTATGGTTTTCTCTGGATATATGCCCAGGAGTGGGATTGCTGGATCATATGGCAACTCTATTTTTAGTTTTTTAAGGAATCTCCATACTGTTCTCCATAGTGGCTGCACCAATTTACATTCCCACCAACAGTGTACGAGGGTTCCCTTTTCTCCACACCCTCTCCAGCATTTGTTGTTTGTAGATTTTTTTTTTTTTAGATGTTGGGGATAGGAGTTTATTAATTAATTAATTTATTTTTGCTGTGTTGGGTCTTCCTTTATGTGCGAGGGCTTTCTCTAATTGTGGCAAACGGGGGCCTCTCTTCATCGCGGTGCGCGGGCCTCTCACTATCGCGGCCTCTCTTGTTGCGGAGCACAGACTCCAGACGCGCAGGCTCAGTAGTTGTGGCTCTCGGGCCTAGTTGCTCCGCGGCATGTGGGATCCTCCCAGACCAGGGCTCGAACCCGTGTCCCCTGCATTAGCAGGCAGATTCTCAACCACTGCGCTACCAGGGAAGCCCTGTAGATTTTCTGATGATGGTCGTTCTGATTGGTGTGAGGTGATACCTTATTGTAGTTTTGATTTGCATTTCTTTAATAATTAGACATGTTGAGCATCTTTTCATGTGCTTTTTGGTTGTCTGTATGTCTTGTTTGGAGAAATATCTATTTAGATCTTCTACCCATTTTTTGATTGGTTTCTTTGTTTTTTCGATATTGAGCTGCATGAGCTGTTTGTATATTTTGGAGATGAATCCCTTGTCAGTTGCTTCATTTGCAAATATTTTCTCCCATTCTGTGGGTTGTCTTTTTGTTTTGTTTATGGTTTCCTTTGCTGTGCAAAAGCTTTTAAGTTTAATTAGGTCCCATTTGTTTACTTTTGTGTTTATTTTCATTACTCTATGAGGTGGATCAATAAAAATCAGTAGGTTTTTATAATTTTTCTGTTTCTAAGTGACAAAACAAAAAGAATGGTTCTAGGCTGTTGCTTGCAAGCTTGTCTCCACAAATAAAACATTGGAGGTACGGATAGTTTATTTCTAATATTGAAAATCCAAATTGGATATAACTGTCATCACATTTCTTTTTTTAATACTTAAAAAAAATACTGAGATACCTTGATGTACCATTTAAGAATCCTGATAAGATAAATGCACTCATTTACTCTTATTTCATCATCAGTGCAGCTTGTGTTTCCTGTCTTTAACCAACAGTTCATTCTAAGAATAAAAATAATTTAAAATTACTGTGTTGCTCTGTGTTCAGATGAAGTTATAACAACTGAGTGACTATAATATGATGAGCCAGTTTTCTCATTTCCACTAATTCACACATGTTCAGTGGATAAATTTTTGGACACTCTCAACTATTCTGTTTTTACAGGAGAACAATTTAAATAATTATTTTATTAGATGGTCAAAAATATACAAATTGGTGTTTACATGTGTATAACTGAGTTACTTTGCTGTAAGCAGAGATTGGTACAACACTGTAAATCAACTATACTTCAATTAAAAAATATTTTTAAATATACAAAATGAAATAGGTATCAATGTTGAATTTAATGATTGAATCATCCATGAATTAGGAAATGCTGGCTAGAACACTACTTTTTGCATAGGTTCTAAAGCTAACCCTTAAAAACATATAACCAATAAGTAGCAGAAATAGTCATTATCTGCAATAGAATAAAAGACATTTTTAATGCTAATAATTAAAATGGAAAATAATGTTAAAACAAAATTCTTTTTCTTTTTACAGAACTTTGTTTTTGTTTTTTTAGTTTTGGCTGTGTTAGGTCTTCGTTGCCGTGCACAGGCTGTCTCTAGTTGTGGCGAGTGGGGGCTACTCTTCGTTGCGGTGTGCGGGCTTCTCATTGTGGTGACTTCTCTTGTTGCAGAGCACAGGCTCTAGGTGCACGGGCTTCAGTAGTTGTGGCATGCGGGCTCCAGAGCGCAGGCTCAGTAGTTGTAGCACATGGGCTTAGTTGCTCCACGGTGTGTGGGATTTTCCCGGTCTAGGGATCGAACCCGTGTCCCCTGCGTTGGCAGGCAGATCTTAACCACTGTGCCACCAGGGAAGCCCAAAACAAAATTCTTAAATGCTGGGACATTTATTTAGAGAGCATGATCTCATTTAGTGAGCACACAGTGTATCAGGTGATATACTAATTAATCTTTACAGTTCCATGAGGTTGATGATGCTTTCTCATTGCACAGTTAAGAAAACTGAGGCTTTGAGAAATCAGGGAACTTTCCTATAGTCATATACCTAATAAGTGACAGAACAGGATTCAAGCACAGGTTTGTCCAACCCCTAAGTCTGTGCTATTTCAAACACCTTCCCTGTACTCTATGAGACTGTAGGAATCTAAACTGAATTCAGGCATTTAAAATATTTGTACTGTTGTTTCCATTATAAAAGTAATTCATATTTATTGAATATGTCAAAGGGTATATATAATTTTATGGTTCTTGATCCATATTGCCAAATCGTCTTTCTACAAAGCATTTGGAGAGTATCAGATGTTGGTGGCATTCTGTGTTTAGCATTTAGATACCTTTTTAACATTGAAAAGCTTGAGACACGTGACAGGAATATGGTTTTAGAATACATCAGCTGGGGGAGAAAACCAAAAGGCTGGTAGAAATTAAGTATTATTTTAAAGTGATACTGCACTCTTAATTCTAACAGTATCTACTGTGCACTGAAAGTGTACATTTCAAGATATTATTGTGGACAAAGCATACTTGGTATTCATGTAAATTTGTGGACTCTTCACTATGCTTAAGAAACCTACAGTTTAGGCCCCACTAGTTTATAGTGGTCTTATAGCCCTGCTGCAGCCACACAGATTGTACTGCACAACTCAGGTGGCAGCTGTACATATGGCCAGCAATGGGTCTACAAAGATCTGTATCCTGTGTACTTGGCAGCATCTAGCACATAGTGGGGGCTCAGCAAATAGTTTTGCATAGTATACTAGGATTCTTAAGATCTAATTCTATTTTTTTTTTTTTTTTTTGTGGTACACGGGCCTCTCACCGCTGTGGCCTCTCCCTCTGCGGAGCACAGGCTCTGGATGTGCAGGCTCAGCGGCCATGGCCCACGGGCCCAGCCGCTCCACTGCACGTGGGATCTTCCTGGACCGGGGCACGAACCCGCGTCCCCTGCATCGGCAGGCGGACTCTCAACCAGTGCGCCACCAGGGAAGCCCTTAAGATCTAATTCTTTAATGAGCTAATCATTTTATGAGAAAAAGTCGTTTCATTTCCTGCTCAGTAATACTGAGCACACATGCTGTTTATCGTGCCTCTAGTTTTGCTTACACTGTTACTTTAACCTAGATGCTGTACCCTTCTTGATTATTTAACCTTCAGGTGTCCCCTTAAACCCTACCTCCTTGTGAAGCCTTCATTTACCCTCAGGCAGCCTTGGGTTCCTCCTTTCCTGTTTGCCTCCCCTGTACATTGTATGTGCTTTGGTTACAGCAGTTACCCGGCGGTGGTATTTTTGTTAAGGAGGCTGGCTTTCTCTCCAGATTATGAGCGCCCTGAGGGTAAGAACAGAGTTGTATTTTTTCAGCTTCATGTCTTAAGCACTTGGCATAATGCATGAGACACAGTAAGTAAATAAATATTTGTTCAATGAAAGAATGTGTGTATTTTGTAGAGAAGTGCGTAAGGTGATGTTAACTGAGATGTGAGTCATGAAAAAGGGGAAAAAAAGGTGACCCTCTGTACAGGTCCCCTGAGGGGAAAAAGAGTTTTGATGGGTAAGAAACTTTGGATCAGATAGTTTCTCTTACTAGCGTTAAGTGATACTTTTGACCTAGGATAAACATTTCTGTACAGAAGAGTTCATCAGAAAGAGTTGGGGAAGATGCCAAGTGATTTCAAGATGAATTGCAAAGCAATATCCCTTTGTATAAAAATTTACAAATTATTTGTCTGTAATTTGTGGAGGTATCCTTCTGGAGAACAGAATATTTAAATACAGATAGTAAAGAATCAGTGACTGGTAAATGTAGAGGGGTGGTTAATTATTTAAACATTTTGTTAGCTGTGTATAAAGATCTGTTTTCTTTTTTCCAATCTCCAGTTCTCCCTCGTATAAACACTTTTCTTAGCTCTCAAAAGCATCTTAATGCCTGTTCAATGTCATATTCTCCTTTTCTAAGGGCATTTTTAAAAAGTTTCAATGTTCTTAGTTACATAATATCAGTTATATTCTTTTCATAGGCCTTTTAACCTATGGCAAATCGTTTTATCTCTCTGTGCCTCCATTTTTAAATCTCTATAAAGTGAAAAGGTTGTATTAAATCCTCTCTGTGATCCCTTCCACCTCTTAAAAAAAATGTAGTAAGATGCTAGCATGTTAAAGGTAAATATTTTAGTAAAGTAGATATATTCTATTACCTATAGTACTGTGGAATCAGGGCATGCCGCTTTTTTTTTTCCTTTCTTCTTTATAAATTTATTTGATTTATTTTTGGCTACATTGGGTGTTCGTTGCTTTGGGTCTTTGTTGCTGCGCGCCGGCTTTCTCTAGTTGTGGTGAGCGGGGGCTACTCTTCGTTGCGGTGCTCAGGCTTTTCATTGCAATGGCTTCTCTTGCTGTGGAGCACAGGTTCTAGGTGCACGGGCTTCAGTAGTTGTGCCATACGGGCTCAGTAGTTGTGGCTCGCGGGCTCTAGAGTGCAGGCTCAGTAGTTGTGGCACATGGGCTTAGTTGCTCAGGGGCATGTGGGATCTTCCCGGCCCAGGACTCGAACCCGTGCCCCCTGCGTTGGCAGGCGGATTCTTAACTACTGCACCACCAAGGAAGTCCCAAGCTGCTTTTATAGGTTTTAATTTTGTGTAAACTCCATTAATATATTACCCAATTTTTCACACCAGAAACCCTTCATGCAATTATGTTAATATTCCCATGGTACTTTAGTATTTTAAAGACACGTTCATACACATCCCATTTATTCCTCACTGCCATTTTGTGAGGTAGTCAAGATGGAGGTTTAGCATTGGTTTTACAGATAAGCAAACTGAGAAGTTAATTTATTTGCCTAAGGACACACAGCTACTAAGTAGCAGAGCCAGGACTGACTGCAAGCCCAGTGCTCTTTCCATTATTAACTGAGCTTCTCTGTTTACCATATTATATTTCAAAACTAATGCTAGTAGTTTAGAGGAAAATAATGCTTAAGTATATCTTTGAGTTGTTGATTCCTATGATCTGCTCATCTGCTCAGTGATTACTGACCTGAATTTTTGTTTTGTTTCTTAGAATAGCTTTATTCCATGAGCTAAGATGGACAGGAAGGGGATTTACTTACCTTTGCAGGCCTTGATCTTTTTTAGATAGAAATCTAGCTCCTTGCCCTATAACACACAGCCATTTGCCACACTGCCCAAGCCTTGAAGTGACACATGCAAGAAGCTTGCCTTACCTGCATTTTTATTTGGTGTCTAGGGATCTCTGAAGAGTAGTTGGTGGGTTTTTTTTGGTGGTGGTTGTTTTTTCTGGCTGCACCACATGGCATGTGGAATTTTGTTTCCCTGACCAGGGATCCAACCCATGCCCCCTGCAGTGGAAGCGCAGAATCCTAACCACTGGACCGCCAAGGAATTCCCTAGTTGGTGGGTTTTTTTAAAAAGAAAAATAATTCCCCTCTGTCCATGCCAAATAATTCAAAAGATCTGTACCCTTGAGCACAATATATCTGTGCCTTTGGTACTACCTTCTTGACCTTCTCCCTCATTTGTAAAATGATTGTATTTGGGGAAAGAGAAGGTAAAGGGATTAAATCAAATCTAAGGTTACATTAGGTGTTTATTCCTGGAAGTCTAACTTGGTTGAATCAGTAAAAAATACAAGGGGAAAAAAACCCCATAAACTAAAAAGAGATTTCCCATGGAATACTACTAAAATGAGGAATCACAGATTGGTCCAATATCTGAAGTTTCTTATATCAAAATGAACTCAAATGACATTTGTCTGCTTTTCAATCCCATTGTTTAATTTCAAGGCTAGACTTGGGACTTAATATTTCTCTCTAGACATACAGTCTCTTTCTCTAGGAGCAAATAAGTATTTTAAATACACCTAATAATAAATTTGTGCTTGACTGTTCGTTTATTCATTCAACAAACATTTAGTGCCTACTGTGTAGCAGGCATTATTGTTGGCTCTGGGAATACAGCAGTGAACAAAACATAGTGTTTGGTCTATGGAGTTTATATTGTATAGTAGTAGCTAACGTTCATTGAGCATTTAATATATGCCAGTCACTGTTCTAAGTGTCTTTCACCTAAAATTTATTTAATTCTGACAACAATCCTGTAATGTAGGTACTGTTATTGTCTGTATTTTACAGATCAGGAAACTGAGGTATGGGGAGATTAAGTATTTATGCCTAAAGTTATATTGTTTTGTAAGTGGTAGAGCTGGCATTTTAATCCAGGCAGTCTGACTCCCAAACCCATGCTTTTCATTGCAGTGTTACATAGTCCTTCAGAGAGATGTCAGTAAAAAAATTTATTTCTAGTACTGAAATTGTCCAGTTTGTAATCTTTGTAGTCACCTGGTTTCTGGTCCAATCTTTAGGAAAAAATCATCCAGGGTTACAAAAAAAAGGAGTACTGTCAGAGCCATTACCTTCTATTGGAGGATCTGTCAAGTCCTAGGAGCCTTTCAGGTAGGAGATGAGATTTTTTAGCCTGTCATATGAATCGGAACTGAGACAACTACATAAAGCCAGGACCCTAACACCTAACAAAATGCCCACACTGTTGGTGAAAATGTAGACTAAAAAATATCTGCTTGATGGTGTAGGGAAACAAAGGAACTTATCTTGACATGGTCTCTGGATGGGAAAATTCTCTCTTGAGAATTTACAATCATGAACCTTCTGCCCTGTGTGTCTGAAACTTGAATTTATATAACTTGTGCAAGATCATGACTATTAAGTGAGAAGGGAACATTTACTGAGTAATTACTCTGTTAGGCATTGTGCTGGGGGCTTTAAACACATCTTTGCCCTTCATCCTGACAGTAGCATCACGAGATAAGTACTAATATTATCCCCATTCTACAAAGGACAGGACTGAGGATCAGAAGAGCTAGGTAATTTGCAGTATAACAGCACTGAATTCAAATCTTGGTCCAGTATTCTTGCTGCTAAGCACAATGCCTCTGGAAGCGTCACTTCATTTTTGTGCCTCAGCTTCCTTAACTGTAAAATGAAATTTGTAATATATTTCTTTTTAATTCCTTTTGCTAAATAAAGTTCCTTTTTTACTTCATAAAGTTATCAGATGAAATAAAGGATGTGAATTTGCTTTATTCACTGTAAGCTGCTGTTACTGGCATCATCCGTAAAGTGTATTTTTCCTTTTAATTAAGCAAAAGAGAGACCTCATTATTCATCAATTTTGAAGTCCACAAGGTCTGTCTTGAGAAATTAAGGCAATCTTAATATTTTTTTTTCTTTTTTTTTTTTTTTTTTTGCGGTACGCGGGCCTTCCACCGCTGTGGCCTCTCCCGTTGCGGAGCACAGGCTCCGGACGCGCAGGCCCAGCGGCCACAGCTCACGGGCCCAGCCGCCCCGCGGCATGTGGGATCCTCCCAGACCAGGGCACGAACCCGCGTCCCCTGCATCGGCAGGCGGACTCCCAACCACCGCACCACCAGGGAAGCCCCAAATCTTAATACTTTTTGTGTCAGATATTTCCTGAAGTAGTTTCATGAGGAGAAATAAAATGAATTTTGAGATAAGTTACCATCTAGTAACTTACTGATTCATTCAACTATTAATTTATTGGATACATTTTTGAGGACTTTAGTTCCCAAATATAAAAGATGCCTGATCTATTTCATTTTTTATCATACCAGCAACAGTGGAAGCCCCAGTCTCCTCCAACAGTAGACTACAATTGCAATATGTAGTCAATTCTCAGTGTCCCCCACCTCCCCACTTGCTAGAAATAAGTAGCCCACTGCTCAGAATGCTGAAATGCTTCTTTGTCATGACCCTGGCAATATAGTCACAGAATGAAGCTTTTAAATATATAAAACAAAGCAACCAGCAAATTATATAACTAAGTCACAGGGAAGTGACTGAGTATGCCTCTAGCTGAGTATTGCATAGATGACTAAATACTTCAAGGAAGGAGAGTATAAGAAAGAAAATTTTAAATTTAGGAAGATTAAAAGAAAGCCATGAGAAGAAGGTTAGGAAGAGCTAATGAGTATCAATGTGTGATTCCTCAGAGACTGCTTATGAAGAAGTCTGTCTGATACTTGGAAGTGTTGCAAAGCTCCTACCAAATATGTACCATACAAATATAGCTTGTTGGAGTTCCAGTAATTTCTTGGAAGAGAGCTTTGTAATCAGTGCCTCAGCAATATTGTCTTGAGTTGATAGTAGTTTTTTTTATTGTTACTAGTTTTTTTTTTTGCGATACGCGGACCTCTCACTGTTGTGGCCTCCTGTTGCGGAGCACAGGCTCCGGACGCTCAGGCTCAGCAGCCATGGCTCACGGGCCCAGCCGCTCCGCGGCATGTGGGATCTTCCCGGACCGGGGCACGAACCCGTATCCTCTGCATCGGCAGGCGGACTCTCAACCACTGCGCCACCAGGGAAGCCCTGTTACTAGTTTTGTATCTTAATTGTGAATTATCATTGATTTAACTTTATTATTAATCTGGTGTGTGGTTATATAAATTTGCATTAATAGAACTTTTCACATAAAAATTTAGACTTTGACAATGTATTGTTATTCAAATAGGAAACATCCATTTTATTTTTTATTTTATTTATTTATTTATTTTTTTTTTTGCGGTACGCGGGCCTCTCACCGCTGTGGCCTCTCCCACCTCGGAGCACAGGCTCCAGACGCGCAGGCTCAGCGGCCGTGGCCAATGGGCCCAGCCGCCCCGCGGCACGCGGGATCCTCCCAGACCGGGGCACGAACCTGCGCCCCCTGCATCCGCAGGCGGACTCTCAACCACTGCGCCACCAGGGAAGCCCGGAAATATCCCTTTTATTGTTAAAGCAGATGTTTATAAAAGTCCCTTGTAGTGATACTTCTTTGTTAATATGGTTCTCCACTGGAACTTGGGAACCAAGAGGGATGGGTAGGCTGTGAGGTTTTTTGCCCCACTTAAGTGGGCCATAGACAAAAAGCATTTGAAAACTACTAACTTTCCTTGAATTCATAGTCTTGAGGGGGAGACTGCCATCTAAACAAATAAGTTATACAGTGGCTAATTGTAATAGAACTATATAGAAACTGTAGTGTGATTAAATCTGTGTTTTGGGATATGAGGAACAGCTTCATGGAGGAGTGGACATATATACTGGCTCTTGTAGTGTGAGTAGGAATTTGATAGATGGACAGGTAGGGAAGGGCACTCTAAGGAGAGGGGACAGCATATATAAAGAAGGGGAGGCATGACTACCACTGGTAACATTCCTTCTCTGAACCTCAGCTTCCTCAACAAAAAATAATTTCTTTTCTCCTTACTTCATAGAGTCATGATTGTTTTGAAAAGGCTTTATAAATTGAACTGCTAGATAGATGTTTAATGATGAAGGTTCTCATTATTACTTTCTTTTTTTCTTTTCTTCAACATTTTAAAGCCTTCTATGTCTCTCCTAGGTGGTGTCATTTCAAGACCTCTCCTAACCTCCTTTCAGCTTAGTTGTTCTTTTCTTCAATGTTCTTTGTTTTTTTGTTTTGTTTTGTTTTGTTGTTCCTTCAAGGTTCTGCTTTGTGACATCTAAAGACAGGAGCAGAAGAGCAGATGTTTGTGTATATACCTAGCTTTAATAGCAGGAGAAATTCTTTTAATTGCTTATGTATAACTATTTAAGCTGTGATCCATGTAGTTTAGAGCAGGGTCATAATCCATGGAACATAATCCTGCAACCAAAAGTCATTTGTAGTAACTCAAAGTCTTTATTTGCAGATTTTTGAACATTGTAAAATAGAATAAAATTCACATATGTGCTTCTTAAAATTCCCTTTTTATTTCCTATCTACTTCTCTTTATACATCATAGCTGGTCCCTTGCCTTTCCCCTGAAAACTCTGCCGAGACTCCTTTTCCAACCTAGTCTACCATTATTAGATGGTAAAACCTCTGGAGAATGTAAGACTGGGAAAGGGTATAGGAGCTGTGGTAAGATGTTACATTATGGCCAATTTAGGAAAAATAAAAGTGTGTGTATATAAATACACAAGCACATGTTTTCATTCAAAATTAAGATAGTTTTATTGAGTCTAATAAAAAATGTCTATTTTTACTAGTTTGAATACATATATTATTGAAAAGTATGGCTATCATTGATTCAATTGACACTGATTTTTGATTATCTTATAATATTTGAAAAGCAGAAACATGAATATATCTTTATTTACATTTCCACAAATTTTTACTTTTGTCTTTTTTCATTTTTAATAATTTGATAATTTAGAAAACTATATGAAACATTTATGTAAGCCATGGAACATAGTAAACAAATATCTAAAGACCAGCTTAGATTTCGAACTTAAGAAATAGAAGATAACCACTGCCATTTTTTCCCTTGTGTGCCCCATTCTTCTATTCCACTTCCACCCACCCCCAAGGTATCCAAGGTATTCACTATCCGTTTTTTTTGGGGGGGAGGGGCCTTGCCAAACCTACGCCCCCTGCATTGGAAGCTCAGACTCTTTAACTACTGGACTGCCAGAGAAGTCCTGTCAATCATCCTTTTTTATTTTAAATCTTTCTCTTGCTCTTTTCTATAGATTTATCATAACATATTGTTTAGTTTAGAGGTAGCTTTATAATCTTCTGAAATAACTTTTCAGGCAATATCAATAACTTTTCAGGCAATATCATTTCCTATGCCTGTATAGATGTTTAAGTGAAATCCTGCTGCACATACAGTTTTTATTTTGCTTAGACTAACTTTATTCTTAGCATTTTACTGTCTTTAAAAGTTATTCAGAAACATACATATTGCTATGTAATTATCTATAGAGTTGATATACCATAATTTGCTTGCCATTTCCCCCCTGCTTTAGACATTTCTATATGTGGGTTTATTTTAGGGGGGGTCAGAAAAACTGTGATTAATCCCTTTGTGTAAATACCTTTGTTAATATCTCTGATTATTTCCCTTTGCTTGTTTTTTTGAGGGTTTTTGGGTAAATTCTTAGATGAAGTACTAGATCCAGAGACTGGGTGTTTTTTTTTTTTTTTGCGGTACGCGGGCCTCTCACTGTTGTGGCCTCTCCCGTTGCGCCACTCTCAACCACTGCGCCACCAGGGAAGCCCAGAGACTGGGTGTTTTTAAGATTGTAATTAAGTCTTTTCTATCAAGAAAAATTGTGCCAATTTATACTTTGACCAGCATCATTTGAGAGGACTAATCTGGGTACACTTGATTTGAATGATTCACAATGTCAGGATTATATCCTGTTCTAGAAAACACTGTGTTAACCAAAAAAATTAAATAAAGGGCTGTGCTGTTCTTTCAGACTGGTGGTGATTTTGCTGTTTTCCATAGGATATTTTTTCAGCCATTGTTCAGGGACCATGTCATTCTGCCTGCTGTTACATGTGATATAGTTAATTACAGGGCTTAGTTATCGCTTCTGGTCACTTCCCCTGAGAATTTATCTATTCTTATGACTCCACTGTCACCAGTAGGGGATGATATTTTAATCTGTATGTTCAGCTGAATTCTCTCACAGAAGCATTATTAGTTCCTTTTCTGTACTTGCCTAAGCAGGCAGACTCTCCACAGCCTTAACAAATTCCCCTGATGAAATAATTCCTTGTCTTGTCTTCTTATCAGTCTTGTCAGTGACCTCATGGGAGTATTAATTACTATTTCATTTTTTATTTTTATTTTCTAACTTTTTATTTTGACAATTTCAGACTTATAAAAAGTTGCAAAAATAACACGAAGAATTCTCATGTAGACATTCACCCAAATTCCCCAAATGTTAGCATTTTATCCTGTGTGCTTAACTGTGCTCTTTAGACACACACACACACACACACACACACACACACACACACACACACACACACACACACACACACACACAC